>NC_088888.1:77479662-77790571 GCF_037157495.1 Lathamus discolor
TCTCTAAATTTATTAGTACTAACCTGATCAAATGCTGGAAAAATGTAATCTGCAAACTGAATTTCTGCAATGGCTGTAGCACCCGTAACAGCAATTCCAATACCAAAGCCAACAATTCCTTGTTCACACAAGGGGGTGTTGAAAACTCTATCTTTACCTATTAAAACAAATAAATAAATAAATAAATAAAAATATAGCATTCCTTTAACACACTGTCATGGTTTAAGCTAAGCCAGCAAGTCGAAAAAACAGCCCAGAAATATTCAAGTTATAAACAAGTCATCTGTAATTAAGCATATGGCTCTTTAGACGGGCTCTTTAGATGGGTGTAGGAACAATACACATCCATTACAGGTAAATGCACTTTCATTTTAATAGTAACAGCTCAGAGGAGGACAAGGAGAAACAAAATAAGAACAGCTTCTGTAACTTAAAATGCTCTGAATACTTCAAGGAAAATCATTTCTTCTGATAAATATAGAGATAAGCACACATACCCTTCATGCTTATATGGGAGGAATAAAGACTACTTACAAGCATTTAAAATAAACTTAGAATAAAAAGCAGTACCATTACTTCAACTTTTTTCAGGCAGTCAAAATGAACTGTCCATACTCAAAGCAGATGGATCTACAAGAGCATCTGTATGAAAGTACACTGTTTCTTCCCCACATTCCATATAAACAATACTGTCTGAAACACAACTACAATATCCTCTATAAGACATGTTAACAATATTTGCCAGCATTCTCCCTCAGCAGATAAGCAGGGGAACCTAGTTTTTGCTATTATATTTTCTGTTTAGAATATTGGGAAATAGACAGGAGGTTTCTCTTGGAGTCCACTATGCATGAATATGCTAAGACATCACACTGGACAGGAAAAAAATTATCACGGTGCACACCAGTGGCTATGAAATAAATTAAACAATAACTAAATACCCACCAAATAAAGAACTAAAGACTAAACTAATTAATTTATAATTATATAAGTTGTTACTATGAAGATTCCTAATTTCAATACCTGCAAGTTAACAAACTAGAGAACAGGAAGATAACAAAAGGTTTTAGAAAGGGATGATAAGAGGAGAACCACTGCCCACAGCCGTATTTACAATACACTAAAGGAGACATGTTTTACAAATCTTTGAAGTACACCTCTTTCATCTTCACACATCACCCAGCACAGCATTGTCATGGCTTGTACCCTGTCCACATGTTTTACATGGTGTTTTGAGTTTCCTGCTTCAAGGGTTACTTTGCTTTTGGTTGGGGTTTTGGGGACTTTTTTTGTGGGTTTTGGTTTGGTGTTGTTTTTTGGGATTTTTGGTTGGGGCTTGTTTGGGGGTTTGTTTGGTTGCTCAGTTTGGAGGGGATTTTGTTTTCTTGAGATGCCGCCAGTAATTAGTCTTTGGTTCTCCTTCTGCCTTACTCTCTTTCCCCTCCACCAGGAACATGACAAAGATATCATTCATTTATGGCAAGTAAAAAAACACATGCTAACACATGATACTACGGTCTTGGTGGTGTCAGTGAGGGTACAGAAACCAAGTCCGTAACTGTAGGGCACTCAATGACTTTGCATACAAGACAGAGGAAATGTTTTTCAAGCACCTTAAATATCATCTTTTAGAGGGGAAGTACCATTTTCTCAAATTAGTCATTCCAAACTTCTGTGACTTCTACTTATTTCTTACAAATCAGTGTTTGAAACAAAAGTCCCTGAGATTTACAATATTTTTAAGATACACGCACACTGGGCTGGTTTATGTTTAGAAATAAGTGTCCAAGAAACTTTAAATTTTTATTTGTCCTGCTATTGCTGCTGAAGATAGAAATGTTACCACAGCTAGCTCAGTAATTAGAATGGAGTTCCAGATTAATAAAATTATTGCATAGCTTTTGAAAGAAAGTAGGATTTTGTTGTCTGGATGTCAAACACACCCCTATCAACTCTGAAACACAGCAAAGCACCTTGAAGATCACAGAACATTTTACAAGTAGAAAAATCTGCTAGCTCTCATTTCCCAGGTAAATGCACAAGATGACCTCAGTAATTTCTAGATGTGGGCGATCTGTACTTTGTTTTCCATCTCTTGGAAGAGAAATAATAATCTCTACAGGTAGTGTACTCAAAAGTTATTCAGACTGAAGATGGCATAGGAAGTAAAAATGGCAGCAACATCATAGTGCTGCCATTTACTCTTGCTAGGCATTTATTTTACCAGGATGCTGCAGTAACAGTACTGGTTTGCATATTTCTGTTCTTTCTTTACTAGTACTACCAATGTGTCTGGCAATGTCACTACATAAAAACAGCCGAGCCCTGACAGGTTTTCATTCAAAGCAGCAGAAAGAGAGGATACTCTGGGAAACCTAGAACTGGGGAAGATATTTATTGAAGATGGAACTTGTTTTCATGTCCTATAATTAAGTTATCCTCACTTCTGAAAGGCATCAATTAATTAAAGCCCAAGGCACAACAAAAATGAGTTCAGAAAGGGTCACACAGAATCATCTTTTCCCTTAACAGCAGACAAAAGGGGATTTCAGTCACATCAGTACGATGCTGTCCTGGGTTTAGCAGTAGCAGTCACAGAGCAAGAAACTTTGGCTTTCAGGGCTATTTAGTCCCATTTCTACAGAATAAATAGACCAGTAAACTAATCCATAGGATGGAGAAGGAAAATAATGTCATAAAAAGATGAAAGAACTTCTGTAACAATGAGAACACGATTATTTTTGAACCCAGAGAGCATACATACTGTGTAAATTGTTCTCATTCTTGAATGATGGCTGCAATCTCAGTTCCCAAGCTATACAGTGTCCTCTGGTGCGCTCCCTCCATTGACAGGCACCATGGTCAAGGAAAGAGGAACATAAACTGCCTATGCAAATGTATAGTTACCCTAGGCTATGCCAGCATCTGTGAAGGTGATGAGGCCCTGCAACCACAAGAGGAAGCAAACACAAGGGATGTCCCTGTACTTGTATCCATCTGTAAGACTATAATCACTTGACAAACACCTCCTTCTCTCTTTTTTATTTAATTTAGGGTACCATGAATTAGACATCTTGTTTTCCGTCTCTTTCACTGATGCATTTTTCAAATTAAAATATCTCAGATTTTAATAAACTAAAAACGTATTAACATTACCAAGACATATTGTTCTTTCCTACTTCTTAAAAGTCTATCGGCAGATCAATATATTCCATGTCATTTGCTTACACTTTTATATAGGACATAATCAGCAAAGAAAACACTGAAAAAAATAAGACTACAGAAGAGACAGAATTAACACACAAAAAAAAAAATCTTAAATTCACAGTAAATTTAAAAATATAGCATTGGTATATTGAAATGAAAATATTAAATTGGCCCTTTTTTCCATCCATGTGGATTTCTATTCCATTTTTAACACATACCACTTTAGTGAAATACACATAAGTCTGCTTTAAGACTCTACCAAATAGCCTACAAAATATACTGTCTTAGCAGAGAAAAAAATCTCACTGTTGAGAGGTGCCCTGAGGTCAGAGCATACTAAGCATGCCTAACCTTATTCCTTATTAACAAGTTTTTTCAGAGTACACTGAAATAGCCTAACACATGGGTTCCATAAAGAAAAATTAAATGTATTAGAACAGTCCTGTAAAATTACCAATTTTAGCTAATAATTAATAAAAACTTCAAAATCAATTCTTTAGTATCAATTTGGGGTAGACGAATGAATTTAAAAGCACAATAGTGTGTCACTCTGATTGAAAACATAAAATACACCCTACTAAAACTGCTGAAATACTATTGCAGTATTAAAGGCATCATGCTGTTACTATGATAAAGCAAATGAAGTGAGAATCAATAAAAGCAAACATGAATTACAACATGACACCTATAACAGGATCAGCTTGAAGTACCTAAGTCGAACTTTTAGAACTAAAGGCATAATCCTGAAGTACTATGGCTTAAAATAGTGTCGTGGTTTAAACCCAACCACAGACCTCGTCCACTCACTCCCCCCCTTCTTGCCCTCCCCCTGCTCCTGGAGGGATGGAGAGGAGAATCGAAAAGAATGCAACTCCCACGGGTTGAGATAAGAACAGTTTAGTAACTAAGGTATAACACAAATCACTACTGCTACCACCAATAATAATAATGATAAAGGAAATAACAAGAGGAAAGAATACAACACCTCAACACCAGCCGACCAATAACTCACCCCCACTCCCCCCAGCCGAGCACCGACCGATACCTCCTCCAATCCTGCAGTCCCCCAACCCTTCCGGGTAACTCCCCGTTACATCCTGGGCATGACGTGCTGTGGTATGGAATACCTCTTTGGCTAGTTTGGGTCAGGTGTCCTGTCTCTGCTTCCTCCCGGCCTCCCCTCCTCCCTGGCAGAGCATGAGGCTCAGAAAGTCCTTGGCCAGACCAAACATTCGAGCAGCAACTGAAAACATCGGCGTTATCAGCACTGTTCCCAGGCCAAAAGATCAAAACACAGCACTGCACTAGCTACTAAGAAGGAGAAAAATGGCTGCTGCTGCTCAACCCAGGACAAATAGTAAAAGGAAAAGCCAAGTAATGTGACTGAATGAGATTTATTAGTGAGAAATGGTCTTGATTGCACATTTAAAACAATAATTATGATCCCTTAAAAGCAAAACATAAAGCACTTTGCTATTCACTAGATGGGAAAACAAGCCTTGGATAGTTTCAAGACATAGGGTTTTCTACATAAAATCTAGCCCTTTAAGACAAAAAAGATATATAGATCATTGGGATAAAACAAATCTATTAACCTCCCTGAACATTAAAAATTGTATGGCATGCCTTTAACATCTTATTTCTATTGATACAGTATGACAAAACATTAAATATTTTGTTTAGTTTCAGTAACCAGTGAACATTTAAAAGCATTAAGCCTTCGTATTTCTATTTTATCTCACATAGTCAATTTTGATAAACAGCCGTTCACATCATCCCTTGCAAAGCATCTGAGTCAGATTTCAGCTGAAATCTGACTGCAGCAGACAAATAACCCAGAGATACTTTGTCTTTCCATATTTCATTTCTGTAGCAATGAAGAAACATTTCCTCAAATGTACTCTTCTCCTATTACGTGCATCAGCCAAAACAATTACTTGCATCAGCAGCTCAAAACAAGCTAACACAAACTCCACAAACTGACTTGTCACTCCAAGTGAAAGCAGTACCTTCACATTATCTGAAACCAGGTGCGTCAGTCTCTGAAGAAAGACGTTATGCTGGTGTCCATTTCAATTAACCTGCCCAGCTTTAGCAACATCCCTAGCTTCAGCCATCTGAACAGGTTGGTGCCCTTTTCCAAGCAGTGAGGGAAGCAATGCGGCAAACAGGGCTATGTGAAAAAAACAGAAAAAAGATGATTCTTCTCATCTTTCCATCCCAGTAACTCAGGGAGAAGATTACGTGCACATTAAGCAGGAGAGTAAATACACTAGAAGTATTACTGAATAAAGTAAACCTGACAAGATTAAAAGAAAAATGCAGGTTTTGATTAAAAACAATTTTTAAACAATTACTTCATCCTCCTCTGATCTATTTTTAATTAAACAAAAAAAAAAAAAAAACCAACTTTTGGAACAATGAGTTAAGTACCCTACAAGGGTTCAAATTACCATTAATCCTTTGCCTAAGGGGCAACAGTTTTAAGGCAGCCTTACAGTCATCTTCTTGCCCGCCAGCAATAAAAAGTTTCATAGCAACCTAACAGAACATGTTTACAGGCATACGTAGTCGATTATTGTGCATTAAGGTTTTGGCCTGCTTCATCTTTACTTGTTCCAAGCCATCGGGAAAAAAGTATTTCAGAGTTTGGTATCTGCAATGAATCATGTTCCTGTCTTAATTTAACTTCAAAAATGAGATATCCAAACAATATCAATCCCCCTGTAACATTAGCACACCACCCAAGGCTCCAACTCTGGGTAATTTTGCATCACTTTGAGTATACATTGAACAATTTGAGTAGTTTAAGGAGTACTGCTGGTGATTTAGCCAAAGGAAGGTGGTTTTCAGTTTGTTTTTTATACATGTCTACATCATTTGTATTAAAAAAGACATTTTAGAAGATGCCAGTACTTAGTAGTATTAATATTCCTGGGCAGCACTTTATTTGTCCCCATAATTTCTGTAATTTCCATTTAAAGCATCCACTAGAAGTCAACAGAAGAGTCTAAGAAGCTAAATACATTCTGTCCTCAACTGCAACAACATGGATGCATGTGGAGAAACAGAGGACTGGGAAGAAACAGAAGTCCCAGCGGATTGGTTTCTTTGTTACTCAGTGGAGTACTTTGTGAAAATTCAACTAGAAATCACTGATTTTGAATCAGTCCTACCTTAAAAACCTGCTCTAATCCTAGAATATCTAAGATTCTTTCCCAGACGTGCATAGTCTCCCCCTCTGAAGGCATTCAAAATTCACCTGGACACATTCCTGTGCAACTTGCTCTAGATGACACTGCCTTGGCAGGGGAGTTGGATTAGATAATCTCCAGAGGTCCCTTCCAACCCTAATAATTCTGTGATCTACACAAGTCTACTAATTCAATACCTTTAACATAATTTAACACAATCTATCCAGCCTTCATACTTCCTTGGTCCCACAATCCCTTTTAAGCTCTGTTTCACAATTGGTGCCACTTACCATCTTTCATTTTTCTAATGCTATATGAGAGGGCAGGCATCAGAGGAAGTAGTCTGGCTACTACTCAGCTCTTGTACAGCTCCTGGCTGAACACTAAAATGTTCTAGTAATTTCTTACTCATTTTAATCAACTTGTTCTGCCACTTCAATTGATATCATAGTCACAGTTCTTCAGCTTTTAAAAAAAGGGTGTGGAATGGGCACTGTTCCTCTGTAGCGAACATCTGTAAAAGCTCATTAGCTTTCCAGATTAATACATAAATGTCAAACCTACAAGCCCAAAGCAGGGCTTCTGTTTCATGGACGCAGAGATGGTTTACCTCTTAATCTCGAATCCTTGCACACTAACGTGCCATGTCATTTAAAAAGCTGCTTTTTCCAGAGCTGCCCATGTTAAAATAGATCATTTCACCTACCTAACAGATAAAAATTGTATGAAATGAAAAGGATTTAATCTGCAAGTAGCTTAAAATTTATGATTAATTTTACCTACTGTGTGTAAAGTAACAGTTTATTGTGTTACTCCCTTCCTGTTCTTTCCCAATTCTGTACCCTACAAGAGCTGTACAGACTGAGCTAAGAACATTTGTATATGCCCATACACTCACAGCAGACTTCAAGGATGCAGCCATTTCTCTGGTGTAGATCAGAGCAGCCTATACAGCTGAGCAGCCACGTCTCAACTCCCACTGAAGTCAATGTAAAAAGTTTCAAATCAAGTGCAATGAGTAGTGTCAATTGTAGGACAAACACATATACACACACACAAAATTCATTGTGTGGATGTTTTGAAAAGAATTACAACATTTAGTTACTTCGAATAAAAAATTCATTCAAGTTTTGATTAATTGGCCACTAATTCTATGGCAGACTGCCATTACCTTTTCCTTAAATATTCCAAAAAAGTCACATTATGGCAATTAAGATACATAAATTAGTTAATTATTCAGAAATCTGTGAGCAACCAAGCACAGGGTCAGCATAGAGATTTGCATGCACTAAACCAAATTAGCTGCTTCCTCTACAGCTGCTGCTAAATCTGCTATCATATTCTACTCTGCAATCAATGACCCAACTTCTTATTCTAGATAGAAGTTTTATAAAGGTCAAATCACTGATAAGTCTTTCTTACTCAGTTTCACTTGCTAACAGGAGTCTTACTAAAGCTTTATTTGGGGAGGAAAAAATAAAAAATAAAACCACGTGCACAGAAGAAAGCACCCTTCTGAAGCACTAATCACCACAGTATTGCCCTAAGAAAAAGACACCTGTTCTGACAGGTAACTGGTAAGAACAGGAATTCCTCACAGGTTTATAATTTATTCCACTGACATAACCCATACTTCTGATGAGTACTTCAAATAAATTGGAAATTAAGAACAGCTGAAGGGCAATTTTTCCTTTCAAGTCTCCTCCAGTTACTAATTCCAGAGCATTCATACATTTGAATAGACACACATATTTGAACTAACAGTTCTAGCTCACAGTGTTCTCAACACGCCATTCTTTTACTCAAGAGAGTGCATTTTTTTCCCCCGAGAGCTCCACAGATCCAAACTGCACTTTCACCTCCTCTTCTCCAAGACTGCCTCAGGTGAAAAGCATGTTTATTGCATTTTCATTTAATCCTCATTCTCAAAGACCCTAAACAATATCAGAGGCAGGAGAACTGCTAAGTATAAAGAAAATGTTAGCATGGTCAGGGAGCAATGTCCTCAACTATCTACAAATTCATATAATCTGCAGTTACTGAATTGTGGGTTTGGAAAGAAAGGAAACTTGCTTTCTAGCAAAACTTAGTAAATTCTTAAAGCTGCTCACAGAATGAACATAACATTAAGCATTTACTCAACTGTCCATCTTATGGCCTCCTGGATGAGGGAAGACCCATGAGTTTATTTATAAAGAGCTCTACCTTCCTAAAGCAAATAGGGAAAACTTGCTTTTTGACTTTCTTCTCCACTTCAGATTTCCTGACGTTTGTAACAAACTAGCATCCCATTGAAAGGTAAGAAGAAAAACCAGAAATATTACGTCCCTTTCTCAGAGAGAAGAAGTGGGAATAGTAAGGGTCAGGTAAGGTTGATGCAAAGCTTCAGCGTAACTCCAAATGCTGATAACCTTGCATGTCATTTAATCCTGTGATGAAAAGCAGCCAAGCAGTAGTATAACCAAGGGAAGATCAGATTCCATTCAGGTACACAGTGAAAGAATGACGCGGAAAGGGAAACTGAGGATGTAAGAGAAAAAAAATAATTATGACAGTAGTCAAATGCTGGAAGAAGCTGCCCAGTGAGGCTGCAAATGCTCCTTCTATGGACATACTCATAGCTCACCTGGACAAGACCACAAACAACCTAAACCGGCTCTATGTTGAGTATCGGTTTGGACCAGATGACCTTCAAGGTCTTTTCATTCCAACCTTTATGATTCTATGACTCATTAACAGTCCTAAGCAGGGTTACATGCTGACTACCCAAATTTTTTTATGTCTGTGCCTGTCCTGTTGATGGAAGCATTTCATGACATTGATAAAATAGAGCTGATTCAGCTCCACACTGCTAGAAAAGTATTCAATAAGCAGCTTACATCAAAGTGGCAGATTTGCTCACCAGAATTTTTTTACTGATGACTATGCAGGTAGCTCACTCCACACTGAATTCCTTCTGGTCATCTGGCTCATATACCCAGTTGTATCAGCCTAAAGAAAAAAAGCCCAGCGCCTAACCACACCAAGGCACTCAAGTGCTACTCCAGCTATGATTAATAACATTCCTTGTTCAACCACAAAAAAAATTGCTGTGTGAGAAGCATATTTACAGAAAAGCATAACTGTGTATAGACATGTGAAGCTATACCAGATGACAGAATGCTTACTTGCAAAGATATACCTTAAAATCAACATCTACCAAACTCTTATACATTTATAAGTATAAATAAAGCTGATAAATATGGCTAATATAAAGGGTATAAATAATATATCGTGCCTTGGTTAGGAGCCTTAGGTCAGTTCTATGTATTTTCACACTATCTGCAACATTACATGACATGACAAGATATCCAACAGGAAAATACGTAACAGTTACCAAAGCTAAATAATACAACGTGTTAATGAAAACCCTGCTGTAATAGGCTGGGTACACTATCTGGATGGCAAACTGGGGAATGCGCAAAACTGTGTCAAATACAAGGCAGTCTCTCCCACACTACTCAGTATCAGCAGTGTAGAAATACTTTCTAGGAAATTTGAAAGCATGCTGGATCTACCCTGAATTGTGAAGCAACTGCTCTCAGTACAACAGCAAGGATATAATGGTGCTAAAGAAGTACTTAGGAACAAAGTGCTGAATAAGCAGCAATCTGCAGAAATGAAAAACATTTCATGAATCTCACTTGTAGCCATGCCAGTCCCTTAATAATGCAAAGCACATGTATGAGAAAAATCAATCAATTGATCTATACTTGGTGCTCTATACAAGTGTGAAAACTCCTTACCAGGCTTTCAGGATTTATTATTTCTATAAATCAGAAAAAAAAGAAAAAAAAAAGAGAGAGATCTCTTATGATAAATGACTAGCATGTTATGTCAACATGGCCACTGGAAGATGGTTCTGAATCAAGTTTAATGAAGTTTAACCAGCTCCTCAGGGTGCTCGTATTGCAAACCTGCTTAGGCAATTGACTGGACTTGGATAGTAGTCTTAGACTTGCCTTTTTTGACCCTTCTATATTTCTAGAAAATTACTTCCAAGAAAACAGAGTTCTACTCCCTATAATCAAGTCTGTAGCACCTTTTTAAACCAGAGTGATGATAACACACTTGTATCACTACACTCAGAGGTAGAAAAAACAGCAGACATGCTAAATTAGTGCCACTTGATGAGCACAAATGAAACAGAGCATACTGATCACAGGACTATCCAAAGAAATTGAGAATCACTAAATTCTACTTCAGGAATAGTAAAGGCCTGAAGACTGATATCTAAAACAAGGTAAACAACCTGTGCTTGCAAACCTGGTTTATTAACACAGACTGCAAATATATTAACGTTCATTGATTCCATCTTGTGCCTTTAATACATAAAGTTTCATCCTCCTTGACACTGTGTTACAAAATATTACTTTTACATGTTTCACTGCAAGTATTTTCTGAAGTGGATAATTCCATTTATAAAGTTCAGTGGCACATACTTTTTTGCCCAGCAATGCATCTTGAAATACCTTAAAAATGTGTTAGATCAAGCCCTGTACTGAGTATCAAGTTCTATATTGAAACTTACATCCTTTATCTTTCTCTCAAACAGGTTTACAATATACAAAAAGAAACATAATAAATATTAGTTAGTCCCAAACAAATAAAATGTTGTCATACTAGGCACATTATCAGAACAATAAAAGAATAAAACCAAAACAAAAATAAAAATCTATCTGGTTCTGACAACAACTGGTTTATATCAGTATGCCACAGATACAAACAGTATAACTGGACACCGTATGAAGTTCTCAACTTTCCTTTTTTTTTTCCTAATTGTAATCTTAAGAATTGGCTATTTAAGATCAAAATGAACAAAATGTTCTATTGTGGAATGAGTCTGGAACATGTTTTACAGATGTTAGTGTTCAAAGACATTCATATAAATCAGAAGAAAATCCAGATCTTGCCAATTGCTCTGGAAGAACCAGGCAAGCAAGCTGCAGAATTCTCCGTCTTAAACCCATCCACAAGAAACAAGGATAATCCAACTCCAGACTACTTATGTTTTCCTCGATCTGTACAAAAGAACTCATCATTTTTAACTCTGAATAAAATGTTCCACCCTCAGCTTAAGTCCACCGTGTCAAAAATTCTGAGCTACTTTATTCTGCCATGTGCAATATGTTATGACGGACCAGCATCTGCATAGAAGAGGAAGCACAGTGCTTCTCCAACAAGCTTTCAGTCTGCTTCTGAAGCGCTAAGCTAATGTTTTTACTTTATTCAATAAACCCCTAACATTTATTCCTGATGCTACGTTGGGCTGAGTTTCTTCTCCCTATAATAGCATATTCCTATGTTCTTAAAGCATGCAAAAGACTCCATGATGACTGATAAAAATCTCAAAGAAAAAACCCGGTGTGTCTCCCCACCTGTTGAAGTTAATACCAACCCACTAATAGCTCCTGGAAGGCAGAACACCCTACCTTAGTACACTGCATTTCAGGCCCCAACCAACCCATCTAAACTGTGCTCTTGTACTTCTTGCACTATAATGTTGGCACCACAAGAACATACCCAGAACCTCCACTGACAGATCTCTGCTCCCTTGACAGTAACATGCTGTGAAGTCTCCACAATAAACAATTTCCTGGAATCATTAACAGAAGGGATTTATAATATAAACATTTTAAAGTATTTTATAGATTTTGGACACAAATTATTAAAATAAAATAAAATAAAAAAACCCAAACCACATTATCTCTACCAATACTAGCTGAGTTTCAAAGGGTTGGTTCTCCCACTGTTTCATGCTACTAAAAGCCATCAGGACATTAAGCAGTTTTTGTAAGCATATCCAATCCTTAGCCAACAAATCTCAACAAATGCTATAACAACCTGGGGACAGCCTTATGTTCTCACCCATGTTTTCCTCCATGGCCATTTCACTTAAACACGAAACTTGCCTTCAGGAGTTTTCTAGAGTTCAAGCTCATAAAATAACACTGTGTTCGCGTAAGTACTTTTCTTCAAAGAATGACTACTGCAGTTTTAGAAAGGCTGATGTCTCTTGGGCATGGCTAGGTACAGCCATCTTCTGGTCAAATAAAGAAAAAAAACTGCATTATTTTACTATAAACAAATAACTCATTTACTGAGAATGAAGTGTGCCCTGAAAACACACAGGTGTTTACACCTCAGGCACAAAGTCTGCAGAATAACAACCAGGGATTACAGTGGATCAGACACTGTAAATAAGCATTACTGCTACAAAACAAGCTAGCATTATTGTAAGAAGTATCAATAGAAAGCTGTAAATAACAGAGATTTACTCAGTAAGACACAAAGTATCCAGTTTTGGATGGTCCATATCCAGCAGTTGCAGCAAGCAGAGTCCAGAGAAAACTAACCAGTAATAAAAAATATTCAAACCATAATAATAATCCTCCACTGGGACTGTGTGTGTAGGGAAGCCAGAGAATCTTGATCACTGAAGGCTAAGAACAGCCTTTGCCAGCTGTTCAAAACCATGACTTGTGCTTCAGAACTCTAATTCTCTAAGGCAGGCAGAAAGTAGAGGAAAACAAATATGGAAGTGATAAATAAAATCATTTTTAAAGCATCCAGCTGATTGCTAACGTGACTAGGTCATTTTGCCATTAGGTATTATTTTCCTGGTTTCATTTGCAGTTCAATCACTTGCTTTTTGATGTGTTGGAAATTTTCCACACGGGAAATCTTTCACTCAACTTCTCCCATCCTCATGGGATTCAATACAAGTGTTATTTCTTCTCTTGGTTTCCTTTTTTTTTTTCCTTTGCCTGTGATTTTCCAATTTGAAAGAAGATATCCTGAACAAACCGAACAGACACTAGTTACCGTTTACAATCTGCTCCCCATCTATTTTAAACTTTTTGGGTTTTTTTTTAAATCTGGGTTGAAAGAAAAAAAAAATCCTACCAACTTTATCTACACTTCTAGCTGCATCAAAATCATACAGCATAGGAAGATTATTTATAAAACAAGCCTATATGCTTGAACAGAATAGGGCAAGAAAGTAATAAAACTTCAAGTTACTTTTTTGTACTTATTGCACCCTTTCTACTCCATGTAAGGACACCTATTTTAGATGCTTATTTCTCATTTACTACTGTCTGCAAGTATGAATGTCTCTAACCAGTCAGAATTACCTGAAAGGAAATGATCTGAGGTTTATTTTGTTTTATCCTACATATAAGAGTGACACGCACTTGCTCTTACTGAGTTTCACTTTATGAATTGTCCACCTGGAAAAGAAGTAATTACTGGCTGCACAGCAGTTAATAGAAAAGGACTTGGGGACTAAAGCATGCCACAAACTGACACTTAACACCATACTGCTAATATAGGCAGCAAACATCACTGCAGAACATATTAGCAATGTTACACAAAAACCTTATAAAAACCATTTTGTTCTAATTGACTTTGTATGACTAATTGACTTTGTATGCATTTTTTAGGCTGAGAAAGTTGGGGCTTAGGCTGAGGAAGTTGGGGCTGTTCAGCCTGAAGAAAAGGCTGCGTGGAGACCTCATAGCAGCCTTCCAGTACCTGAAGGGGGCCTATAGGGATGCTGGGGAGGGACTCTTCGTCAGGGACTGTAGTGACAGGACAAGGGGTAACGGGTTCAAACTTAAACAGGGGAAGTTTAGATTGGATATAGGGAGGAAGTTCTTTCCTGTTAGGGTGGTGAGGCACTGGAATGGGTTGCCCAGGGAGGTTGTGAGTGCTCCATCCCTGGCAGTGTTCAAGGCCAGGCTGGATGAAGCCTTGTGTGGGATGGTTTAGTGTGAGGTGTCCCTGCCCATGGCAGGGGGGTTGGAACTAGATGATCTTCAGGTCCTTTCCAACCCTAACTATTCTATGATTCTATGAGAGTACCATAAGCTGCTGTGGGCAGTACATGTCTGTAAGCATTGACAAACAGAGAAGGACAGCAATAAAAGAGACCAAACAGAAGAGCTAAAAGAAACCAGAACAGACAAAAATAAAAGCCATGAGTGAAAGGCCAACCAGTAATGGCACATTAATGAACAAAAGAGGAAAACTATCTTCCTCTTGTTCACTCTCCTATCACACAGAAGATCCCAAACAGTGACAAATGAATCACATGAGCAAAAGACCAATCCCTTCCAAAACGTTTCAAAAGCCCAACTACTGTCAAAATTATTTCTGCTACATCTTTACAGAGATCAGCTTTGATATCTTAGCCAGCTCTTTTGGGAGTAAGTTCAAAACTCCCCAGCAACAAAACTGAGGACAAGTGTCTTCTACACTGGGCAAGCACGCACTTCTGGTGGGAAACACCACAGTGGCATCTTCCAGGAACTGAGAGAATCTTTGAAATAAAGAATTCCATTGAAAGCATTCACATTCTAGCCATATTTTCACATAGTTGCAAATGAACTAAAATGGCATTATCCAAGACGTCTCTACTGAAAAGTAAAAAACAAAAATCTCACTTAAAATAATTCCAACAGTTCAAAAACTTATAAGGTAATCTAATCAGGCATTCAAATACTAGGAATCTAACTTAAGAAGACACCTAGACTCCCTTGGTCTCAAACAGAAAGACATGCCATGAAAGAGAAATGCAGGCTGCTATGTGATAGGGGATCAAGTGCACACTCTAATTTTGCAGGCAACACCAAGTTGGGTGGGAGTGTTACCTGCTTGAGGGTAGGAAGGCTTTACAGAGAGGTATAGACAGGCTGGACCAATGGACCCAGGCCAATGGTATGAGGCTCAACAGGGAAAAGTGCTGGCTCCTGCACTTGGCTCACAACAACCCCGTGCAATGCTACAGGCTTGGGGAAGAGTGGCTGGAGAGCTGTCTGGTGGCAAAGCACCTGGGGGTGCTGACTGACAGCCAGTTCAACAGGAGCCAGCTTGTGCCCAGGTGGACAAGAAGGCCAAAGGCACCCTGGCTTGTGTCAGAGACAGTGTAGCCAGCAGGACTAGGGAAGCGATTGGAGTAAGAAACATGAAGAGCTCTAATGAACTCTAATTAGACATCACATATACCAACACAAACAGTTCCTAAAATAAACGGCATTCTGCCTAGTTAAAGTGATATAAGGCTCAAACACTATTCCTGTTGTAAGGGGAAACTGCTGGTTCCCTGGCTATTCAAACTTGCTTGAAATCTTAGCAACATGAAAAACTAAGCTTTTGTCCTTCACATTTCTTTACTAGGTCAACTTTCTTCTCTATAGTGCAAACTTTTTGGCAAGAATAGTAACTTTCCAGCATCTGAGTGAAACGTAGCTTGACTGAAACACACTATCCAAACACATACATACACATTTGTGCACCTATATTATCTGCATGTAATTGGTAAAACCTATGAACAGCTGTAGTATTTGAAAGCCTATACATAAATAACTGTTAGCACAGAGATGTGAATTACTAAAGATGTGTATTACTTTTTGACATGATAACAAGCATTGGCAGTAACTCAATCTAAGATTCCAATTTTTAAAATTCATTCAATTACTCCAATTCTTCTGAGTTTGGTTTCTATCACCTACCCAAATCTCATCTATAAAAGTGAACACAAACAAACTCAGTCTCCCCAAAACACTGTTATAGGGAAAGACCTACCAAGCCAATCCCACTTCTGTTGGATTCTCCAAGTCCTGAGAAAAGACTGCTCCTATTCCACATTCTCAGAACATTAAGCTTTGAAACAGTCATAAAGCTCTTGATTTTTATGCTCGCTAAGAAAAGGTTTCTGACGCTGCAGTAAGTGCACATTAGAGCCTCCCTTCAAGCATATACCAGAATAGTATTAAAGATACATCTTGACTGAGGCATATGACTACACAGAGGCACTTTTAGGTAAGGAAGTCCTCAAGGTCTAAGTGTTTGGAGAATGTCAGACAGGTTATTCAAAACCAAAAAAAAACCCATACAAGAAAAAGAAAACCCAATCCAAAACAACACTTGCTCTGTCATTCTTCCAAGTAGCCTTTATTGTCAATCACTATTTCTTCTGTTCTTGTTTCTCAGTCTTTCCTTCTGCCCACTTTCTCCATTTTTACCTTATCCTCTGGGGTTTTTTTCCCCATTCCTTTACCTGCTGTTATCTAATCCCTAACTCTGATTTCCTCTCTAGTTTTGTCCTGTGGACGATACTGATCTTTACATGCTGCAACTTTATTTCACACTTCAGGCAGAGCAATAGGACATGTATTCACACTCCAACATCATTGTTTCAAATACATTTGCAGACTCAAAGACAAACGTACAAGCTATTTCATTCAGATAGTATTTTCTTCAAAAGACAAAAATAATAATGTACTTCCCTCTGGGTAAAAAAAAAAAAAAAAAAAAGAAAAAAGAAAAAGAATAAAGAAAGAAAGAGAGAGAGAAAAACACACAAAAAAAACCCCACACAAACATGAAAACATGTCTGCACACATTAACAAGGCTACAAAAGTACAATAGACAAAGAAGCAGACTATCAATCCTGCAGTTTACATGTTTGCTATAGACACAGGACACATCTCCAGACAGCAGGACTATAGAATGGCAGACATTCATTACTTCAATAAAGATACTCTACAGGTTAGAGTATGCAACCTCCACAAAATGGTGACAAAAACCTGGCAGGAGGTGATGGAGAAGGAGACAAGAAATAAAGCAAGAATATGCTTTCCAGTTTGTGAGAGCAGAGAGAGGAGACAAAGGAAAAAAACTCTACAAGACTTATTTCCCTTCCCTTATCCAAAAGTAACTCTCCACATAAAAACTGCAGGGACTCTACTCATTTTCAGGATGGAGAATTATACAGCAATGGATTTCTAAGCATTCAGTTAATGCAAAGGGATCATGAGCAGCAAAGCAATGCCAGAAAAAAAATGGAACTGCCCATTTCCTATACACCAGATGTACAGGAAGAAACATATTAACCTAAGTCATGGCTATTGTGCAAAATAAACTTCCACATACTGACTTGTTTATATATGATTCCTCAATTAAACATTTTCAAATAAAATCCAGTCAGCATGTCAAATATTAATCCGATCAAATATTAGGTATTATTTCCTTACAAGGTCAGTGAGCCTGACATTTTTCACTTAGTAGTATAGGCCTCTATCTGTGCTTATATCACAACACTACTCTATACTCAGGCTTAAATTGCTTCCTGGCTAAATAAATAAATAAATAAAGGGATTTGATTTGATGACAGACATATTCTAAAAGCAAATTTCTTCTCTATCTCCCCAGAGAGACTCCAGTAACAGTCTGGATAGCAACCAACATCTGTATAGTACTACTGCTACTGAGTATTAATATACTAAATTCTCCCTACTATAATATTAGGTGATATTTAGACCTTGACCTCTATAAAAGTGTTTGAAAAGGAACTATCCATTTGTAGCAAAATAACTATTTATAGGCATAGACTGCCACCTAGTGATTTTTATTACCTATGGGGAGTAAAAAAAAATAGACCACCAACCTTCCTCTTCCAGGAGAAAAGGGAAAAAAAATAATTCCTTCATATTTTACATGAACATATAGAAACAATGTCATATCATTTATATCTCCTATTATTATTATTTTGATGGTAAATGCAGAAGGGGAATGAGGAAAGAAGAGTCAGTAAGTGTATGTCATCTTCCTCATACAGGTAAGATCCACGATGTTGCTTGTTCATCTATTCCTTCTGGAATTCCTCCTCATTTTACATGGACTCTTAGCTTTTGCATAAAACTTGTATTTCAGGTAACTGCTTTCATTTACTTCTGGCCACCTAATTAGCAGCATAAGAACTCTTATTTTTTCTTTCATGCCTTCTCCATGCTCTTCTCTCTCAAACACTATCAGCATCTTCAGTTCACTTCTCATCCAGACCTAAACCTCAGAATCTGCAGGACAAATAGATCTTAGGAAGATCTTTCTGTAATGAATCTGTAAGACAAACTTGTTTCTATATGAGTAAGAAACCAGCAAAACCTTTTCAAAGTTCTCCTCATCTACCTAACACACTTTCCTCTATCAAATATAATCTTTGCAATGCTCTGAATGAATATGAGGAGACAGTTCTGTACCTTGTTAATTTGATCTTACCAGCACTTTATGTACCCACCCACTGTATTTTACATGAAACAAGAGCATTTCTTAGCTTTTGCTTATCAAATCTATCCTCTCATTTAACATAAAGAGGTCAGTACCCCTTTTTTACAAATAGCAATACTAGATTTCATTAGCCCTTGTTCAATGTTCATCTAAGTACTTCCACAATTTCTCATGTTACCCCTCATAGTTTAAAGGAGTTCTTTTCAAATATCCCCAAAGTCATCTTATGAATGACTTATCTTATTAAAAGATCTTATTAAAACCCTTTGTTGTTATACCCACAAAATAAACCTGATTCTAGCTAAGCTGCTGATACGCTGTAACTGTTGCTTATCATACTGACTAACTCAGTGTAAATAGTTCTTTGCACTCCCTCAACAGTGACCATCTCAACAGTAGCCTCTGCAAACTGGGGCATAGGCTATCACAGAGACTTTGAACAGCACTTTTGAATACACCATCAATAAAATGCTATAAAGGAATTAAATAACGTCTTTCCTTCATTCCAATATTATAGTACTTTCTTATCAAAGAAAACCAACAAATTACCCTCAAAGCAACAGCCTAACAATATAAAATTTATTCTTTTTGTCTTTTAAAGTAGAGTTACAGAACTCTTAACTTCAACACGCAGCATTAATGATCGTTGCTAATAAAAGTCACAACCAAACTATTGAATATTAACATATAAAACAGAGCGTGAGAAAACATCTACATAATAACCGAGGCAGAAAAAAAATACAACAACATGGTTATGTTTTTAAAACATCTTAAAAGTATAGCCTTTCTCCTCTCCCTTTTATGGGTCAGTCCAAAAGAAAGATGTGGATCATGGTGATCTCCAAGCTGGCAGTAACTCATGTGCTCCAGAGTTTAAATCTGTTTTAATGTAATTCTTTCACTTCTTGACAGATGGGACAAAAAACATCACCACGTATCATTGCTAAGAGGCTTTAATTTGATTACAGTAATTAAATGGGGCCACATTATGAATATCCGGTCCAACCGCAGTTTAAAAAAAAAATACAAAGTTATGTTGATAAGGTTAGTTGAATAAAAAGAAGACTCCAGAAATTATGTCAGCAAGTTTTGAAAGCTTTGAAAGCTTACCATAACTGGCAATACATTCAAAATTGTTCTCTTTCCAAGGACAGAAAGGAAAACAAAAGTTCATTTACAGGGCTTCTCTCCAGCATGCTCCTCTCTTATCCCATAAGCCACAGAGGGGTACAAAAGAACAGAGAAGTTAACGTCAAAATGTCAGATTTAAAAGTTAACTTACCATATTTGTCTCGCAAGCCAACTGTACACCTGAAGACTCCACCAAAGGCCACATCTTCACCAAATATTACTGAAAAATAAGAACAGTAGAGGAGGCTAATGTTACTCCAATGCATCTTACTTTTAATGAACTTGTTTCAAAGGTTTTTGAGACACTAACATAAGACCAGGGCAACTCTCAGTATTCAAACCACTAACCTTATAGCACAGGTGATGTAGCCAATAAAGTATTATCTCTAAAAGTAATTGCTCTTAAAACTTAGCTTCAAATCAACTAATCTTGGGTTTGTTTATTTTTTTCTTTGAATTTCTGGAATAATGATGCTTAATTTTTCTTAATACAGTGTTGTGATTCACAGAAATAAGTATTACCAATTTCAATATTTTTTAAAGCATGTAAGAGATGTGCAGCAGTATCACCAATAGCAGCTTGCATGAACTGGGATCAGTTCTGGTAATTCCCAAATCCCTTGATACCCTAGATATTCTAAAGGGCAAAAAAGAATAAGTTAGACTCCTTATCCTTCAAATATTATTTTTGTTTAAATACATTTCTGGTTAGAGGCACTAAAAGGGACTAACACACTTCTGAAAATCATGTAAATGACACCATTTAAAGAAAAAAACTTGTATAATGATGTGAAACCAATGAAGTCATGGAGTATATGACTAAAGTGTGCCCTCAAATCATCTAATTCATTTTTAGTATTAATTTGTTTCAGGGTTTATGTATTTAAAATCTTTGTAAGGCCTTTCCATGACCATATGACTATTCACTTTTGAGCCAGGTGACATAAAAAAATAAAACCCCATTTAATGCTGATATCAGCAAATTTGCCTGGATTTAGTAATTCTGCTCAGCCACTGAAAATATTTTCCTGGACAGATTCTCATTCTCATCAACACAAATATGAGGATTTCCACTACTTAAACAACAGTTGCTCAATTCCCATGTAACTAAAAACATATGAAGAACATGCTTTCTATTGCATGAAATACCATTAACTCAGTAAGCAGGGTGATACAACTGACAAGGCTGGACTGTAGAACTCCAACATGGTCTTGCAAAGAGCTTTGCAAAGATCTAACCTGGGAAAGCTGAGGAGCAAGACTGGAACCTCAGAGTGACTAAAGGGCTAAAGATTATACATGAGTTTAGATTCCTACTGGACTAACAGTCTACTTGTTTTTATATGGCTGATTCTACAGAAATCGTACTAAAATCTGTTCTTGGCACTTAGACAAGGGCACACCCTCGCCTGTATAAGCTTAATTTAATAAAGGTGATAATAACACAGCTGTAGATTGAGAGGAAATGTATACAGGCATAGTACTGGACAGATAACATGGAATTTGCCCTAACAGATGAGATAATTAGTCAGATTTCAGGTTGAGCAGTGGTTCAAGCAGTGCCAAAAAGTGTTACTAACACGCTAAAAAAAAAATAAACATCTCTTTCATATATCTGGCCATCATCATGCCTTTGTTACAACAAAAGAAGCAAGAGACCTGTTATGTATAAGAATTAAAAGTGGAGTAAATAGCTTTGTGCAAAAGAGTTTAGGCTAAACCTTTTAAATCAAGCTATGATTTAGCATCTTCAGTCATGGGTTATCCAGACTGCAAAAGCCTAGAAAAACCTTACAGTGCCTATTATGCATGATGATGAACAGAAATCAATAAACCTGGAAAGGAATTTTGGAGCCTGGGAGAAGAAGGGCAGAAAGGAGAGAAGGAAGAATGGACAGAGTGAGGAACATATAGTCTCTAAAAAACTTTGTGAGCATAGAGAGTTGAAGGAATTAAAAACTAAGATTTACATTTTTAAAACTCCTTTACCTATTAGTGCCCTTAACTAAGTTAACTAAGCTGACCTTAACTACAGTTCACATCAGTAATACCAGAAGTATGTTAAGCAATGTATCTTTCTGTCCTGACTTTAAAGTGAGATTAACCCAGCTACCACAGAAGACACATAGAATCATAGCATAGTTAGGGCTGGAAAGGACCTTAAGATCATCTAGTTCCAACCCCCCTGCCACGGGCAGGGACACCTCACACATGTCACCCAAAAATGTCATACAACTGCATTTTAGATTTTATAATCCCTTAATAATCTGATAATACAACACATTTTTAAGATTTGAGATCAAAGTGTAGAAATAACTTGCTATAAAACTTTAAAGGCCACAAGAAATGCATTTAATAAACAGGGAAAACAAAAGGAAATTTGCACAAAGC
The DNA here is from genome assembly GCF_037157495.1 of Lathamus discolor. Lineage (NCBI taxonomy): Eukaryota > Metazoa > Chordata > Aves > Psittaciformes > Psittacidae > Lathamus > Lathamus discolor. The sequence continues at coordinate 77,501,697 of NC_088888.1, forward strand.
AAAAGACACTAACAAGTGTAGTATACCTGCAGTCGGATCTTTGGCTAGAGCATTGTCCAAGGCACTTGTTATGGATTGAAAGAGATTCATCTTCTGCGTCTCACCTGTGTGAAAGTGATTAGTTAACAATTTAATCTGGTTCAAAACACGAAGTACATTAGAAAACACAAAGCACAACTGAAAACTTAGTTAACAGTCATAAACAAGATTCCCTGTTAGGAGCACCCAAGATGCATTTGCTGAGTAAACTTAAATTATGGTATGGATGGGATTGAGCATGGTATACTTTGCAATCCCAAGGACTATAATTCTACTACTTTTTACAAAAACTATGCTCTTAGCTAGAGCAAATGCAGCTTTGCAATGCTTACTCAAACACTAGGAACAATGACTGTTACAACAGCCTTTCAAAGGAAGAAACCATAGTAAAGCTTTATTGTTTTGAGGACTGTGATCCTTTCTACTAAGATTCACCAGATCTTATTAAGCTTAATTCATCATTCTTTCGTTACATTTTTTTTAAAGCTCCAGCCTTTCCTGTTTACAGACTCTTATGATTATCAGAAGTTTTCTGATCAGCCTTCTCTCTGGACTGCAGTTAGAAAGTGTCAGAAGCATCAAATCCACACTGCAAAGAAAGACAACTTGACACTGAACAGCTATACTTAAAAGAGGTAAAAAAAATGCACCAGACTGCCGTATTAAAGTCTTCCAGAGTGCAGATTGAAAGAAAACTTTCAAGACCCAAATGCCCTTCTCCACTCAAGCACTGCAATGAAAAAAAACAGGCCTGAATGCAAAGATGGAATAAAACAATAGTCCTGTCCCCACTACTGTGACCAACTCAGATTCTCCAAGGAAATAAAATAAAGCCTTACCAGAAACCGAGTAAGAAATTGCCTGTCTGATATTTGGTAGCTCTTTAACCGGCAAAAAAACTCTATCTAAGCCATGACTAAAAGCCACAGCCCAGGAGAATCCTACCTACCAGCACACACAGCACTTAAAAAAACATCCCAAACAAACAAACAAACATTAAAAAAGAACCCACACACAAACAAACAAACAAGTAACAGTTAGGTGATGATCCCAGACAAACATAAGAACAGGGGATAGAAATCAGACAGGCAAACAATATTCTTTTTCCAGTAGTGACATTATCTCTCAAGCTTTCCTTCTTCCTATATTGCTAATTAACATTAGCAAATTTTCTTCAAGACTTATGTCATGCCACACCAGGGCTGAGTAGCTGCATTCCTATATGTTTCTGTACTTGGTAGCTTCACCTGTTACACTTCACACTGCCCTTTAAGAAGGGGAAACTGTATAAAACAACATGTTATGGGAAACTGTTCAAATTACATGAAAGCTAAATCAACATTTACAAATTCAAGGGACAGAAAGCTGGGGAACAGCAGTTGTTTCTCTTTTTTCCAAGTTATACACATTAGTATTTAGGTTATCTTTTCCATAATATACAAACCTTCCAGTATTTGTTATAAATAAATGCTTAAGCAACTGTCAGAAAGTCTTCACACTGACTGTCCTGACCTGCTGTTCTTCCTTATAATAAAGGCCTCCTGGGAAAGGAAAAACCAATTGTGTCCTTCAGATTTGAACTGTGGAGTTGGAGAAGCATTATCTTAGCAAATCAGGATGAGTAGTGGCTTAACTTTATTTCACTTTCAGTTTTTCACAGAATTTCAAATTTGCTATTGATATATGGCAACAAAACTGGCGTGACCCCCTAGAGCTTTTTCACTATGATCCCAAGCGGGTACCTGCAGGCCACAGTCCTTTACTCCTTGACACCTTGGATGCTTCCAGCCCCCACTGACTAAGAGAAACTGACAAGTTTTCTCAGACCTAATGCCCAAGCTGGAACACCAAAGGCACCCAACCAAGTAGCCCCTGTCTAGAAGACAGGGTGGTTCCTGTGAGAGAAATCACTATTCTGCAGCTGGCAGGCTTCTTCCAGAACTCAGCACAACTCATTTTCAGGGTTGCATCTCAGACACAAAACCACCAACTTTCATCCTGAGCTGGTTGTTTCCAACTGACCTGTTTACTCCCAGCAGTGTGATCATGGCAATTACCTCGAAGTTTTCACTACACAGCTGTCTTTTTCAACAAGTTTATCACCACATCGATAATTTAACCATGCAATAAAACACTGGGAGGAATTAGGTCATTCAGTTACTACTAGAAGCTTCACCACTGAAACAGAAGAGGGGCAGGGAAGGCGCTTGCGGGTCTGAGCTCATGATGGGTAGGCTTATTGCAACTATTGCACTGACTGCCCAAAAACACTCCATCAGGGCCGTGAGGCGCCGAAAAGGCCTGGAGCACCCCCGCCAGCCGCACTCCGGAGCCTTCTCACCACAAACCAGGCTTTTTCACGCCAAGCCCGCAGGTCGAACAGCCGCAGACACAGCGGAGGACGCACACCCAGGCCAAGGCCGCCGCCGCCGCCCGGGGTCTCGCCCCCAGCGTTGGGGTTGACGAGCAGAGCACCGTGACAACCCCCTCCCGGCTGGGGCAGTGCCGCCCGAGGGGCGGCGGAGGCAAGCGCCCACCCTTCTCCCTCCCCACCGCCACACCCCGGCCGGGCACGGCCCCGAGAAGACGGCGGCGGGGCGGGCCTGGCAGCACTCTGAGCGTGAGCCCGGCCCTAGGGTGGACCCCGGCCCAGCCCCGCTCTCACCGTACTCGGTGGGCGCCGGGTCCGGCAGGAAAGAGAAGTGCGCCGCGGACCGGCGGGGCGCGGGCGGGGGCAGGCGGCTCCGGAGCCCACCGCGGCAGCGCACCGTCACGGCCGCCGCCGCCCCGCCGGGGAGCGCCCCTCGCAGCGCCAGCGCCAGCCCCGCCGCCGCCATCGCCACAGCTGCCAGGGACCACCGCGCGCTGTACAGAGGCGGGGGCCCCGGAGGGCTTCCTCACTGGCCAGCGGCCGGTGGAGGGCGGGCCAATCAGCAGCCGTCCTGCGGTGGGTGGAGGGGTGGGAGGGCAGGGCAAGGGTTGAGTGCGCCTGCGCTGGAGGCGCGCCGCGGGGCGGGGCCGCGGGGGGGCGGTGAGGGAGATGAGGTTACGTGCTGCGCACGCGGCTGCGGCACGTGGAGAGTGATGCTCGCGCTGGGGCGGGCTGTGCTCGTGTTCGTTGCCGTTTGCCGTTTGCCGTTTGCCGTTTGCCGTTTGCCGTTTGCCGTTTGCCGTTTGCCGTTTGCCGTTTGCCGTTTGCCGTTGGGTCTGTGTGAGGGGCGGTGTATCCTTCAAGGGGGGCCCCGCAGAATGCGCAGAGCCGGGTAGCGGGTGCTTTTCCCGGCCCGATGGTGCTGCGGGTAGCGGTGTGACAGGCACTGGGTGCATTGGGCAGTGCGAAACTGGCATCGCCTCTCTCAGTACTGTCACAAGCGTGGGTGAAACAAAACGCTTTACCTTCTCCCTTAAACATGCTTTTCTTCCACTGGGATTTTCGTATTGCTGTCCCAGCAGAGAGAAATACTGAACAAATGCCTGAAATCATCAAATTCTACCCCAGCAGATGGCCTGGAAGGATGAAAAATGATAGACCTGAAACCGCCTCTCAACTGCACATCCAGCCTCTGCCTCATATTTAATTATTCATCTTGTCCAAGGTCTTTTTCTTTTTCCCAAACACCCTTGCTCATACCATAATTAAATTAATTTTTTTAAGCAATTGAAATGACAGTTGCCTATGTATTTTCCTTGTAAGGTTTTATAAAACATTCTAACATTCTTATCAAAGTGACCACCTCACACTCCTTCCCCAGATGCTCCCATTGCCCAGGTGAAGGTTCTTGCTCTACCTTTGCAGCCTTTCTTCCTCCATATGTCCATCACTGACACCTTTCAGTTGCCTCTGTTGAAAGGCACCTCTGTATCAATCCTTCTGCTTTTACCAGTGCTTCACATCTTGTCCATGAACATGTTTCTCCATCAACACCTTTCATGCAGCCTCCAACACATTGTGACAGTCCCCTTTCTTGTCTGTCTTGATATTATCTCTAAGACTGACCCTACTGGATAGCATTTTTACCCTGCTCCAAGAACACTAAATCCAAAACTTTGCCTCAGAGAAAAAGACTGGAAACTAGAATAATGTATATATGGCATCACCTCTTTCAAATGAGGGGGCTCATGTGTAACCCAGTCTGGAAAGGAGCTTGTTTTAAACACTGGCATATAAGATTTCGTATTATAGTATGAAATACGTATCACTATTATGATTAGATATTCTTTTTTCTGTCTGACTTCCAAGCCATTGTGGAATATCCCTCTTAATGACCACAGGACCGTGGCAGTGAAGACCATTGTTTCATTATGTATTGTGTGAAAAAAATAAAACAACAGTTTTTTTCATGTTTAATTAATTCATTATTGGGATTTATGCAAGATAAAAGCCTTTATCTTACTACAGGCTGGGAAGACCAATCACTTGCTCTTTAACATCTCCTTTATCTTTAGAGACTGCTGACAAAGCACCCAAGATGATAGGATCAAACAAGTTCTTCTGACATGCCTCCGTATATTCCATGGAAGCAAAATACTGATGACTATCTAAAGGACATGAGAATTTTAATACAGGCAATAAAAAAGCAGCCTGTCTGATGAAACAAGAGTATTGCTAAAAACTGACTGTAAACTATGTGATATATTTGGTTTTTGTACAGTTAGTTTTGTCATGCTGTATTATTTATAAAATGTGGGCATAACCTTGGTCAGATATTCCAGGAGATGCTTCAGTCATCAACATGGGCAGAAAAAGGATTCTCCTTACTGTCTTCATTCAGTGACTGCTGTCTCCTACATCTGGTGACACATGAAACTTGAAAAGCAAAAGAATGGTTGTGGAGCCCAGTACCCTGCAGAAGACATTATGGCATTCATGGTGGAAGGGCGGAAAGAAGAAATACCTTCAGTAACACCCATTCAGTTGCTATTCAAACCTAGGTGAAAGAGAGAAAGTGTCTGGAGATGAGACTTGCCACGTAAATTATTATTGCCTTTTGAGTAGAAAAGTTTGTCCACATGGCCTTGGGAGTTTGCACTGATACTAAAAAGGGAACCCAGGATGAATGGGCCATCAAAAAGGTTTATCCAGATGTATTTTGGCTGACTAGTATGTTAGTGAAGATGAGTCCTAGCATTCATGTCTTTCCAGATCTGATGGGGTCATAATTATATCCATGTTGTTCCTGGTATGCGTTACCATATTCCAGCAACTTCAATTACATTTTGAAAACAGTTTTCTCATTTGGAAATTGTTCAGTCACTTAGGGCCACTCTGTTAAATCTATACACCAGACTTTGAAGAGCTGAAATCAGCTGCATTCCACATCTGTGTGTATTAGTCATTATGTGCATCCTTAGTGTTGCTGACAATCATTAAAAATCCCTGGCAGTCATTACTATTATTTCTGCATAATCATGCACAGCAATTAATGAGGATTTGATGATGATTGCAGACCCTACTGACAAGTTTATGCCAGCATTAATCAGATGTAACTCCTTTGAAATCCATGCTGTTACCTCTGATTGACATGAATCTAATTGGGAGCAAATTGCAAGTATTGGACTCTGACATGAGCATATGGGTCCATGCCTACTGTTCTACTCCAAAATCTCTCAAAATTTGGACATAGCTTGCAACTGAACCTTAGACTCCTTCTGAGCTTGCCACATTTCCCAGTAGGTGTTGCTCTATTTAAATTCCATCTCTGTAGATGAGAAGGCATCCAGGTGATTTCTGTTGCATTTCTTCAAGTGTAGTTTCATTGTTGCTTTCTTGTCAATTCTGTCGCGCTGTAGTGTTGCTGTAAGTTTTTCTCACCTCTCTGTGTTTCACTGAAGGAATTCTGTAGCATGTTCTCCACACCAACAGTCAATTAACTGATTCATCCCCTCTTAGAGGACCTCCTAGTAAACACTTCTGACATGATACTGTGTCTTGGCACTGCAGCTGTTTTCTTACTTTGTTTGCTGTGTCATTCTCCTACCGTAATTATGATCTGCTTCATCCTTCTTTTTCTGTAATTTATTGGTAATTTGGATCTGTTTTCTCCCCTGTCCCTTCTTCCTCACTCACACAAATAGGTTATTTTGCTGGTTAGAGACTGTCATATCTTTCTTCTGTACGTACAGCTGAGGAACTGTTTTCTAAAGTACGCTATGGAAATGAGGAGATGCAGCTTTTGGCCTGGCTGCTTTTATTGTCAGTCCTGTACAGATTAGACATGTTAATGGAAAGGATAGTCTTACCCCTAGGAAGAAGAAAGACAAACTGAACAAAAGCAGAGGAGCAGTGGTTTTGAACAAAGGGACTTAGAAATGAATGGTTTCATCTTAGGTAGCATAAATGCCTGGGACAGTTTTGCAGTTTAGCAGAGAAACTATTATTTTAGATATTGTTGATAAAAAGCAGTCCAGACCAGGGACACTGCATCTGGAGCCATCCAAGTTGTAGTCTGGCTGAGAGCAGGAGAAAAAAAAAGGGAAAGGAGCTTTAGTAGAGTGATTTTGCATGCATTTGCAATGGCACCAGAAATCATCCACTTACTTCTGCCGTATCACCCACGGTGCTTCCCTGTCAGTCTAGAATAGTAACTGTGGCTGTCATCCCCAGTTGCTTCTTAGATTTTTAAACACTTCACCAGAATGATCACATTTGAGTGAAAGACAATCCTATTTTTAAATTATATGAGTTATTCCTAACCTTAAGAGAAGCTGTGCTAGAAACAGCGGTGTCTATCCACAGAGACATTATTAAACTGGTTTTTATAAGGCATTTTGGTGTTTCATAATTATGGGAAAACAATCCCACTCTCCACTGTTTAATTCAATTAGTTTTAATTGCTTTGAAAAGCCACAGAGCATATTCTAGACTGTGACTCAGTCTAGAAATACCTGTACAAGGAAATGCTTTCTAATAGTTGACAGTTCATAATTCCAACACCAAAAAAAAAAAAAAAGTCATGATGAAATCCAGTTTGTACATGGAATAAGGACCACATTTTTTATCTTGAGAATAATTAAATGTAGGAACAATTTATCTGAGAACATGCTGGATTCTCATCACTCCTGTTCTTCAAATAGTAGCTAGATTTCTTTGTAAAAGAAGTACTGTAGCTCGAACAAAAATATAATCTTGATACCAAAACTACTGGGTGACATCATGCTGAAATAATCATATTAACACCTCCCATTCTAAAATATCTGTTGTTGTTCATTAATAAGCAGGAACTACCATTTGATTGATTAGGAAAGTATGCCAAAAAATATCAGATTCAGAAATGAGCAGCAAGATGAATTCTTCACAGATATATATATATGGCTATATAGAGAGATATATGTATATATATTTACAACTGATGTTATAAACAGTAGTCAAAAAGCAAATACACAGAAGTCCCATTGTCGTGGTTTAAACTCAGTCAGCCACTCAGTCTCTGTCTCACTCCCCTCCTTCCTCCCTCCCGCTCCCAGAGGGATGGGGAGGAGAATGGAAAGAATGTAACTCCCACGGGTTGAGATAAGAACAGCCCAGTAACAAAGGTATAACACAAACCACTGCTGCTGCCACCAATGATAATAATGATAAGGGAATAACAAGGGAAGAGAATACAACCGCTCACCACCCACCGACCGATACCCAACCCGACCGAGCAGTGATCTGCCTTACCTTCCGGGTAACTGCCCCCAGTTTATATAGTGGTCACGAGGTGCTGTGGTATAGAATACCTCTTTGGTCAGTTTGGGTCAGGTGTCCTGGCTCTGCTTCCTTCCAGCTCCCCCTCCTCCCTGCAGAGCATGAGACTCAGAAAGTCTTAGGTCAGAGTAAATATTACTGAGCAGCATCTAAAACACTGGTGTTATCAGCGCTGTTCCCAGGCTGAAAGTCAAAAACACAGTGCTGCACCAGCTACTAAGGAGAAAAAAATGACTGCTACTGCTGAACCCTGGACACCCATAATCAGAATTCTTGTGATAAAACATATCCATCCAACAGATTACATATAAAATATGCCGGAATGCCTCTCCAGTGTTTTGGCATCATACTACAGTATACTGGCCAGCTTATAGTATAGTTGTGTTCAGTAGAAGTTAAAAAAGGGGGAATGAAAAAGTATGATGGATCAATAAGTGCCAGGAACCCGCTGAGCCAAAGCCTCGCTGTTTTCCCATAGTTAGTCATTCCCCTAGAGCACAGTGAAGTTCACATCTCTGTTCAATTGAGGCACCTTTATAAAGCATTTTGTGTTCTGTACCTAAGTCTAAAGCATAATTCTGTATTCTTGCTGCTATTATTTCTATTAGAGGACTATCTGCTTTTTTTATTCAGACCAATAACATTAGGTCTGAGTTAAATAATAATCAGCTGTAAACCTTACCACACGTGCAGGTAGAAGTGGGTTAAAGGAGGAGGTAGAAAGGAAAATCCACTGTCCATGAATTATCTTTTATCAGAAGATACAGTTTTGTTCAGTTTAGTTGGCTTTAAGTAATGGCCATATAATCTAAAGAAGTCACTTTTGGATCACATGGGTTCTCTACAGGTTTCCACAGTGTTCTACCTGCTGCTAGCAGGTGCTGCTCTATAGATAACCATGTACCAAGAAACACATTCCATAGGTTTAAATAAGTGTATGAGATTCCATTTGCCTTGCCAGACTGACATTGTACTGCTGATCAGAGTGGGAGTTGTAATCAGTTATGAAAATAGTAAATCTCACCCCATAATGTTAATAGTAATTTCTGTAATTTAAACATACGGGATTGATACTCTACCAGCAAGTGAACAAGTACATCAATTTCAATGCATTGGTTGCCCATTTGTTGAATAGCCAGCGAGGCAATATTGCACAAGTCAGTGCAGTATCCAGGCCCACATTTCCTTGGTCTCAAATATGAGGAGATTGAAAAAGAACTGTATTCAAGGTGTGAATAAGCAAAACTCACCAAAACTAGATCATATTCTAGGGACACCTGTGCTACTAATTTTATAAAAGCAAAACCCCTTACTCAGCTATCAGCTCTCCTAAGTTTAATCCAAATGGCATATTCTTTTCCTTCTACGTACCTCACCCAGTTAGTCTGACCATCTCTGCAGTTAGAGGATGTTCTAGGTGTTTGGGTTTTTTTCCTAAGCTAATTGTATTACAAAGGTTTCACATATGGATCATATTCAGATTCTAATGCTGAAGTCAGTGCTGCACTGGTGTCTGCACCCAATGCAGTCACCCACCTGCACCCATCTTTAAATAAAGTAGCTGATTGTGGTATTACTCATCATCATCATCATCATCATCATCATCATTATTATTATTATTATTATTATTATTATTATTATTATTATTTTCTTCATGCCAACAAAAAGAAATTTGTAGGTGTATTTTTAATTAAACATTAAAAGAGGCGATGTTTCTATATGCTATGGCTATAGGTTTTCATCAATACAGTGTTCCTGCAAATTCTGGGTTTTTTTCCATTCAAAGTAGGAATGCTTAACACTCATGCAATTTGTATGGCTCTGGGGAAATTTAAGATCAGTTCAACATTTTTGTACCTCATTCAAAAAAAGAGCAACTAAGTTGTGGCAATGCTGTACATTTATACTTTCTGCTTTTCATATAAAGAATTGTTTCAAGTAGGTATATGACAAAATTCTGCATAAGTGTAATTTAGATGAACAGAATATCTTGTAGTGGGTTTTCAGAGGCACCCATTGGCAGCACAGGCATTTAATGTAGAAATACAGTTTCACTAACACCCAGAATGTAAACTAAATTAGGCACTCACTGAATTAGGATCCCACTGAAAGCCAGTAATAGTAACAATGATAGTAATTCACATTTTTATGCATAACCTTGATCTTTCTTTAAATATCAAAGTCTATTAGAAGTAGCGTTAACTTGAGAAGTGTCTTACCGATTTGTAATTTTTCACATGCACCATTAGGTGGCAGGGAACAATAACGATTTACTTGAAATGTCATGCGTATGTTGAAATACAGATCTGTCAGATTGTTCTCTCCACCCTTTTTGAATCAGAATTATTTCCAACTGTGAACTGTCAAGAGCTTTGTGTAGTTAATTATTAAATGACTTACCAACAGGGCTCACGACTTACAGCAAGACTGTTTCAGATTTCATTTCTATGCAATCCTTTTGTCAAAAGACAAAAAGACAATTCATCCTCCTGGGAGATCTCCAAAAATTAAATCTCACCACAGTTGTATCTTTACTTCTAACCTCTACTTCTGCTTCTGGTCAGGCTAAATCTGACTGTTGCAAGTAGCTCCTGGGCCAGGCTAATTCAAGAAGGCATTAGTGGGAGGCAAGAAACTGTATTATTCCTTTGGAATCTTGATTCTAAACTGGTTTTAAGGGGTAGGCTGACAGGTGGATGTAAAAACACAGCAAACTTATACTGCCAGAAACATTTGTTTCTCTGACTGCTGATTTTAGAATTGCAGGGTGAGAGGGTAGATAGCAAGAATCACAGAGCAAGTCTTGCCCCTTGATAACTCACTCAATGACTGATGAATGGGAAGTTCATTCTGCCGCTAGTGGCTTTGTAGGAGTTAGGGATGCTTATGCTTAGCATTTCCCAGAGACGTAGAATCAAGTCCCTGGCAGGAGTCACCCCTAAGAAATTTGTTCTCATTCCCTAAATTCTTCTAGTGCTATTGGTAGGAACCATGCCACAGGCATTATCACATGTGCTTAACTGGAAAGTCACAGTGCAGATTTTTCCATATGTTTAAGTAACAAACTCATGCCAAAGAAAGAAGCAGCAATTCCACAAAATATGTTACAGCCGCAGTTCTCCATACCTCTTTGTTAAGCTAACACTTGAGAGGAGGAAAAGCACAAGAGGGACATTTTGTTGATTTGTTATTGACTAGTCTGATATGCAGAGAAATTCAGCTCAATGCAGTTTTAATGTGTCTGAGTGACAGAAGAGTGACTGAAATTCACAGAAAAATGTGTTGTAGCAACTCACAGTGCGTCTCTTTTGTCCCAGGCAATCGGGTTTGAAAGAAAGCAGTTCTTCATTCCCCTCGGTGTTCCCTGAGGACACTGACAGTAAGCACACAAGCTGTAGTCTTAGTATTTGTGAGGTCTACATGTCTACTTGGATTTGGATTCAGTATTTTTCATCTCAGTCACTGAGTTTCAGTCAGTGTGTTTTATATGCCCAGTCCAGACAGGGGCAATCCTGTGGATAACTGTGTATATGAACAGGAATCTTTAATAATTAAAAATCCCAAGCCCAGTAATAATGCTGGTGCCACAAGATAACTTAAGCAACAGATTCTATTAACTTGAATATCGTTACAGAAATATCGAAATACTTACTGCCTCTGCACATCCTAGTCCAATGGCCACCATGGCTGTTTGCATACAACATGGGTCATCTTCAACAGCCATGTTTTTCCTTCACAAATAAATCACGGATTTCAGAAAACTGTCAAATGGATGGAAGCTAATTCAGCATGTTGTCAGCCTTAGCATCTGACAGCAGTCTTAGTCCAAACGGATTAGTGTTACAGCTGATCCATAGATCACCATGCCCTATTTCTACCTTGTAACTCTCTAGATGAGGGATGTCCTGGCCTAGGAAAGATGCAGTGTAGCCCATAGGAGAGGAGCTGCAATGTGTAAGGAGGCTGAACTTCGACCCTGTGTGAAACCAGACAAGCAATATTTTTTCTACTGTGCCGTGAGCCATTTAACAGTCAAAAATCACTGCCTTTGAAAGATCTGATGAAAAACGGGAGTCACTAGGCAAATGCGTTTGTCATGGGGGCTGTGTTCAGTAGGGCTGGTCGTGCTCTAGGAAGGACAGGCTGCTGGGAACTTGTAAGTGTCGTGCAATGTAATACATAGTGCAAGCTGTGTACACGCTATAATCTGCCCCTGGAGCCCATAGCAAAACTGTGGCCTCTGGCTTGGTTTTCACATGAAGTGATCTCCACTTGTAAATACTAATGATGCTGCTGTGCTCTCAGCAGCTTGGTGCCTAACAGCACATTGGTTAATGCTGTTGGCTGGGTCTGGGAAAGAGGTGGTTTACTTACCTTCGTGGAAAAGGGAGGAACAATCATAAAGACCAATGTGATCACTCATTGTGCCTTACATTTTTAAAACATAGAAGTTGTATGAAATATTTTGATCTCCAGAAAGGAAAGGTCTTTCTAGTCTGTATGATTCACATGTGGGTTACCAAACGCCTGAAGCTAGGGAAGACTGTTTATCTGTTATCAGGCTGTTTTCCATATGATTTTTTTCACAGTTGTGTCAGAAATGTCAAGAAGTGCTTACTCAGCTGGGCCCAAATCCTGTTCTTTTGGTCCTTTCATTGTTTTACAGTCAGATATGAAAGTCTGCCCCAGAAAAGGATAAACATGTTCTGAGATACTGTCATATTCTGAGAATGCAAGGACCTAAACAAGATTCAGTCTCACTGCATCCTCCTTAGGAGTTATGGCCACAAACCTCCTTGATTTCTCCTGAGCTGTGTCCAAGAGGACTAAGGTCAGCCCCCTTTGCAGGATTTTGTATTGTCCATCTACTTTCTGAAGTGAATGTAATAAAGACAAGAACATGACAAATTATCTGCTTCAGCAACAAAAAAACCCCAAACCCCAACATTAATTTTTATTGCTATTCTGCCTCATCTCCTTTTGTGGAGAACATCAAACAAAGCATTGGTTTTGTTTTTCTTGAACTAGGCAATAAACTGTAAATCTGTACTTTCCAGTACTTTCTTTTGAGAAGCTCCCAGTAAACTAAAACATATTTCAGAATGCAAAGAAGGGATAACATTTCACTGTAAGATGGAAGGAAAATCCTTCATCTGAACTAACCCAAGTTAATGAATTAAAGTTTCCTTTGAAAGGGGGTTCTCAGGCATGACAGGAGAAGCTGAAGAAGTCAAAAATTCTGGAGAGCAGCAGGACACTGTGTATTTCCTAGGCATGTGATCACTCTGTGAAGACTCATGCTCTATACCGTCTTGCTCTGTCTTCCCTGCTAGACATCACCCAGAAATGAGATTAGTGGAAAGAGAGAAGTGTGCTTTCTTAGTACACTTTTCTTAGCATGCTGAGAAGTAGGATGAGACAGAAAATAGGGGTGGTTTTGTTCAGCTGTGCAGGATACGGGGATGATTTACATTGCAGTAGATGAATACCTGGGGTTGTTTTCCTTCAAGTGTGCCAGGAGGTGGTACAAGACTTACTGGTGGTTTCATATGTACTGTCAAAGCAACTGCCTACATACAGCTGCATACATTCAGCTTCTTGTGAAAGACTGTTACAGACAACACTGAAGGAAAACTGTTCTTGCAAGCAATGTTCTGCCTGCCCAAAACAAACAACAAGCAAGAGTGGTTTATGTAGTAACTTGTAGGAGGAGGTCTGGGGATTTTCATCCTTTAAGGCAGGGATCTAGGAAGAGAACCTGAAGAGAGGAAAAAGGATGCAGTTGCAAAACAAAAATAAAAAAGACTTGCTGGTAACAGAAGAATCAGTTGAGAAATGAATCTCCTGTAAAGGAAAAGGATGTGAAAAATCAAGCAGATGATGGAACAGCAAAAGAGAAGATTAGGGAAGACAGTTGCAACAGAGGAGAGGAAGCTATGATTGAGATAGCAAAGAGGTGGAGCCTAAGACAGAGCAATGAAGCCATACATGAGACTGACATAAACCAGGAAACAAAGCAACCTCCAGGTGTAGGAGAGAACAGATGGGAGCAAATATGAGATTCATCTCTTTACCAGAGATTCATCCTCTGACTCAAGCAGATCAAGTGAACGTAATGTTAGGCCAAAACCAAGAGGATGAGATATGGAACAAAAGTTGAAAACTATCAGAGTAAACATTACAGGAGGGGCTAACAGAGGCAGATGGATAGGGAACTATCATTGTCTACAAATATCATAGAATCATAGAATAGTTAGGGTTGGAAAGGGCCTTAAGATCATTTAGTTCCAACCCCCTTGCCATGGGCAGGGACACCTCACACTAAACCATCTCACCCAAGGCTCTGTCCAGCCTGGCCTTGAACACCACCAGGGATGGAGCATTCACAACTTCCTTGGGAGAGCCATTCCAGTGCCTCACCACCCTCACAGTAAAGAATTTCCTCCTTATATCCAATCTAAACTTCCCCTGTTGAAGTTTTAACCCATTACCCCTTGTCCTATCACTACAGTCCCTGATGAAGAGTCCCTCCCCAGCATCCCTGTAGGCCCCCTTCAGACACTGGAAGGCTGCTATTAGGTCCCCATGCAGCCTTCTCTTCTCCAGGCTGAACAGCCCCAACTTCCTCAGGCTGTCTTCATGCGGGAGGTGCTCCAGTCCCCCGATCATCCTCGTGGTCCTCCTCTGAACTTGTTCCAGCAGTTCCATGTCCTTTTTATGTTGAGGACACCAGAACTGCACACAATACTCCAGGTGAGGTCTCACAAGAGCAGAGTAGAGGGGCAGGATCACCTCCTTCGACCTGCTGGTCACGCTCCTTTTGATGCAGCCCAGGATACGGTTGGCTTTCTGGGCTGGGAGCACACACTGAAGCCGGCTCACGTTCATTTTCTCATCAACGAGCACCCCCAAGTCCTTCTCTGCAGGGCCGCTCTGAATCTCTTCTTTGCCCAATCTGTAGCTGTGCCTGGGATTGCTCCGACCCAGGTGTAGAACCTTGCACTTAGCATGGTTAAACTTCATGAGGTTGGCATCAGCCCACCTCACAAGCGTGTCAAGGTCCCTCTGGATGGCATCCCTTCCCTCCACCGTATCAACCGAACCACACAGCTTGGTGTCAATGGCAAACTTGCTGAGGGCGCACTCAATCCCACTGTCCATGTCACTGACAAAGATGTTGAACAAGACCGGTCCCAACACCGATCCCTGAAGGACACCACTCATTATTGGTCTCCAGCTGGACATTGAGCCATTGACCACAACTCTTTGTGTGCAGCCATCCAGCCAGTTCTTTATCCACTGAGTGGTCCATCCATCAAATTGATATCTCTCCAATTTAGATAAGGATGTTATGTGGGACAGTGTCAAACGCTTTGCCCAAGTCTAAGTAGATGACATCAACCACTCTACTGCTGTCCATCAGCTCTGTAGCCCCATCATAGAAGGCCACCAAATTGGTCAGGCAGGATTTCCCCTTAGGGAAGCCATGCTGGCTGTCACCAAGCACCTTGTTGTTTTTCATGTGCCTTAGCATGCCTTCCAGGAGAATGTGCTCCATGATTTTGCCAGGCACAGAGGTGAGACTGACTGGTCTGTAATTCCCCAGGTCTTCCATTTTCCCCTTCTTGAAAATGGGGGTTATATTTCCCTTTTTCCAGTTGTCGGGAACTTCACCTGACTGCCATGATTTTTCAAATGCAATGGCCAGTGGCTTAGCAACTTCATTCGCCAGCTCCTTCAGGACCCGCGGATGGATTTCATCAGGTCCCATGGACTTGTGTACGTTCAGGTTCTTAAGATGGTCTCAAACCAGATCCTCTCCTACAGTGGGCCCAAGGTCTTCATTCTCACAGTCCCTGAGTCTGCCTTCCAAGACTTGGGTGGTGCGGTCAGACCATTTGCCAGTGAAGACTGAAGCAAAGAAGTCATTCAGAACCTCAGCCTTCTCCAAATCCAGGATAGCCAGTTCTCCTGATAGCTTCCGAAGAGGGCTGACATTGTCCCTAGTCTGTCTTTTATTTGCAATGTATCTTGGATGAACACCTTGGAGATGATATTTTAATTGAATGAACTGAATTAATTGATATTTGAATTGAATGAATTGAATGTCAATGTTGGTGCAAGAAAGGATGTGAATATATTAGTTGTTAATAATCTTGAATAGGAATTAGAAAGTTCCTAACAATTGGATCAGGAGGCTCTACATACTATCCCATTAGGAGCAGAGCATGCAGACGCATCCTAGATTATCTTCAGGTGGAGCTTGATAAGTTTGGGGATGTAATTATATACAAGATTGATACCCATTATGAGAGACCAGATTGGATGTTGTAGGAGGACCTTCCTAGTCCCTGCCCTAATCTTATTGTCCTAATAATGATGCTGTTGACTCATACTTATTGACTGCGACAGGTGCGGACAGACACGTATTTGCCTCACTTTCCAAGCCAACTAAATGCCACCCACATCTGGAATCTGAGCTGGAGTGGCCCAGGGGTGTACCCAAGTTGTTAAATCTGTGCAAATACATAACTTTCAGATCTGAACCGGCTTACTTTTGCCTAACTTGAAGTGTGGGGGAGGGAGTCCACACCTATCCGTACACCCTCAGAGGG
The DNA here is from genome assembly GCF_037157495.1 of Lathamus discolor. Taxonomy (NCBI): domain Eukaryota; kingdom Metazoa; phylum Chordata; class Aves; order Psittaciformes; family Psittacidae; genus Lathamus; species Lathamus discolor. Next base: position 77,518,038 of record NC_088888.1, read on the forward strand.
CCGTGCTGGGTGCTTACATTCAGTACCTCAAAGAAGTGTGAAAACTACTTAGATTAGGGGTGCAGGGACTGTACAAACTGATATATCAGGGCTGACGTGACCCTCAGGAGTGCATGCAACATCTTTCTGGTCACGTCTGTATGCCAGTGTGGTGTTTGATTTATTGGTGAAGTCTGATTCACCAGCGCTGTGTACGACATGTCACCAGTAATGATGACTTACATCTTTGATTGCTCTCCCAGTTGTGCTGGGTTCCTAGACAACACTATGCAGTGGAGGTGATGCCACTGTTCCTCCTAGTTAGAGCATCCCTTCCTTGTCTGTCATGCTCCCAGAAGTTACGTGGCTCCTCAACAAATGTACAACCCACTGCTCACACTGCAGTGGCCACAGCCATCTACTGCATCAAGTCACGCTCCAGTGACTGATATTTGGATATTTGGAAACAAATGTTTGTATATGTTAGGCATATGACAGATTATTTTTAATTCCTAGTAAGATCTGGTGGGGATAGATCATTAGACCCTTCACTGCATGGTCATCTCCATAAACGGGACCTTTATTTTGCAAACTCCTCTTCTGACATCCTGACTACTGTCACAAGCACACTAAAATTCCATTCTACGCCCCTAGTAAACATCTGTGACTTACGCGAGTGTGCGTGGCTTGCACTGTTTCTCCTGTGACTGAAATGGGACCATTCTCACGCTACTTGAAGCTTTGTATTCTTGGCTCCTGAGACTACCTGCTAGAGATATCTGTGGCCACGTCTTCCTTTGATGAAGGAGTTCTTATCTTAGGTGAGATGTGGAGTGAGTCATCTTGCAACATTTCTGCTACCCCTCCCCCAGGCAGAGAGAGAGCAAGCCCACAGGAAGAATGACAACTTGTACTTTCAAAATCACAACCTCACCTAGGACAACAACTGATAACAAGCCCAAGCAAAACTGAACTACTGACTCACCCTCCCTTCTCCTGACCCACTGGAAAAGATTGAGGGTATCTGTACAATTAGTAACACTGGCTTCAATGAGATCCTTTTGGTTTTTTGTCATAGTGCTTTCATCCAAACCTAAGGCAGGTGGCTAAGAGAAGGGAGGCTTTTCTCCCTCAGAGCATGCTCATGTCTGTTCTGTACAGAGAGAACGACTTACTTTCGAGGTAGATTCCTCCATAGCAAATGGCATGTTGTTTTTGCCAGAGGATTTCTGCCTTAGTGCTTCTTCAGTATCTTCTCTTTTTATCCTTTCCCTGTAATGTGTAGGCTTCCACATTATTTTACTGTGTGATGTTGAATATAGCGTAGAACACAGAAATACTCATTTTCGGTGGGATTTTTCTTAGGTACTCAGGAATAGCATTTGTTAGCTCTTTAAAAACTCTGGTTAATATCTTCAAAGATGTGTCACAAAATAGATATCACAATAATATTGTGATTTCTTTTGACAACGAAGGAATGAAAAGAAGCAAGACTAGAGCCACTGAAAGCTTTCCTGCACTTTGGATGTGTACAGACTGACTCTTCAGTGCTTGCAGCACTATGCATCATTTTGGAAGTGTGAAACACAGCTTGTTGTAAGCTGCACTGCAGATGTGAGTTCTACAAACCATGCTTTCCCCAGCCCCATGTTGGCCATGATGAAAACAGAAAGCTTGTATTCCAGTTAACACTGTTAGTAGCAGATTTATTCTGGGACACATACCAGTCTGGAATGCCTGGAGTAACGCCTCTTGACTTTACATGGTTGCCCCACATTCTGTAAGGTGTCATTCATCCAATTTAACTTTAAAAGGCATTGTTTCTGCCATTGCAGACCCATTTTAATCCAGGTTCTGCAATGCTGGTGCTGCAACGAAAGCAGCTGAATCTTAGCAGACAGCAGCCTCCTCCATTGCACAATCATAACAAAACCCCACAGCAGAGGCAATTGTTTGCCCCATGTAAGGCAGGGAGTCCTGAGAGGAACCCACAGGAGTCTATAATCAGATCGTTAAAAGAGCTTATGATATATTCAAAAGGAGGCTACAGCAAGGTCTCGCAAGCAAAATAAATTTACTTTTTCATTCTTGATTTTGCAAACGCAAGTTTCTTCTGACAACTTAAAAGTGCTGTCATACAGCAGTCACCAGCTGGGAAAGGAGAGGTGCCTCCGAGTGAAAGCTCTGCCTGGATCATCTATCTATCTGCAGTCCTAGGTAATTTATTTGGCAGGTCTCCATCAGCTATGCTTCCATTCTACGTGGGGGCAATACTGTCATCTTCTGGGCACTAGGGGGGGTGGATGCACAGGATTTGCTGGTGGATTTCACAGCAGGAGAAACAGTGGTTTACATTCCAGAAACAAAAGTAATAATTCCTTAAGTGCTGACAAACCTTTCTCTCCTCGTTGTTTTTTAATCTTGTTTGTTTGTTCTTTGGGTAGAAGGGAGAGAGAGAATTTTATCTTCCTCTTGCCTTCTGTTAATTTCTTTCTGCCTCTCCATTCCTGTGCGTTATTCCCCTCCACTTCTAAAGGCTGTCTCATTCTGTACCTTTCCTCCTTCCAGAGAGAGCTCCTGCTTTTGCTCCTAACCTCTACTCATGATCCCTCACTTCTCCTGTTCCTTCCTGCCTCTTGTATCTTCACAGCATTCGCCTTCATATGCAGCAGCTTAGTTACATTAAGTACAGATTCTTACTCTGTCCTCAGCAAAGCAATGGCATGTCAGCCTCTTTAAACAGTATAGCAAGCAAATTATTGCTAATATTTATGCTTTCTTTGTGATGTCTATGAGATAGAGAATGTTTGATTACATAGAGCTTTAGCTCAAGGTGGTTGGTTTGTTTTTAATTGCATAAGTACTAAAGATGTATTTTGTTAAAGGCCTGTTGAAGGACTGAATTTTGCATTTAGAGCTCAGTGAGGTGAAGTCCATGAGTATCAGATCCTGTGAGAGTTCCCTTTCAAACCTAGTATTTGCCTTTGTGGTAGATGATAACACCATCTTGAAAACTCAAGATGCTGACCATGATCTTCACTGTGGAGCACTAGGCATTCTTTCCAGACAGCTGGTTGCATAGACACAGAGTAGTCAGCAAATAAAGCATTGTCTTCCAGATGAGCCAAGCCATGGGAACTTGTTGGCATTGTGCCTTCCAATTCAAAGTTGAATTGAAGCCATTGTATATCTTGAAGATAAAGCCAAAGACCTTGAAGCAGTTTTTGATAAGAAGTAAAGCTTTGAGCATAGACTGATGTGCTCTCAGTAGCTTGAAATTCAGGCTACTGAGTCACAAACCTCATGCTGGGTTCAGGCTGTTAGCGAATCACTGGGCAGGCCTTTGGCTTATGAAGGTAAGCTGGACACTACACTTAAATTAGCTCTATTAATAAGCTGCTTCTCTCCCCCTCTCCTGTCGGGTTTTTTTTTTTTGACCTCCCTTTTTGCTCCTGTCTCTAACCACCCATGACAATTTGTCGTTTTACGTTTTCTGTACTTTTTACCTCTATCCAAAATTCCCCACAGTTCCCACTGCACTGAGGGTGTTTCTTCCCCTCCCTGCTCTCTCCACACCAGCAGTGGAAGCACTGAGATCAGAGCATGGATCTTCCTGCCATTCCTATTGCAGAAGCTGCTGCATGCCAGCTGAGTCCTGCTTTTGCAGCCCTGGCCTGTGCTCCACTGTCACTTGTACAAGTGGAGCATTTATAGCAGCCAGAAGTTGGAAGCTGTTGGGACTTAGGCAGTGTTTGAGAGAAACTCATATGTCAACTACCATATGGTACTGTCAATACCAAAATAAGGGGTTTGGATGTATACTTCTTGGGTGAATCTTAGAAAGAACAGACAAAATGCAAACCTCTTGAACTAATGTTTCCATTAACTAACACAAGCAACTATGAAATACTTTCACCACTTACCCCTTGATCTGTGTCAATACTATTGAACCATTCTAATAAAAACTCACTGAAAACTGCTAGCTTGAAGGCTTTCCATGGAAAACATCAGTCCAAAAAGCTGCATCTCTGAAAGGTTTGGGTAGCTTGTAACACAAGAAGGTGAGTTATGCTTACTGTAGAGGTTGTTACTTCCATGATTACTGATACCCTGGGGCTCAGTTGTCTTTCTTGTCTTGTTTGGGGTTTGTTTTCTTCCTCTTATTTTTACAATTTATTCCTCAGTTACCAAAGAAGGGGGGAGGGAGGGGGAGAAACATGTGGTACTTGGTCAAAAGCGGTAGGTAGTAAACTCTTTGTGTTATTTAAACTTCTTTTTTTCCTTGATCGACTTTCTTTTAAAGTCCTTTGAATATCCATCTCTATGTAAATACATATCAATGTGTGCATGTATATATATATATGTGAGTCTTTTTCTTATGGTTTTAGCTTGACTTTCTAAGGAAGCGTGGATTACGCTATCATACCCTTTGTCCTCCTTTCTGTCTATCTGCCTAGGTACAGGTAGAGTGTACACACAAAACTAGAGTGGACCCTCTACTGAAAAAAAATCAAAACTTAATTTCTCTTTCATGGAAACTTAGAGGAAACTTGGGAGAGGAATGGGACAGAAAAGAGATACAAATAGCTTCTCTTAATGCTGCTAAAGTATAAGCTTAATGGTGCTTTTATCCCGATGGATAACCAGTCAGCACACACATAGCTTGCCACCAGCCCCAGCATGTGTTTCCTCTTTTCCAGCCAGCCAGAGAGAAGACAGTGAGGGGTGATGCCACAACACACTTGGAGGTGGAGACGTGGAACTCTTGCAGCTAAAGAGGGACAAATAGATTGTGCACATCTGTAGGAAACTATATTTCAGCATTTCTGCTGTCCAAGGAACATTTGACATGTGTTTAGAGGGAAATTAGGGTAATTATAGAAGGCTGCAGGGGGGGCTAAAGGCAAAAGGTCTTAAATATGTAGGAAACTGGGCTACATTAGTTGTGCTGCTTATGATGGTGAATAATGGGAGAGGGATTTAATGGCCACAGTTTACTGCAAGACTTAGGAAAGGAACCTGTAAGAAAGTAAGGGGGTGCTTCATTAAGTAATTACCACCAAGGACTAGAGTTTACAGTGGAACAGAAAAGGGTTTGGGATCAGGGAATAACATCCCAAGAGAAGGAAGGATTTATACCGATCTTACCATTGATCAGCATTTTATGTATGTATTCATCTTCAGCTGGTGATGCACTGAATAATATTTACCACTGCTCCTTTTCCTGAAAGCAAAAACTTCTGTAAAACCAAAGCGTATAGTATAGTTTAAAAAAGCTATGAAGAAGCTCACTAGAAATCATACCAGGCACAACTGGAAAGTATGCTGGTGCCCCTAGACAGTCTTCAAATATGTTATACTAAAGGTTTTCAAAAGCACACAGAATCATAAAAGGCACGGATTTCTCTGCTTTTAATTCTAAAATGTTACAAAATTACTTCATCATACAAAAAATATGTATGGCTTACAAAGATGCATCAATGATTTGTTTGAAATGTGTTTAGCTCATAAAATCCTCTCATCTCTTCAAAAACAGGTATTTGAGAGCACAGTTGCCATCTGTTTTCAAAGCCAGTCTGGCTTCATATACAGAGTTTCTAGAAGTACTATATTTAGGGTGGCCTCTCCTAGAATGGGCCTGAAGAAGAGCTCTTCAATAGCATCTGCATCAATGTCTTGAAGAGAGGCTACTAGCTGAAGAATCCAAGCAAACCTGCTTAGGTTTCTGTGGAACACTGTTGAGATAAACTCCATCAAGGCTTGCTGAGCTTCCTGCTGCAGTGTTTGTACGTACAGGAGACATTTTAGGGCATGGCATCCTGTCAAAACAAAAAGCAAAATAATAAATCTTGAGTGACCATTCTAATTCTGTGCCCCTTGTAATGATGGATTTCTGGCTTTCTAGCTTGTCATACTACTTTCTCTAAAAAACAATAAAAACTTTCTAAACATGCTTTTTGGTAGGAATAGTTCAGTCATGTGAAGGAGGATGGTGCAGCATTGTAAGCACATTGGAATCCAGCCCATTACATTAAATCCAGATTTGAAATGGTAACAGGAGGTAACTTTGACTCAGTACAGATGGAGAAGAAGCTTTATAGTGTTGTCCATGTTGTCCACCCACCAGCTGATGCTGAGACTGTGTTCTGAGTATGTGGAAACCTGCCAGCTCTGATCTAAAATAGACAGGCAACATCAGGAAGATGGAAGTGGTACTTTGAAGCAGCAAGCAGGCTGGTAGTCTGAAGAGATAAGTTTACAGCCTACCCAGCCCTGTCTTCTTCCTCTGGTTGCCTCTGCTTGCTAGACTAAGCTATGGTGAACTGTGGTTCACCATACTATCTAGATATCTTCATTTACAGTCTAAAAAGAGCATAAAGATTCTCTGTGAGATGCATCATGACCCACAGGAGTCGTATAGATAACTGTATTTCCTGTTCTTGTACTCCCATTTCTCAGTCATTTCTGAAGAGGGAGAGGTCTCTGCCCTCTGAACAGATGGCCTTGAGCCTCAGTCACTTACCTTCCATAGCATGTGACTTCAAACCTTCTGGTTCACTGAGGGTCTTTGTGGTTGCTAGGGGTCAGTTCAAAGGACGCCCCTTGTTTATCCTCTGCTTCTGGTGGTATCACCTTGTCATGTAGCTCTCAGCAACTTCTTCCCTCCTGTCTCCACTGCCTGAGGCTGACACCATCTTTTCTTTCCCAGAATTGCTGCAGCCTGGATAGGGGCCGCATGAATCCACAAATTCTGACTCCCGCCTCTCCAGCCTCTGATGTTTTCTTTAACCTATCCTCCAACATACACTCCAGGCCCATTTAGCATCTTTTACAGTGACTGACCCCATACCTCCCTGCTATGGGGTCTGAATAGCTTAGACGGGAACGTCTCACACAGGATCATTTGTTTAATTGTGGGAGGTTCTGCCTTCTTGCCTAGCGCCCTGCAGCAGGGCAAAACCAAGCCGGCTGGGTTTTTTCATCTGTGGCTGACTGCCCTTTGTCAGTGTTTAGCAGCTCTCTTCTCCCTAGACATCACTGCCAGAGAAGAACCCTCAGCAAGGCCTGCAACCAGGCTAGCCAGAAATGAAGGGTTTGGAAAAGTCATCTCGTCCCGCATGATTACCAGCAGCTGCAAGCTGTGAAATGGTTCCAAGTGTTAGATTTTTCATGGAAAGGAAATTGTCAGGATTTTGTACATTCAGGATGAAATTGTAATTGCTTATATCCATTCAAATTTGCTCAATTTCCCCCTTTGTTGGGTTTTTTTTTTCTAATCAAACACCAATTTTCATTTCAAATAACAAAAAACTTCCTGTTCTGAGATCTGTTGTAATAATATTCAGTCAAACGCATGTTCCGAGTTGAACTGTAAACCTCTTAAGAGCACCTTTTTTAAGAGAAGTCCTGTTGCGGTCTTGATGGAGATAAATACATATATAGCAGTCCATGAACATACATATATGGCACTGATACAATAATAGCAATATTTTTCGTGACTCCCATCTGTTCACTGTGTAGTTCCCATTTTCAGACAAGTGTCAAAAGCAGCAATAGCAGTTTCACTTCACTCTGTGCTGTTCATGCATGGCGGGACACTTTCTCCTTCACAGGTTCTTGCCGGCCCAGATGTGGTCAATCAGTAACCCAGACAGAGCCTCCCGTGCAGAAGTGCTGCGTAGATCGTGCTTTACTGGGGGGACCTATACTCCATGCTGCCTGCCACCATGTCCCCAGAGGGGGTTTTATGATAGTAAGCACAGTGTCTATGTCACATGAGATCATTTAGGATACAAGCTAAGCTTTGCCATACTTGTTCATCATGCTTCTTGCCCAAGCACTGGCCTAGCTGTGCTGCTACAGCGGAATTTCTGGGCACCCTGTTGAAATCCAGCTTGTGGCTGAGCTCTGGACTGCTCTGTGCCTGGTCCTTCCCCTTTGCCTCAGCCAGTTTTAGTGGCCCTAACAGGAATGAAACGTTCCTGGTGGAAGCCCACAGAAGGTAACCCACGATCCAGGAGAGGGCTTAATGTCACTGTGGTGCTGCCTGAAATTCTCTTAGAACTGAGGCCTGCAGAATATTAATATTTGGGCAAACATCAAGCCAAAACTAAGCTGAAAATGTGCTGCATGCATATAGAAAACGTTTTCTGAGTTTGGTGGAAAGTGTTCATAAACTGTTAAGAATAGTAATTGTGAAATGATAGCTGTACAGACTTGTTTGCAGCAGAGCAGGTAGGGAAAGGGTAATCTGGGCTGTGTGCAAGCCCTGACTACCTGTTTCAGCCCAGAGTTAGACTGCAACTCTTCGGTGCATCTGGAGGCAATCTAGGCTTAGCTGAAGTCCTCCCAGCCTCCTTCTGCAGCCAGAAAATAGGGTCATCCCCCCTAAGAACTAGGGAGTCCCCTAAAACTCTGGAAGGTGTCTGCAGCATGAAGGGCTGCTGGGCCTCCCCATTTCAAGGGGTAACAGGTTAAAACTTACACAGGGGAAGTTTAGATTGGATGTAAGGAGGAAGTTCTTTACTGTTAGGGTGGTGAGGCACTGGAATGGGTTGCCCAGGGAGGTTGTGAGTGCTCCATCCCTGGCAGTGTTCAAGGCCAGGTTGGATGAAGCCTTGGGTGCGATGGTTTAGTGTGAGGTGTCCCTGCCTGTGGCAGGGGGGTTGGAACTAGATGATCTTGAGGTCCTCTCCAACCCTAACTATGCTATGATTCTATGATTCTATACAGCACCCCGGGGAAGGAGAAGGCGTTGGAAGGTGCAAATCCAGACCATTACACTGCTTCTGTTTCTTTAAGTGAAAATCATATTTTATCCACAGAGATAATAAAAATGCTTGCTTGTTAAACTGTGTAATCCACTGCAGAGGAGGGATTTCTCCTCTTACCCTAACCCTGGCCATAACCGGTGGTTTTTTCAGCCTGATTTTATTGTGAAAAACTGAGAAAATAACTTGCACTGAAAGGAACTCCACTGGTTTAATGCTACAGCATCAAAAACAAGACAATACAAACATCTGGATGACATTACATCTCAAGAACCATAATTTAAATCCTATTGGAAACAAATAAAGTCACTATAGCCTTTAAGCAGCCTATAAACCATTCACCACAAGAATTATCATGGAATAACCAAAGCACTCAGATATCCTTTTGGTGCAATCCCAAGTACAGCACTCTACTGACAGTGCAGCCAACAGCAGTGATTTCAATGGAAGGAGTTGCGGGTCTGATCCAGAGCAGACTGGAGTCAATAAGTCTTTCCCTATACTTTAGTAGGCTTAGAGCTCAGCTTTTAGTGACTCACCCACTCCATGGTGCTCACCCAGGCAACCTTCCTTCGTGAGAGGCTGACCTTGGCACCAGAAGTGAGAGGATGCAATAACTAGTCTGAGTGTGCTCAGACTTCGAATGTAGAGGTAGTAGAGGATAAATAAATAGATAAAAGCTGTGTCACCTCAACGCAGAATCCTTTTGCCCCACTGATGAAAATCAGATGATATAGATAATGCTATCTTCTCCAGTGTTCTTGCTACAGAGGAAGTCTTTGTTAAACTGCTTCTAATACATCATGTACATACCCATGTACCACCTCTCCTTTGCTGTACTAAGGGTGAGGCTTCTGTATTGGAAATCAGTTTGAAGTGACACAGTTAATTCTTTATGACTTAAAATTTGTTTAGTAGAAGCTGTTTTGGCTTACAGTGGGTGACTATCCAAGGAACCTAAATAAACTGCTTCAGGCAGAAAATCATTAAACTGTGGAATATAGATTTTTTTTTAAACACATTTTGCTATATTCATAGGAAAGAGTGAAATGAAACATTTGTCTATGAAAATATCCTTCTAGGCACATAATGAGCCATGCGATTTCCTTGAGGACTTACCAGAATTAAAAAGAGTAATTCCTTTAAGATAAGCATATTCTTTTGCACTTATGTCCAGGTCCCAGAATTTCCACAATAAACTCTTTATCTTCTGTACTTCTGTGAAAGATGCTCCCGGTGACGAGCTGTCCGGTTCATTGCTAGCTGTCAAGGACTGATTGAGGAGGATCTTCTTCAGTAAGCTAGGGGCTGAAATCTCTCTCAGGTCAAAATCCACCCTGTCTTGTGCCATGCCCAGGACAAAAAGAGGGGCCCAGTTCTGCTGTATGAGGATGAGCTGATCCTCCCAAGGCACATGATAAAAAGAAGGCAAGTTCCTAATGAAATTTAAAGTCTTCAGGAGCACTTCAGAGGCTCTTCTCCACGTGGCTTCTGGCATTTTTAGGACAACTCTTCTGCCTGCACAAGAGCAGCCCATACTTCCTGCGGAGTCGTGGGGGCTGCAATACAGCTGGCGCTTGGTCTCACTTCCATGCTCTTTGTTAAGGATCTGGTACAGGATGCTCTTTGCACGGTGTGTCTCACACTGACATTTCCCACATTTCTCAGGTGGGATCTCGGTAGCCATAGAGCCAGAGCTCCCTGTGGCAGGAGGCAGCACCTGTGGGGCTGTGCATCAACAGCAGGGGAGAGCATTCCTGCCACGCGGAGAGCCATTGTGTGCTTTTTATGTACAGAGGCGGGTGAAAAGCTGCATGACCCTGATCTGTGAAGCAGCCTTGAACTTTGTTTGCACCGCGCGAGGCGGGGCTGCGGGCAGCTGGAGTCGCATGGGGCTGCGGTAGCGCCTGGGAGCACGGACCGGCTGCATGGGCGCTGCTGCAGCCGGGCCGTGCCTGGCCTTCCGCCCGTGGCTCCGTGCTGCTGCCGCCACCGCTGGCACTTTTACAGCCGTATAACACGTACAGCCTGCCCCGAGGGGAAGCACAGTGAAAACTACACCACCATTAAGAGAAGACGGAGCAAGTTGTCTATATTCGCATTGATGCACCTGCCTTGCCCACTGGCTAATGCTCTGGGATGCACAGAAATATGTTTATACTTACAAAAGATGCTGTGCTGGCAGGACTTTGAGCAGACGCTTTCATTTCTTGCTGAAAGGAGCTAGCTGGAGACACCGCATGTCTAACAGTACTTTTCACAGACCACTTAACAGTGTGTGAGTACTTTACGCTGTAGCTAACAGGATGTGGCTCACAGCTGAAAGTCCCAGGGATGGAAAGCCCATACACAGGAATTACTTAACATTGCTGGGAGAGCTGAGAGAAATTTCAGAGAAAGTCAGCTGCTGTAGTTCATGACAATGTTATCTCCTGCATTTCGCATACGATAATGTCAAACACAGAACATATGGAATTCTCCCAGACTCACTGTGTAATGAAATATTCTTCATACAAGCTGTGGAAATAAAACTCATGAAGAAAGCAAGCAAAACGGCAATTCATACTGCTGTAGGTAGGAACTTTTGTAGCCGAGCAAGAGCTACATTACTCTTCAGTCAACATCAGGAAACATTAAGTAGCAGGAATGCAAGGAGATTGACCAGAATAAGAAGAAATTGATAGTTCAAGTTCTTTTTACTTTGCTCTCTCTTGCTTGCTCTTATACAGGGGAAAAGGTACTGAGTTTTTTATACCAAGCATAATGTTTATGCATCCTTCTCGTCTGGGCTCTTAGCATGTCTTAACAAAAAATGAGCATTAAAAACAACAGCTCCAAGAGCCACTTCTGTTAGGTCTCAGGCCTCAAGCGTGTAATGCCATGCCACCAGATGCGTGGCCACAAATTTGTCCTTTGCTATAGTTGGTTGTTTTTTTCCATGCTGAGCCATTTAAAAATTTCCATTTATTTCCCTCTCCATTATATTTATGTTGCAAAATTTTCCCCTTCTGAGGAGATAAAAATGGAGGAAGAGATGACTGCTTCAAAGTTGAGCAATTTGAAAGTGTAGTGCTGCTGGGTCAAGGGGCCCAGAGCACTGAACACCTGAAGGGATTTGCTTGTCCACCTTTCCATCCGTTCAACTGCTGCCTATTGCTGGGGTTTCAAGAGGTTTTTAGGTTAAATGGCACAGCAACAGAGAAGTCCCCAGAAAGTCTCATTCTTCTTATTCTCACTGTAAAATTCAAGCTGGGCAGAGGGTCAATGCAATGAACTCCAGTTGCAGGGCTAATACTGTCTGAGGTTCTTCATGAGTTACATAGACTGGCTAATGGCTGAGCTTGCTGAAACCATTCTTACCCAGACACTGCTTGTGAAAAGTAGTTCTGTCTCCTAATTGCAGGTGAGCCTGGTGGTGTTTCAGTGATCTTCTACTCCAAGTCAAAAAAATCTTTGACTTCAGCTGAAATTGATGATTGATCCAGCAGTTGATGTCATCTACCTGGACTTGTGCAAAGCGTTCGACACTGTCCCACACAACATCCTTGTCTCTAAATTGGAGAGACATCAATTTGATGGATGGACCACTCGGTGGCTGGATGGCCGCACACAAAGAGTTGTGATCAATGGCTCAGTGTCCGGCTGGAGACCGGTAACGAGTGGTGTCCCTCAGGGATCAGTGTTGGGACTGGTCTTGTTCAACATCTTTGTCAGTGACATGGACAGTGGGATTGAGTGCGCCCTCAGCAAGTTTGCCGATGACACCAAGCCAGGTGGTCCAGTTGATACGGTGGAGGGAAGGGATGCCATCCAGAGGGACCTTGACACGCTTGTGAGGTGGGCTGATGCCAACCTTATGAAGTTCAACCACGACAAGTGCAAGGTCCTACACCTGGGTCAGAGCAATCCCAGGCACAGCTACAGATTGGGCAAAGAAGAGATTCAGAGCGGCCCTGCAGAGAAGGACTTGGGGGTGCTGGTCGATGAGAAAATGAACATGAGCCGGCTTCAGTGTGTGCTCGCAGCCCAGAAAGCCAACCGTATCCTGGGCTGCATCAAAAGGAGCGTGACCAGCAGGTCGAAGGAGGTGATCCTGCCCCTCTACTCTGCTCTTGTGAGACCTCACCTGGAGTATTGTGTGCAGTTCTGGTGTCCTCAACATAAAAAGGACATGGAACTGTTGGAACAAGTCCAGAGGAGGGCCGCGAGGATGATCAGGGGACTGGAGCACCTCCTGTATGAAGACAGGCTGAGGAAGTTGGGGCTGTTCAGCCTGGAGAAGAGAAGGCTGCGTGGAGACTTCATAGCAGCCTTCCAGTATCTGAAGGGGGCCTATAGGGATGCTGGGGAGGGACTCTTCATTAGGGACTGTAGTGACAGGACAAGGGGTAATGGGTTAAAACTTCAACAGGGGAAGTTTAGATTGGATATAAGGAGGAAATTCCTTCCTGTTAGGGTGGTGAGGCACTGGAATGGGTTGCCCAGGGAGGTTGTGAGTGCTCCATCCCTGGCAGTGTTCAAGGCCAGGCTGAATGAAGCCTTGTGTGGGATGGTTTAGTGTGAGGTGTCCCTGCCCATGGCAGGGGGTTGGAACTAGATGATCTTGAGGTCCTTTCCAACCCTAACTGTTCTATGATTCTATGATTAAATCAGTACCATTTCACTGTTCCCTGTCATTTCACCCTCATGATTCATGTCGTCATTCATAGCCCCTATTAATTGTGCTTGTTAAAGTTCTACTCCAGATTAAATTGGTTCTTTCCCTAATTTTTTCTCTGAGATCTGCATCAGTCACATGCAGAGTCCTGATGTCAGTAACAGATGGCATTGGATACCATTTCTATTTGTCATCACTGATTTCCTTTGATTGTCTATATTTCTAAGAAGGCGAAGCAAATGATATTTTTCTAACAGGAATTCCTGGTATATTATAATAGCTTTATGACTGTTTACCAGAAATAGAGAGTAAAGGTTACTGCCTCAGTACAATCACTAAGAATACATCATCAGCTTTTTCTGGGAGAACGATTACTTATTATCATGAGTCAGTATTGAATTGCAGGTGAAGCTGACTGTGGTGGTCCTGATCCAAAATTGCCTGAGATGAGCTTTCTGTGTGACCTGATTTTCTCAAATGTAGAGGACCAACAGCTAAAATTCACCTCTATGCTTATGTATTAGACAGGAGTTATTTTTTTCTTTCTAAATCTTACTTATAGAATGGTTGCCAGCACATGCACTTTGATATCAGGCACCTACAGTCTTCTTGCTACAGTAGCAACACTTCTTACTTTCAAATGTTGAGAAAGTACGCTGTACAAATACATGCTGTTTCTAGCATGATGGCTTGAGAACAGTGAGACGCAGCCACATCAGTGTTATTATTTCTGCTTTGCATTTATACAGTTTTTCAGTAGGAAAGCACGCACACCCTCACAAATACCTGCTGCCGCCAGATGCTCTCTGAAGCCATCAGAATTTCTCCCCAGGCACAAGTGCCACCGTTTGTGCAACAAGAAACTACATCCTAAGCCCACACACAAAACTGCTATAGGCAGCTCATGGATATTCGCGCTATTGCTGGGAATTGTCCTGCCGCAAGCAAGGCTGCCATCTCCATCTCTCCCTTGAGTAATGTTTTGCACACATGTATGTTACTGTTACAAGTAATATATACAGCTCTTTGCCTTTGTTATTTAAGAGATTCACCCATAATGCAAACTTTTTCCTGAAATCCAAGTATTTCTCAGGTGTGCAAAAATTGCTTGCTAGCAATAGATGGTCCCATGCTTCTACCCTCTCTGACCAGTGTGTAACAGCAGGGTCAGTGTATCGAAGTCAGCCAGAGCTGAGGGATATTTGTTACTAATAAGTACGCAGTGACTTGTGTGCATTCTTAAATATTCTATCAGGTGCAAAAGTATAATGCATCTAGTAGTTTTGGCTCTTACCCATATCTGCCTAATAGATTACTCGGGGGCTGGAGACACTTGCCAGATAGTACAGGAGCTTAAGTGGCCATCTCATCCTTACCTTGGCAGTAGCCAAATGCGAGTCCTCCAGGAAAAGCGGTACATATATACTGCTCTTCTCATGAGTACTTTTCCTGTCTTCAATCATTTACAGCTTATGGAATTCCTGAACAAGAGTGGTTTTCTGCATTTAATAACTCTCAGTATATTTCTACCCTATAATCTCATGCAGTCTGCTCCTGAAGCCCCATGAACATCTGCATCAGCCTGTGTCAAGGAGCTCTGGGGATGCTGTATGTGAGACAAAACTAGATGAAAATGATGTTTGCTGGATTTGATGTCCTGTTGCTCTGGCACTGAGGAGAAAAAAAAAAAGAATCAGTCAACCCCTCTTCACCTTCTCTGTATCTTGCTTCATTTTATGAATCTTGGTGAGGGTCCCACAGTCATTCTTTGTCCAAACTAAAGAGATGTAGGTTCCAAACCTATGTGGTTTTTTAGAGTAACACCATGCCTTGATCATCTTGTTGCCCTTTTTGAACCTCTCATGGACCTGCATCTTTTCTAAGATATTCTTTAAGGGGAAGTGGGAAACGTATCAGAACAGGACTTAGTATCTAGGATTCAGGAGAGCATGGGTTTATACAAGCATAGATGAAGTTCTCTGTTTTGTCTTTCCCAGAAGTCACTCCTAAATACTGAGATGTTGTTGTCATGAATCATTCACAGGCCCCAAGTTTTACTCCTGAGTGACAGTCATCAGCTCAGAGGCTCTCATCTTAGTCAGAAGTATAGTTAGGAGTGTTTTACCTTATGTGCATCTTTTGCCATATACATACACTGAGCTATCATTTGACACCTAGTTGATGATTTTCACAAACCCCTTCTGCAATTCTTAACAGCACTAGTCATCCTCTGAATAAGATGTGTTTCTGGAGGAGAAGAATCTGACGCTATTTCTTCATATGGGCTACAAGAAAGAAACATCTTCCTAGGAAGCTGACAGCAGCCTTTTTGAGGTCATCCTGTCACACCAGCCTGGTACATGCATGTATTGCTTGATTCAGTGATCTCTTATCTCTCTGGTCTCCTGTAAAAACACCACCAAACATTTAATTGGTCTATAAACGTCTACGTGAGTTCAGAACAGGATTTTCTCTAGGAGTTTTATACAGAGGGAGGCGCTGGGTGAATCTCATGTCACAGGTACTTTTGAGGACACCTGATTCACTGACAGCCTTAATGATGACAAAAGCAGCTAGTAGTAAAACGGATGTCTTTCTAGAAGGGTTCCAGCTCCTACTTACCTTGTGCTGCATACCCTCTCTCTTGAGCAATAAAGGTGTTTGTTTCTCAACTAGAGGAACCAAGAGCTGCTGTTTAGACTACCTACTTTCACTAGGAAGATAATGGGAAGTATAACCCCGCAGTTAAAGCCCACTCAGGTTTGAAACAAGCTCTGAAACAGTATCTTTAGCTTATGATCCAACAGGTAATGCCATGGCAAACTACAATTTGGCCTTTCATCTGAAGCAAGGGTATGTAAATTATAAATGCAGTTAATTTAAACATGTTTAGCTTATCTTGAAGGCCCATGGGTGCACTTCTCAAGTGATTGATGTAAAGCGTGTACTTAAAATACTTTCCTTGATGAGGGCTGGTAAAATCAACTTCTTTTTGATGATAGTCCTTTGAATAGAAGTAGCAAATTAATAGAGGCAGCTGCCCCAGGAGACCCTCCAGTGAAATGATGTCTATCACTGAAACTAAGCCTGTTTTGAACGTACCTTTGGTGACCAAGCTAAAGAAAAAGCACGTCTGCTTCTAAAACCGCAATGGATTCCATGTATGCAAATGAATAAAAACCATGGTTACTGGGCCATTTCTCCCTTGATTAAAGGTTAGGGTTTGTTTTAAAGGGGTGTGAATCTTGAGACATGAGTAAGTTTTAAACTGCCCAACATCAGTCTTTCGATTTCTTCATGTTAGAAAAATTGGTGAACTTTTATGAGGGTAGATTGGCAAATTTCTGTAAGGGCACACCTTGGGGGTTGGGATGTAGAGATTGTAAAATAAACTAGAAATGACCTTGTACCAGACTGTGCCATTTTTGTACAGCTCCCCCACCAAGGAGGCTGTGTTTGTACAGTCACCCTTATCAGCACTGGGACAGGCACCATCTGTCATTTTAGATGTAGATAGGTGCACCACTAATTATTGTTCTGCAAGTGGAAAATACGGGAAAGCAAGGTAGAAAATGGGCACAGTTTTGGAAAAGCAAAGTTGGAAAATGCTCATGGTTGGCAGTTCCACCTCCAGAGTGGCACTGGAAAAGTGAGTCCTCCCTTAGGCCCCCTTCCCTGCTGAGAGCAGTGGTTGAGATGTAAAATAGTCAACGTAGCATGGAGCCCACTATCATACTAAACTTAAGTCTGTCTTATATCACTGAAGATAAATGCCTCATCTAGTGATTAGCACTCTATAAGTACCACAGATTAGCGAGTGAAGTTTAGATGGCAGATTTGATATGCAGTGTATATCTTTAGTCTTGTCTTTAGACATTTTGTTTATGATGGAATGAGCAAGGGTGTAACAAGTAACCTGTGGTCCAAAAACCTAAATCTCAGACATTTGCATTCTGTTTGAAATATATGAGGGGTGACTAACTTCAACCAGACGTATAGGACTAATACATTGAATCTTCCCTGTGACAAAATTTAACATTCCCAAGCTTCCCTTACTGTTTGCCACAGGATAACTTCTCTATCTGTAACTCTTAAGTTGAATATCTATCTCTTCAGATTGGGGAAGAAGGAAAGAAGAAAGCAGTTCTATCTCAAAATTTGGATTTCCTTAGAGCTCGGGCTACTTAAAAACTGATAGAAAATTCTACATAATTTGGGTTTGATTCTTCATAAACAGATTAAAAACTGAAGGGAGGGAAAGGATGAGAAGATAAATGTCAGCACACTTAATAACAGCAGATTTTTACAGGGTAAATGTTACTTGCAAACATTCATATGAAGACGGGAGTTGCCCATGGAGACAGAAGTGGCCACAAGACACAAGCACTTCCACAACATTCACTGGAGGTTTGAAAGACATTCAGACCTTCTTCTAGACCTACTTCTGTATGTAGTAAATGAATGCATTACTCACTCAATATTGAGATTTTGGCATTTCTGAGATCAACTGCTGCTCACTCTGGCATTTATGTTATTCTTGTCTCTCTGAAAACCAGCTCTGAGGTTTTTAGATGCAAGCACATTTGCAAAAAACCTAGTTTTGAAAAAAAGCCTGGCTCCATTTGTCTCAAGCAGTCTGCACTTAACCGCTTTTAAAAAATACTATTACTTTAAGGCCAGTGGAAACTCCATTAAAGTGTTTCAGGGAATCATCAGATCATTAGGGGAATGGAAATTGAAATGTATGCAATATACTGATTTCAAACACATTATAAAACAGTAGGAAAGAAATCAAGCGTGTTCTTTCTTCTTCGTGTAGCATTCCCTTTTGGGACACACACAGTTCAGGAGTGATCTTATCATGCGATATGCCAGTGACTGCTCTCAGCTTGCAGTGGCTACCAAAAGGTATTTTTCCTTAAGAGGAAAATTGTCCCCTCTCAAACTGGCCTTTGAAATGGGGACATACCTTTTTCTCCTTTAGTTACACTTTGAAACACATGTATGAGGAGCATTGTGCTTGAGAGAGCGTCTGAGACCTAGAACTAGGTATCATACCTATATATCCCTTCACGCTAAAGGGAACAGATAGTTTAGAATCCAGCCATGTATTTGAAATCATCTTCAGAGAGGCAAGATTCATCTGAAAGCAACTGAGAGTGGTGGAAAATCCAGATCAGTCAGTAGAGCTGCAGGGTTTGTGTGAACACGCAGAAGGAAATAAAAGACCAAGAGGAGCATGTGTCTGCAGGGTGTTTAGGTTAGTGCCCAACAACCCTTTCACGCTCCCTGATTCCTGTGACAAGATGGTAAGAGCTTCACAGCAGTCCTTTAGGAGGGTATATTCAAACTTGGATGGACTGAAACATTTTATACCTTCAGAACTTGCTTCCCCTTGTAGCTCAGGTCCAACAGTGGAGATCATGCTGGTCCAAACCTCTTCTCCTTTTCCTCTCTTCCTGCCCCACATACTTCATGCTCTAGGTCAAGCAGGAAAGTCTCTAGCTCTTCCTTCCATCAAGCCAGTACTTGATACCATCGGTTGTGGAGATATGAATCTCCTTTGGACAGGGCTGAAGGGTTGAGCTGAACAGGTCCCAGCTATTCCCATAACGGGCTAACACCCCTAACAAGCTCTCAGGTCATTGTAAAGTAGAGCTGAGCTGGGAAATGGCCATATCCTAGGATATAAACGTTTCATGTGAAACTTCCTTTTCTGTACCCACACCATGTACCCTGCTAATCTGGTACCCATGTACCCTGTTTTATACAGTATCTTCAGCGTGAACAAATAACATAGCTCATTACTTGATCTCATTTGAGACTAGAGTTGATAGCAACCACATGTGTGGAGGTGACAGCATTTGGGAGGGTACCTCAGCCCGGTTGCCAGCTCAGTGTTTGCAGAGGCTTCTGCGACAAAAGGTACTAAGTTGACCCAACAGCTCCCATCCTGTGGTAGGAGGCCACCCCCCAGAGCTTTATGCTCCTGCTGTGTCCCATGCATTTCCGCACCCACCAGACTCCTTGGCATGTCTTACCTGCTTTGGAAAGCAGGAGAAAAGTCATCTGCAGAGAGAAGAAAATTGCCTTGAATTTGTTCATCAGTGGAAAAAGCAGAGGAAAGCTGGACTGCTGAATGTCCAAAAACCTTGTCTCTGGTTCAGCAGAAGGAGAGTCTCACCAGCTCAAGTGAGCCCTTTACCAGGACATTGCGGCAGGGCTCCATTCAACTCTTCAGGTTATGTGGGACATGGAAATGGTGACTGTGCCCAGCATGGGTATTTCAGCAACGACAGATAACACCTCTTACTGCAATGTTTTCAAACGTGAGAAATTATGTTTTTGTTGTGGCAGTAATGATGATTTTTACCACACGCTAACCTGACTAGTAAGGTCCTGTGTACCTTTACATGTGTCAGGACCTGTAGGAGGTAGCTGGAAGAGATCCTGCTCCAGCTCCCCAGGCTACTCAGTCTCACTCACAGGCAGCAGCAACATTTCCCACCCCAGGGCATCCACACCAGTGATTTTATTTGCCAGGCTCTTGCTTTGAGCATGGGAGCCAGAGTCTGCAGCCCGTTCAGTTACAAAAGGACTGTTCGGAAGGACAGCATTCATGTTTGCTCTGTTCGCTGTCGTGCATGCTAGCATTACTTTGCTAATAAAATATGAACTACAGCAAAGAACAGACTCGTTTTTCAGATCAAAGGGAATAATGGAAAACCCAGTAGGAAACAAATCTGCAGAATTTGTAGTTTCACGCACATTTTTCTCTTCAGCAACTGTCAACATGAGTTGTTTAGTTTATTGCGACTTCAAGTGTCACCTTCAAACCCCCAAAATCTGGAGCAATAAGTAAGTCAAAACAAATGGGGAAAAAAGTAACCCTGTTTTTATTTTAAATGACAAAGCAAGATGTCTCTTCTAAGGTTAAAGCAAATAATGTAGAATATATTAAAAGTGCCACATGGATTAGCTAAAAGTATATATTTTTGTGAGAACTTCTCTACTATATCCACATCAAGCTGTATGGTTTGAAGAAACAGCAAGCAGAGGTCTAGGTGTTTCATGAGCTAGCCTTCCACCCCTTCTGTATGAATTCATGTTTTAGTCTGTAGGGAGGATTAGCAGATTTTCATACAGCATCATGTCTAGACCCAAAACATCATTTTGGGCAGCAAGAGAACTATAAACAATCAGTAGAACCTAGAAGATCCCACCCATCATAATAACAGGAGAGGAAGAAGTCTCTGGAAAACCAAACTTCCTCCCGAAAAATCATCTGAAGACATTTTGGCAGAACAGTACATGCACCAGCATTAACGTTGTCGAAGTGAATGACTTCACCATTGCAGTAGCACTGATGTGCTCCGTTCCCAGTTTTATTGCACCTCTGCCATTTACAGTAAACCCATGAAAACTCTTTAGATGCCACCTGGTCACGCAACTGCTTTGGTGCTGAAAAGGATAAGGGTGACATTAAGAGCAAGGTCTTCGTGCATTCTGTTACATATTAAATCCGGTGGCTGAAATCTCGACAGATGGAGGTGTTTAGAAGAAGAGAATGACTGAGTAAGCAAACTGAGCAAGCAAATGAAACAATTCCCTGGAAATGTTCAAGGCCAGGTTGGACAGGGCTTGGAGCAACCTGCTGTAGTGGAAGGTGTCCCTGCCCATGGCAGGGGGGTTGGAACTGGATGAGGTTTAAGGTCCCTTCCAACCTAAACCATGAAATTACTGGAAAAAATACTATTACTGGTTATTGTTTCTCATTGATAAGTTTTATTAAGAAATCAACATTTCACTGTCTGAGCCAGGAGTTTAATATGAAAGCTTTAATCACAAAGAAGATAAAAAACAAGAATTCAGGAAGATTCTTTTTTCCCTTTATTTTTCTCTGGTAATAGCAAAATAAATTTTCCTTGTGAATAAGGCATTTCTACCATGGACATTCACAGGAAAGCACACAAGTGCTTGGGTTTTGGGTGTACCTCAGCTGCACATAGCTGGTATGATTCAAACATGCTAAAAGAAATAATAGCATGCAAGATACATCAAAGTACGCATGACCTTCCCTGAGAATCAACTGTTTTCTGCCACCCTTTCCTTCATGCCTTCTGTGTTGTGTGCCTGGTTGTCAGTGGGTGTTTGCAGAGCAGGCAAAACAAGTGGACGTTGACTTTCTTTGGAGCCATCACGAAACAAGTTAATATAAGAAGTAAACATACTGTAGCAACTCGCAGGTTCATCCTAGCTCATTTCTCTCCAAAACCCCCATGACATTGCTGAATGTGAAAGTAAAAAGCAGATTAACCCTGATTACCAAATATCATTATTTCTAAAATACCTGCTGGGATATACCTTCATGTACGTGTATCACGTGCAACAGCTGCTATTTATAGTAATGCAAACAGCAAGAGCAGCAGTGATGAAAAAATACTTCCCTGTTTGTAGAGTATTATGAAGCTTTGCTCTGTCACTCTCTTCCCAACAGTTCTTGTTTCTCACCCCATCACTTGACAAATCCAGGAGTGCTTCTGAGTCCCTGAACACGCAGATGGATTAGCTGTGGACAGGATGATGACCACACACCTGGTACTTCCGTGTATGAACCCAGTGCCTTTTGGTCTGGCAATGATCTCCATGAGTTTATGGGGTTTTTCACTCTACCTTAAAAGTAAACCGAACTACCCGGATGTAATTGCAGAATCCAAGGACAGAGAATTATATGCAGGCTGGCTTCACAGATAGAAAACAATTGATAAGAGACCAGTATGACAGCTGAGTATAGTTAACCTTTAATTGGGATCCAGCAGCAGCAGCATATGCTTCCTAAATATGCAGTTTCAGAAGCAAAAACATGCATAATACCAACTTGTGTATTCAACAAGTAAAATTAATGGAAAACATTAATCTCTGGTCTCACATAGATTATAAAGCCACTGTGCAGTGAGTACGTTTTGACACCAAGCCTCAAGTAGAATTGATGTTTTCTTTGCTTCACACTGTGAAACCAGCGCTTTAATGTCAGCTTTGCAAAGACACCAAACTGGGGGGGGTGTGTTTTAAAATACAATCATAGGTTACGCGTGCAGCACAAGCAGGCCTCTTTAGTCAGGCTTTTACATGTGCTTTGCCCTGTTTTAGAGCAGTGCAGGAGAAAGCTCAGGGGCAGTTTTCGCAAGCCAGCATCACCTATGACTGATTCCTTCTTGCTGCATGCCTCACCAGTGATGCAATTCTAATAATAAATTCTCAGTTTATACTCGCAAAGGGCCTGGGGCAGAGAAAAACCCAAAGGCAAGCTGTGTATCTCCACCTAAATTTATCGACAAAATCCTGCATCCCTCTGTTCCACTGCATGTAAATATTTCAGTTTAAATTAACAAGATTTCCATGCAAAATGAAAACAGGGGGGCAAAGGTTATTTTGGGAAGTGCTGCCATATGAGATGGAGTCAGAAATACAAACCAGGCTTGCAAAGACCGCTCTGCAGCAACACAGATGGAATGTTCGTCTCGCCACATCAGAGGTGGCGGGCAGGAGGACCACCAGTGACAAAGCAAGAACTGATGTGAAAACTGTGCACTGGAGAAAATGGGGTGTAAGCGTATTGGAGACTGCCATGTGAAAGAAAACAAGGAGCAAGAGGGATTTACAGGTGAGTATTCCTCATGGCATGGGTGGAGCAACTGGGCAGGAAGGGAAAGGATCTGAAGACTGAGAAGCAGAGCTGAGCTACCCAGCACCTTGAAGGGAGAGTGAAGAGTTCCTATAGGCATGCTGGGGAGGGACTCTTTGTCAGGGACTGTAGTGACAGGACAAGGGGTAACGGGTTCAAACTTAAACAGGGGAAGTTTAGGTTGGATATAAGGAGGAAATTCTTTCCTGTTAGGGTGGTGAGACACTGGAATGGGTTGCCCAGGGAGGTTGTGAGTGCTCCATCACTGGCGGTGTTCAAGGCCAGGTTGGATGAAGCCTTGTGTGGGATGGTTTAGTGAGAGGTGTCCCTGTCCATGGCAGGGGGGTTGGAACTAGATGATCTTGAGGTCCTTTCCAACCCTAACCATTCTACGATTCTATGATTCTATGACAACTGGAGGAGGGCCTACAGGCTTCCAAAGGTGGTAGAAATAGCCACAAAAGCATACAGTCAAGCCTCAATGCCCTTTTGAACTGTGCAGGTGCCTGCAAATAGTCGTCTCTTAGATGATGGTGAACAGGAACCATTTTCTTCTGGCACTGATACCAAACTGCTTTGACAAGGTGACCCAGAAATGTTCCTAGAGTCAGCGTTCACAGTTCATAGTCTGACTTCTTTACAGAAAATCACTGAGTAGCTGGCCTGACAGAGGAAGGGGATGATGGGCACAACAACCGGTGGTGTTGACCCCTGGGATTTCAAACCACACGTTGTCTCAGAGCATGTGAAACAAGAGACAGTCCAGGTACCACAGACTGACTGGGTCAGCAGGGGACCTTCATGCAGCTTTCCCAGTCTGACAGCCCTGTAAGGGGGAGACATCTGGGTTCTCACCACGGAAAGCCATGGATTTATTCCTATCAATATTTTTCCTCTAAATGCATCATAAAAATCAGCCATTGTCCAATTTGCAACCTCTTTAGAGAACGCGGCTGCGCCTCACCCCTGGGTGGCACAAGCTCACCAGAATGACTGGCGGTCCCAAATCGCACAGCCTGATCACCAACCTCTTTCAACAAAGCTAGAATCTCAGAGAGATAAATATTTGGTGAGCAAGCAGCTGACCCGGTAAGGAGAGGCTCTCTTCTTTCCCACCCCTTAGACCAATGCCAGCCTGTCTAAAGCCTTTTATCCAGGTGAAATTCCATCTGTTGCAGAGGAGCTTTGGAAGAGATGGGTCACTGAGAAAGATAAGGTCCTCAACAAGACCGTAAATAACAAAAGCAAATCTAGGCAGCAATGTCGGCCTTGCATTTTAGGTCACTGAATTTGAGCATAAGGGAGTGCAGCGTGCAGCTAGTGAAGCTGAGGCTCAGAGAAGCCAAGCAGTTTGCCACAGAACCCCGCAGTAGATTTGAGGCTCAGAACCATTTGCCCTGATTCTTTGCCTGGTGCTGTGCCAGCCAGGGACCTCTGGAGTCCTGGACGGAGCCCCAGATCAAATCTACTCACACTCTTTCTTGCTTTGTACGACAAAACGCTCCTACTGAAGCTTTATGCATTTGAGAGCCTGTTCTTGTGCTGACAAGCCTGAAGCAGTCCAGCCTCTGAAATATCAGCAGAAACACTTTTGGGGCACAACTCCAAGGCCCTTAGCACTTGCCAGTGAAGTACGCACATCCTCCTTTTTATTCTTCCCAGGTAATACACTTAAGTTTGAAGTGCCCCTCAGGATGTCTCCCCCAGGCAGCTCTCTGCAGTGCTTTGAGGCACTCCTGCATGGTTAGCAATTGTCCCTGGCAAGAGCAGACCCCTCTTTTGTCCTTTCCAGTTTAGTCAGACCCTCAGTCAACCCTCTCTGGCAAAATTCAGACTCCCTTAAAACCAGCAAGTCCATCAGCCACCCTCAGCATCCCCCTCCTTCAAGTCACAAAACCAAGAGCAGAGGGAAGCAGGGCGACTCAAGGTCCTGGGGCTTGCTGAGCCTCTGCTGCTCGCAGGAGCTGTGCAATACCAGGCATACCTGAGCAGCCACATGAAGGTGACCTTCTGGTATAAGGGACTCTCTTTGCTGAGCAGGTGCAATTCTGGACTCACCCCTGCCTGCAGGGGATGTTGCAGAGGGTAATGAACACCACGACTGCATTAGCTTGGTTGCAGCTGGAAGCGTCAGAGGCTGAGGTTAGAGCAGTGAAGGGAGAGGAAGGATGGGAAAGGAGGGATAGAAACAAAGGAAGAAGTTCAGCAACTCAGTGGAGGAGGCTTTGCCTGCTAGAGCGACAGTGCAGGGGGCTGCCTGCCTGGCCCACCTTGCAGTGCTGGGCACAGCAGCTGCCTTCATCTTATCTTCCCTGCCCTTCTCAATTGAATGAGTAGTCACCACCCGGGGTCTCCAAGCAAAGGTCACATCTCACAACAGCTCAGAGCTAAGTTACTCCTTATTTCCTCTTTCTTTGAGTCTGTTCACCCACAAAGCTCATCTCCCTGTTTGGAGTTACTGAAAGGGTTGGTATAAGATGCATACCACAACAGAGGGTCTTGCATGCTGGCACAGGATGCCTATAATCTGGGGGAAGATAAAACAGATCAGACACAGGCATTCTTAAAATATAGTGGTAATTTTAAATAAATTGACTGGTTTGGTTTTTTCTTTTTTCCCCAAAAGATTCCTTTAGGATGCAGGGAACAGTCAACTGCGTGGTTAGGAAAAAATCTGCTATCGCAATACGGTGGTGCCCTCAAGTGGATGCAAAACACTTGGATATGTGCTATATTCCATGTCCTCTTCTTGAGGGTGGTCCCTGCTCTCTGGTTTGCTACCCCAGACTGCAAACCCACCCTAAGAGCCCTTTGCAAGGCCAGAGGCATAAATGCACTTCGGCATCAGAAGTGCCAGACCGGAAGTTTCCCACTTCATAAAAAGAACTTTCTTTTTCAAGGAATGGTTTGATCTGTGACAAAAACCGACATGTGCCGCGGTTGTGGTGTGACCCTCCTGATGTTTGCAAGGAGCAAGCAGAAATCTGAGCGGCTTTGGGGCCCAACCACAGACCGTGTGCCAACGATCTTGATTCTGCCTCCCGCAGATGCAGCTTGGTTTGCCTTTTTCTGGAAAGCAGTGTTTGATGCTGAATTGCCTGACACCAGCCTCACCATCCAGTCACCTCACTGTGCCAGTGGAACACTCTGCCTTGCCCCTGCTGCTTCACAGGTGGCAAAATACAGAGCAGAAGCTTTGCCTGAGCCAACTACTCCCTTCCCAGAAGATTCAAGGGACAGCAGGAGCTCAGGGGAGGCATTTTGGATGAGATGACCTTAGACTAGGACAGAAGTGAATTCAGGTGCATGGATACAAGCCATGCAGTGCCCCGGCCCTCAGGAACAGGGAGGGAGCCTGGGTCTGCTCTACCTGCCAGAGCAGACACAGCCACTGAGGCAAAGCTGCTCCCCTGGGGGGTCTGTATCACATAATGAGGGTGAAGGTGCAATCTGGGCACTGCACGAAGCAGATCTGTGAAACCAGAGTGGGTCCTGAGCCAGGTGTGCTGCCTGTCATCAGGAGACATTGCAGCATCTAACTGGAAACAGATGCCAGAATCACGGCTCTTCACAATTACAGCAGATGGGCAGAAAGAGAACAATCCATCCCTCCAGTCCCTAATATCCTGCCCTGAATACAAGAGTATTGTGAGAGGTAGTGTCAAAAGCCTTGCTTGCTAAAGTCAAGGTAAACATCACCTCTTCTTCTCCTCTCATCCCCATATCCAATCTTTTCATCATAGAAGGTAATCAGATTGCTCAAGTGTGACTTAATCTTCTGAGCAGCTGCAGAAAGAACTAGAAATATAATACTAGAGCTACAGCAAACTATTTATTAGAAGGAGCATTCTTAGGTATATAGTGAAATCATGGTCAATAGGAGTCAAGCAGAAACAGCTGTCTAGCAGAGTAGGAAGGAATACAAACTCATTTGAAACAGAAAACTAAGTTCAGAAACAGGTACCTCATTTAGTTCTCCAAATCAGCTACTTTAGAGCACTTCTGTGAAGAAATATCCAACACACTGACACAGATCTTAGTAAAGATTTGACTTTTGAAGGAGTTAAAGAACCTGATTACAGTGAGACATTGAAGAAGTGCATGGGCATTGTACTCCTAAAACACCAGCAGCATGTGGTTCAGCCAAGGGGGGTGGTTAAAAGTACGTGGACTAGGCACCAATAGGCACCAGTGACCAGCGTGTCTGAGCAGAAACAGCAGTTTTGGTCACAGTGTAGAACCATAACAAACTTTAGACCTATTCACTGGCAGACCACTGTTGTCTGACTGTGGACAAAAAAAACGCATTTACAGTCAATGGCCAGAAGAATTACACCTTTCAGATATCACCAAAAGGCTCTGCATGTTTGAAATCAGCAAGTGTAATTTGCAAATCAAATGTCAACCTGGGAGAGATTTGGCAATGTCAGAAGCTTTTCCCTAATGATCCATGAGAAGTGACCTAAAACACAGCTCAGAGCCCAGTGGTGTGTCAATGAAGTATTGTACAGCTCAGACAACAATTACAACATCTGGAACTCAAAACAAAACCATACCTAAAAGAGGTAGAGCTATGAATACAAAAGATGATGAACATCCTCCTACTGGCATATGAGGAAACCATCAGTACAAGTAGAAACCTGTTTAAGGGCACCTCAACTCTGACTAATAAAATTGTTTTACATATAGGGACCTAAGAAGGGTAGAAATCATTTTTATTTAGCCTGAAATGAACTAGGTACATTGAAGACGTTATCAAGACCTGCCAAGTTTATGCCAAAAATACAGGCCCATGCGAAGAAGAAAAGAATGGTGGCAGTGGCATACCAGCTCTTATACCAGTGCTGGTATCAGTTTGACATTGACTGGACAATGACGTATTGCTCTAGAACATCATCGCTGATAATAACATACCCCTGGACAGTACCTGACAACACTATGAAGAGAAAACCACCCCACACATCGGCACGGTTTTGTTCTAACCATGACACTGGGACAGTCAAATAACCACAAAGGAAGCAAACCTGCAGTCTGGCTGCTGCTGGTACAGATCTGATTTTGGCACAGTCAAAACCACACACATTAAAGGCTGGCAGTCATTAAATCAAGGACAACCAGGAAGCAGCAGTTAAAACAGAAATGTAACATTAAGCAGTTAAAAGAAAGTTTTACATATAACCCCAAAAGAATCCAATTTTCTGCCTCGGTTTTCAGTGAGGACCATCATGTCTCCATGGAGCAAAGGCAGGAGGGCCACTGGAACTGAGCATGGTGTTGCACAGTTCCATTATTTTGGAATTGGAAGGGCAACTTCATTTGTGCTCAAGGGAAGGCACTGGTCACCATCTCAGAAACATCACTGCACACTTGCCCTAGGCAATTCTTTCCTTAATATCCAGTACTGGATCAGAGTTACTGGTCAGAGACAAGGTATAGACTACATGGACCTGAACTCTGACCCCAACAAGATGCTCCTTGGTAATTCCAAATGGATTGGCATGTGAAATTGCAGGTGAGGGAGACTCATTTTAAAGTGAATGTTACCTGCCTGAAGACTGCCAAGGTTAAAAAAAAAACCAAAATGTGCTGATCTATGCAAGACTAATTAGTCTGATCTGAAAGCTATGTCTAGATTTACAAATAAATGTATGCAACAATACTAATGTGGAAAGCGACACAAAATACAGCTTGGGTTTGTTAATGACAAATCAGACCTACTATAGAATTCCTTTCCTCTGGACAGTCAGGAGATCAGGATGTGTTTGCATATATCTTCACATACAGCTTTTGGCACAACATAGAATCATAGAATAATTAGAGTTGGAAAGGACCTCAAGATCATCTAGTTCCAACCTCCCTGCCATGGACAGGAACACCTCACACTAAACCATCCCACCCAAGGCTTCATCCAACCTGGCCTTGAACACTGCCAGGGATGGAGCACTCACAACCTCTCTGGGCAACCCATTCCAGTGCCTCACCACCCTAACAGGAAAGAATTTCCTCCTTATATCCAATTTAAACTTCCCCTGTTTAAGTTTTAACCCATTACCCCTTGTCCTGTCACTACAGTCCCTGACGAAGAGTCCCTCCCCAGCATCCCTATAGGCCCCCTTCAGATACTGGAAGGCTGCTATGAGGTCTCCACGCAGCCTTCTCTTCTCCAGGCTGAACAGCCCCAACTTCCTCAGCCTGTCTTCAAACGGGAGGTGCTCCAGTCCCCTGATCATCCTCATGGCCCTCCTCTGGACTTGTTCCAACAGTTCCATGTCCTTTTTATGTTGAGGACACCAGAACTGCACACAATACTCCAAGTGAGGTCTCACAAGAGCAGAGTAGAGGGGCAGGATCACCTCCTTCGACCTGCTGGTCACGCTCCTTTTGACGCAGCCCAGGATTCGGTTGGCTTTCTGGGCTGCGAGCGTACACTGCCGGCTCATGTTCATTTTCTCATCGACCAGCACCCCCAAGTCCTTCTCCGCAGGGCTGCTCTGAATCTCTTCTCTGCCCAACCTGTAGCTGTGCCTGGGATTGCTCAGACCCAGGTGTAGGACCTTGCACTTGGCGTGGTTGAACTTCATGAGGTTGGCATCAGCCCACCTCACAAGCTTGTCAAGGTCCCTCTGGATGGCATCCCTTCCCTCCAGCATATCAGTTGACCTGGGAAAAAATGAACTATTAAGACAGATGAGAACGTGCATCTAATAGAACAGTACTAACGTTGGTCTTGCTCATCAGGTGGATTTGGATGTCACCCTGCTGGTCAGAAAATAATCAGAAGCCTGCAGAGCTTGGTGCAAAGCAAGACCAGTTTCAGTAGGCTGAAAACAGGATCTCAGAGCTCGAGTTTAAGAATCACAACTCGTTTTTATCAATGACAAAGCGGTCATTTTATCAGTGACAAATGACCAGCATTCTAATGAAAATTATCATTTCCTCTGCCTTTATCACCCTCAATTCAGGATCAGTAATTCAGGTCTAGGTAGTTGTCTTCATGGGTAGGAGTAAAAATAAGTTGTGGCAAATTCAGTTGTACAAAGAGCAGGTCAAGCACCTAGAACTAAAGCCAAAGAATTTCACTTGTGTACTGTGAGCTTAACAGTCAGAGGTGAAAGAGGGAATTGTTTTTTATTAGTTATCGATCACGACTGCTTAAGCCAATAAAACAGATGCAGCTTAGGGATCGTACTCTGTGCTTCCTGAAAAGACAAGGCACTGTTAACATTTCCCTCTAAAAGGCATCAGGTGGGACTTCAGAGGGTTTCATTTTCAGTTCATCTTCTCTGAAAGCAGCCAACCAGGACGTGCAAAAAGGGCAAAGACGGGTTGCTGTGTGGGTCAGGAAAACGCTCACAGGAAAGCCTCACTCAGCCAAAGAGAAGGAAGGCTGGGAGAAAGCAGGAGGGCACCACACGGTTTCTCACCCCTCCAGGGAGGCTTTCGGCAGCTCCCAGTGCAGAACAGGGCAGACACAGCACCTCCCTGATCCTGCTTGGACTTCTCTGTTTGTTTTGTTGTGTGCCCCTCTTTTAAAATTGGGTCCATCCACGGTACTGTGAGCATGGTACTGCAGCATGGCTTATGGGCAGAGGGAAGTGGATGCTGCACCTAATCCTGCATTAGTACCTTCATCTTTTATGCTTGGCCTGTGCTAGGGAAAGGAAATTCTTCATTATTAGACCCATGTTCTAAGGGATGCTTGAGATGAAAAGCAATTAACCTCCATGATAACTTACCTCAGTATAGACTTCAAGTGATTATAATTGAAAAATTGAGAAAGATATGATATTTTGTTTGATCAGAATGAGCAAGTCTCCGCTTGCAATGGCTCCCATTTACTGTAATCAAGTAAGATGAATAAAGCGTTACAGAAAATGTGCTTGGATGCACTAGCTTTGGATGCACAGGTCATGCACTAGCAATGTTTATGGATCAATTCATTACAGAGCCAGTCTTTATGCACATCTGTTCTGGGAGGATAGAGGTTTCAGACGTGGTCGAAAGAAGGATGTCCAACACGCACAAAAGTTCATTTTCCATTATTCTTCCATGAACCAGAACCTCCCTGAACTCTAAAACACCCCTGACCAGAGGCTGAAGGGCCAAGATTTAGTGCTCCAATATAATGACAGAACACGGAGTGAAAGGGAAACGCTGTGGGGCTTTTTTTTTCCCCAGCAGGCTTACTGTCTTTTCAGGTCCTGAAGGGACCTAAACTTCAGGACATGGAGGCCTCATGCTGGGAACTATGCAGGAGTCCCCCCAGGGCATGCCAGGCACTCATCAAAATTGAAATCCAGAGGAATTTTAAAGGAAAACTGTGAACTCCTTGAACTGGCATTTCCCTATGAAACCACTACCAGAAAGCTTCCAGCTATTGCCCTAAAACAGGGACTGCATGTAGCAAAGTGTGAGGCAAGGCGCTATGGGAAGGCTGAGTTTATGGGGTAACAATGCAAAGGAAGGGGCTAGTTAAACAAGTTTCACAGGACCGGTTATAGACCTACCCATGTAG
Source organism: Lathamus discolor (assembly GCF_037157495.1). Taxonomy (NCBI): domain Eukaryota; kingdom Metazoa; phylum Chordata; class Aves; order Psittaciformes; family Psittacidae; genus Lathamus; species Lathamus discolor. Next base: position 77,549,645 of record NC_088888.1, read on the forward strand.
AACAAAACCCACCAGAGTGCCAAAGTGATTATTGGAACATCACCACCCGCACAGACCTACGCTCCCGGCAGGAATTGCTGCCGGCACTATCTGCAGGCCTAGTGCCAACTATGTCAGTATGTGGTTACAAGCTGAGTTGGGAAAATTATAGTGCATGCACAGGACATAGAGGCGAACCCGTAAGAGCAAACCTGCAGACTAACAAGCAGAGGCTGTTAGAACCTCTGCTCCTATTACAAAGCATGGTAGTTGGCTACTCTGCTACTTGCTTTCCTGTAGCCTTGCTCCCAGCTTGCATCCAGGCAAGTGCCTTTGCTGTGATCCTAGCTTCCAGGTGCCCTTCTGAGGTACAGTGCAAGATCTCAGCAGCAAAGTTACCAAACCTGCATGAGGACTTGAGGCAGTGGCTCAGGTAGAAGGTGAAGGTGAGACGCCAGATAGCATCATACAGGTATGGTCAAGCTATTGCCAGTTCACAAAATGCCTACTAAACACAACTGCTTTCCAGTTGACACTGATGTACCTGAACAAATGCAATTGAAAGCTGCTTGCAGAAATTGCCATGTTGACAGGCATGGAGATTGAAATCAAGTGTCCTGTACCCAAAGAAACCCAAACGTGGGGCTTTGATGAAGGAATGAAAGTGTTGCCACAGTGGGTCAGAGCAAGAGGAGGTGTGCTCTGATACTCTTTTCCAACATGAACCCTTTCAGCAAGGTAAGCAATCCCCAGACGCTTGGGATCAGATACCTAAAGGGAATTCCCAAACCAGAGATTATATCCCCACTACTTCTACTCAGTGCCAAGGATCACCCTAACCTCCTTGAATGCATGTAATCTCTTTCTGAACACCCATATACCTTTGGCTTCCACAATATCCCCCACTAGCTTCATTTCACATGTAATCCATTTGCATAGTAAACTCCAGTATCTTCCTTTCATCCATTTGATAATTCTGACGGACCATTTCATCAGCTCCCAGCCCCATGCAATGCTGATTTCTCCCCTCCAGCACTCTGCCACAGTGATAGTTTCCTAAGTGAGTCACACAGCTTGCAGTCTTGTATGGAAGTGGCTCCATCTCGTTGGACATCTTCACTGTCTTTCTCCATATTCTCTGGTTTTACTAGATCCTTTTCAAGGGCTGCAGGCAGCATTCAAACCAAATGCATTTCCATAGCAGCACACTGATGTCTTGGTTTGTTCTCTTCCATTACCATTAATTCACAGTCTAATTGGCTCCTTTAGTACAAGGGTTGGGCAGATGCTTTCAGAAAACTATGCATAATGCAGAAGACCTTTCCCCAAATACACTTTGAAGCTCCTTGTGCTATTCGTGTGTTAGGGTACTTTCCTCTCATGTAAATGCCTTTGTGCCCTGCCAATGTAGGCTTTCCTCTGCCATTTCATCAATAATATGAGATTTTTCTACCTGTTTTCCCCACAGGAAGCTCTAAGTTTCATCTTTCTGAACTCTCCTGTATCAACAGCCAATCTGCTATTTAACCCTAGGATCACTTGGAAATGTGCATTACCACAGTTCCTTGACGCACCTTCCTGTCCTTAGGTGAGAATGACCACTTATTCCATAGCTTTCTCCTACCCATTTAGCCTTGAGATTTTTCTCCTTTGTCTCGGCACATTAGCTTCTCTTAAAAGCTGTTGAAGGACCTTGCACTAGTAGCTTTTGGAAAACCCAAATAAAAGATATACAAGTATCATGGCTCATGGCCTCATTGGAAAGAACTAAGATTTCTAAACATTATCTCTTCACAAAAGATTCTCTCTTGATCCATGAACAATATAAACCAACCCCTTCACCCTGCTCTCTTTGTATTTCTCCCTTTGATTTATTTGTTACAGAAGTCAGACTTGGTAGTCCAATTTACAAGATGCAGCTTTCTTGAAGACCAGCATCATATTTATTACCTTCCATTTCTGTGTCCTAAAGCTAATTTACGAATCACACAGTAAATGTCTAGCACAGCAAACTCCTTTAGACTCCTTCAGTCAATACCACCTGGGCCTGGAGTTTATCAACTGCCCTAAAAAGCTGTTACTGGCACATCAATTTCAAGTAGTTCCTTGGACTAATCTCTTACAGAGCAAGGCTCTGACACGGAAACTTTTGAGTTCATCTGCTCTGAACACCAGTGCAGGTAAACAACTTTGCTTTTCTGTCACAGCCTTCCAACAGAAGATGGGCAGCAGGAGCAGCAGTAGGAGCATTCTCTAACTCAAGGTGAACAATGTACCAAAAGCCAGGATTTCTTTATATCTCCATCTGCTCTCCCTAATAAAGATTCATATTGCCATTGCCCAGACCTCTGCTAAGTCCACAGATCAGACTGAATGAGAAGTAGGCAGACACTCACCTTTGAGTCAGGCATCCAAGTCCTGCTCAAGCCTCAAAATTCCTGCTTGTCTCATTACTGAGGTACCTTATTGTCTGTGGTCACTTTCACCTGTAACTCACTGATGCACTACAGTGCCACCACTGCCTGTGCCAACAGGCATCACCGGCTTGTCAGAAACGAGCACCTGGCTGCCTCTCACCCAGATCATCATGAATCTGGAAGCCGTCTCAGCAGCTGAGTCCCTTGAAGGGCCCAGGCCACTAAATGTGTCCGAATTGCACATAGCAGAGGTGGCCACGGAAGCTGTGCTTTGCATTATAGTGCAATGGCTAGCACATGCATCAGCGGGGTGAAACACGTAGGCTGCAGGTCTTCCTCTGCCTGAGGGGCAGGGTTTGGTCAGTGCTTCCTAGTGGAGGGAAGGGCTTAGGAGTCCCTGCTCCGCACCCCTCAGCCACCACGGGGGGACATCTCTGCCTTCTGCTGCACAGAACTGTGATTCTGTAAATCAGGCCCCCATCGTATGAACACCCAAACACCACGTGGATGAGGAATCATATACCCGTTTTAATATATCGGAGCTTGATGCCACTGCAATAGCAGCATAAAGACCTCCATGCCCCAGAGTCTCCAAATGCAACAAGCTTAGTACAGACTCGTGGTACAAAACGGGTTTCTGCCAGACTGTAAGCAGACAAGGAATGTAAAGAACAAAAACTCGAAGGAATATTTCACCCTTCACTTGGCAGTCTTAGGTTAATGGTTGAGTTCTACCTTAAAGGTCCTTTCCAACCTAAGCTATCCTCTCCAAGACCACACGGGAAGCAAGTGTAAATGCCAAGAACCTAATTCATGTTTCCTTAAATATACTTAATTGTATTTTTAATTGGTTTTCAACAGCTATGTAAACCAGGAAAATAACTGGGTAAGCAGACAAAGCATGTAACAGGCAAGTATCCAAAGTTTACTTGCACTTACTTACCACATAATGTGCACAGTAAGTGGGTACAGAAACAAGCCACAGCTCTTTACAGTACTGTAAGAATCAAGACCAATGGGCTGATGCTTTAACCTTTTCCTTGTGTTTATTAAAGGTTCAAAACAGTGGCACCACTACTCATTAAATTAGTCATCTCTCTCATTGCAAAGGCGCTCGGATTTTAGTAATTCATCTGATTAGAGCTGGCATCTTGGCATTGCATCACTGTTTAGCTGAGGATGTTCCAGCTGCCAAGGGAGGAATGAGGTGAGAAGTCAGATTTTTATCGCAGGTTTCATTTCAGCAACTCCCATGAGTTGAGAAAGGAGGCTGTATAAAGACTCCTGTTTCTATACAGGTGCACACCTCCATATCCTACAAGGAATCACCCTACAGTGCCTGCTCCATTCTTTAAAGCCTTTATCTTGCAAGAGGATTTCTCTCTTATGTGGAGCACTGAGCAAACAAGGGCATACATACTCTGCAAATTCACTGACAGACTTTGCCCTCCTGCCAGGCGGGCACAGATAACCGAGTTGGGAGGCGATACACGCACCAAGCAGGCAGGGAAGAGTTTTGAATTAGCAGGTTACACTCAAAAGGAACAGGTTGTGCCTTAGTCATAACAGTGTCCAAGACAGAAATATAACTAAAAAGTATTTGTTTTACCCTTGCTGAGGGAGCAGCAAGGCAGTAGGAGTGTAAACAGGATGGAAGCAGCAAATAGCTTTCAGCTCTTGCCACCTTAAGCTGGCACCTTAGCCTGCCATCCTTGCTCAGGAGCTCAGGAGCAAACTGACTAAGGTGGACTAAAACTCAAGTTTAGTTCAACTGTTTAATTTTTGAATTCGATGGTTATCACCACTCCCAATTAGTTACCTGTTTGGCAGGAAACCATCACCAGGTGCTTAAAGAACAGAAACCCACAGGAGGGACCAGAAGGGAATGACAATTTAACCACTTACCTTCAGACTCACACCCTGCTATACCCCCTCTACTGTTGAGGATTTCACCATGATCAGAAGGCTGGATGGAGCACCTTTCCTATGAATACAGGCTGAGAGCACTGGAGTTGTTCAGCCTGGAGAAGGAAGGCTCTAGAGACACTTCAGAGCAGCCTTCCAGTACCTAAAGGGGGGATACAAGAGATCTGAAGAGGAACTTTTTACACAGGTATGTAGTGACATGGCAAGGAGGAATGGCTTTAAAATAGAAGAGGGCAGATATAAATTAGATAAAATGAAGTAGTTCTTTAGCGTGAGGGTGGCGAGGCACTGCCCAGAGAAGCTGTGGATGCTCCGTTCCCAGTAGTGTTTAAGGGCAGGTTGCACAGGGCTTTGAGCAACCTAATCCAGTGGAAGATGTCTCTGCCATGACAGGGAGGTTAGATGAGATGACTAAACCATTCTATGGTTCCCTTGCCACCCAGCTACTTGTTCAGCAGCAGGAGCTTAGGCTGCCTCCAAGAAAGCCAAATGATAAACAGGAGTCTGACTTTTGCAGGGCCATGGGGGCAGAACTGCATTGCTCCTCGGACAAGCCTCCTGAAAGCAGGGAATTAGACAAGAGATCAGGCTCCTCTTGCATTTGCCCAGAACTCAGTTCTGGATGTTGGTACACCAGGACAGACTATAACACCAGAGCCTCCAAATGTTAAACTTAAGTCTTTGAATTCCAATTATACATACAGCTATTCAGAGTAATGCTATATCCATCCAATAATAAAAGCCACCACTCTGCAGTTCAGCTTTTCTTAGTGTTAGCTGCCAATTAAAGGCTTTCTGGATGACAGTATTAGATTTTAAGGTGCAAGTTTCCAATCCCATTTCAAACAGGTAACTTACTGATGTGTTCTCATTTACCTTTCCACTCTTGATGCAGTTGTGGTATCTCAGTAATAGCTGATACAGCACTATACTATACATGTATCCAGTTACAGTGACCACAGCAGACATCCTGTAATTTAATTAGACATCTTCTCTCCCCATTTACATAGACAATGTCCTGAGCTGTGGCCTTGAGGGTGACAGTAATGGAGGATGGACTTTTTGTCATCTCAACAAAGCAGGCAGCAACCTCTGTTAACCAACATTTAATATGCATTTTCTGACCTTTAAAGCTACTCATGCATAGCTGTCCTGTACTTTGAAAAGGGTCATGGGTTGCCTGTAAAGGAAAAAACCCAGTACTAACAGACTGAGGGCTGCTAAGCAGCAGCTGCCAGAATAAGTATCATCCTGTAGCACATCACTGAGGCAGGGAAGGAGTATAAATCAATTTCCCATTTGCAATGGAAAGTTTCTATTTACAAATGGATGACTGATAACAACCCACTGCCTCTCATCAGCCCCAGTCCTCTTTCATAAGCTCCCTCTCATGTCAGCTCTATTTCCCATGGGTTCTCTAGCAACAATGGAATCAGAGAAAGGGTTGATAAACCTTATACTCCAACAGGAAAAACCCAAGGCATGCAGCACTGCTTCTCTGCATGTTCCACACTAACCACAAAAAAAAAAAGTGGTGAAAATTAACAATTATAGCATCATAATAATTATGCAGAAATATCTCAAGATCTGTAATTTATAGATGAGTAATGAAGAAACATTTATATAATCAAAGAATCTCAGAATAGTTAGGGTTGGAAAGGACCTCAAGATCATCTAGTTCCAACCCCCCTGCCATGGGCAGGGACACCTCACACTAAACAATCCCACTCAAGGCTCTGTCCAGCCTGGCCTTGAACACTGCCAGGGATGGAGCATTCTCAGCTTCCTTGGGAAACCCATTCCAGTGTCTCACCACCTTAACAGTAAAGAACTTCTTCCTTATATCCAATCTAAACATCCCCTGTTTAAGTTTTAACCCATTACCCCTTGTCCTGTCACTACAGTCCCTGATGAAGACTCCCTCCCCAGCATCCCTATAGGCCCCCTTCAGATACTGGAAGGCGGCTATGATGTCTCCACACAGCCTTCTCTTCTCCAGGCTGAACAGCCCCAACTTCCTCAGCCTGTCTTCATACAGGAGGTGCTCCAGTCCCCTGATCATCCTCGTGGCCCTCCTCTGGACTTGTTCCAACAGTTCCATGTCCTTTTTATGTTGAGGACACCAGAACTGCACACAATACTCCACGTGAGGCCTCACAAGAGCAGAGTAGAGGGGCAGGATCACCTCCTTCGACCTGCTGGTCACGCTCCTTTTGATGCAGCCCAGGATACGGTTGGCTTGCTGGGCTGCAAGTGCACACTGAAGCCAGTTCATGTTCATTTTCTCATCGGCCAGCACCCCCAAGTCCTTCTCTGCAGGGCCCCTCTGAACCTCCTCTCTGCCCAACCTGTAGCTATGCCTGGGATTGCTCTGACCCAGGTGTAGGACCTTGTACTTGTTGTGGTTGAACTTCATAAGGCTGGCATCAGCCCACCTCACAAGTGTATTTCAGTTAACACTTTACAAAAAGGTGTTTCTGCAGAGTAAAGATCTTCTGAATAGGCTGATATTTCACCTCTCGCCTCCCTCCAGGGGAAGCCAGAGGTAGTGTTTCAGTTCCCACACTATAAGTAGTCTCTGTAGTAGCAAACTGTGTAGAATGAAAGGTGCGTAACAGCAATAGTTTTTCTTCAGTTTTTCTCCTCCCATGACAGGGTGAGAAGAGCAGATAGCAGGAGCAGTTCCCATCCCTAATCGCTATCCCTGTGTAACCCCAAGAATCACTGCTAACCTGAAACAAAGAGGGTCCATGTTGCACAGCCACGGGAACACCACACCCTGGAGTAGTTAACACTTATACACGCAGCAGCTCTGTCACAGCAGGATCGTCATACCTGGCAATTGAAGGCGGAGAGGGCTTAAGGGGTTTTTAATCACAGACATTAAGCAGAGGCCTGATAAAATTACACAAATACTGTTCTTCATTAAAGAACTCTTTATTATTTGAAGAGTTATTTTGCTGCTTTGAATGAGATAATTGAGAACAACGTTTCCCCACCTAGCAAGGGGTGCTTTTATTAACATTAGCATGCTCTGAAGTCTTTATTTAAAAATCAAAGCAAAAGTTTGGGAAAGAACACAACAGTTCCAAGTTTCTTTCATCATTTGACATCAAAGTGTGTACTATTCTTCTCTCATTCTTCAGTTCTTATGGGGCAGTCAAGTTAAAAAAAAAAAAAAGATAAACCAATGACAGGAAAGATAACAAGAACACAGAAATAAAGTCTTTTCCCAAATATTGATGTTGAGATAAAGAAAATGCCTGGAATATACCTATCTTTTAAAGTTGTCAGTAATGTGTGATCCCTTATAAACACTAACGGAAAGTAGACTAGAGCATGCGGTACAATATGCTTATTACTCTGGGTGTAAGACAAGCTTACCTAGACAAAGCAAAGATAGAAGTATCTCAGCCCTGCTAATACACATGCCAAAGGCAGTGTGAATTCACCTTTCACAGGGTCAAAAAGAAAGCTTTCAAGAACAATATTCACATGCTCAGAACATCAACCACAACTACCCAGTGTTTTGTGATGCTCAAAGTTGACCTTCCAGATGGCATAGGGATGACATATGTGCTATGGAACATGCACCTCCACTGCAGAGGCAGAAAAAATTTCCAGGCACTTGACTGGCACTCCAGTGCTTGAATGCATAATGTCAGGTAGCAAAACCTGGCAGAGTAAACTGGACTACATCCCTTACTCAGAGGCCTTATGGAGATCTTGCAGTACTGTCCCAGTTTCAGGTTCACAGGTAACCAGTGGCACCAAGCCACTCAGATTTTTGAGCCTCAATCTTTCACGAGTCACGGAAACAAAAGGTACAGAAAACAACTGGCAGTAACACATCAGTGAAACCCGACATTAAGAACAAAATGGAGAAAAAAAAAAATACATCTGTTAATCCAGAAAGTCTGAAAGAAAAAAATTACTCAGAAAGGGGAAGTGACTATTTAAATACATGCTTATACTAAAAAGACAAACTTCCCTCAACTTCAGTCACTGTGAAGCATTACATTACGACATCTTTTCCTAACTGGAGTTATCCAAACTTAAACACAAAATACAGAAGCTATCACAAAGACTTAAAATATTTCAGTGTTCATCTGAAGGTAAGGTAACATGACCTGAGTAATCCAAGAGGCAGAAATTGTCAAGGAAAGTTTCCCTTGTGCTGACCAGCTTTTGCCATCACTGATCAAGGAGTATGTCATACTCTTAACTGACATAGATAAACAATGAAAGAGACACTTTAATAATGAAGTTGGGCTCTTTATAAGCAGGGCTATATGAATGATAGGCAGACTATTCAAAATGCTTGATCAATAGAGAGCACTCCACATTTTAGAAGGCAAAGGGCAGCATGGTGGCTGTCATAAAACTGAAGGCAAGGGATTTTGTTCCCCAATTTCAAGCTACTGGATATTTTAACATCTTTGAGTTAGGTAAATTTAGAATTCTTATACTTGCACTGGAAATTTAACTCTTAAAAAAAAGCCCAATCAACCCACCAACAATCACATAAAAACCAGTCCTACTGTTTGGTACATTTTAAAGAGTACTTAGTGCTTTTAAAAATCCAAATTAGTGATCTCTGACCACCATGAATCTTGATGGGTTTTCTATTATTTTGAAGTCTGAAAAGCATACTGGATTTTTAGCAGCAGTTTTAATAGAACAAAAGCCATTTGATTCATATAGCTTCAGAACAGCAATTCCACCATGTCATTTAACCACAGGAACACCTCAAGAACTAGATGACATTTACATGTTTATATCAGCATTGTAACTGACCCCATATAAACAGACATTTGTTGGCAAAGGACAGAAGAGCATAATACCTGCATTCATACCACAGGAGATATGTCAAAACACATTTGCATTTTTTTTTTTTTCAGGTACACCAGTTGGCATTTTACAAACTTCTTTGTTTTAGCTTCAGTGGGATATGAGCTTGAAGATTCTCATACAAGTTTTTGTATTCCAAATACTGTTGTGCTTTGGAAGTAACAAAGACCATAATCACCAACTAGTAATTTTCACTGTGGCATGAAAAGAGTGAAACAGCCCACAGTGAAAAAGCATTCACTCAAATTCTTTGTAATGATCTGCAAGCATTACCAGAAGACACAAAGAACATTTAAAAATGTGAACTTTATGCTGAGTGTCCTTTTAAAAGCTAGCAGCACAAAATATCTGCTGAACAGACCAGACATCTCCATTGCATCTTGAAGAGTAGTACATCATTTTGTGGTCCATGATTTTTGATTCCCATGTTTTGCAAATGCTGATACATCGAGACTTTTACCACTGTTGCACTGTTCATATAAAGTCTGAAAGTTAATCAAAACAGTTGTATCACATATGCATTCAAACTGTATCTTTATAACAATCATTGCCACTTGAAATAAGTCACCACGTATTGAAATATTCCAGCCCCCTACTAAAATTTCTGTCAGATCAGAAAATATATACATACTTAAGACAACTTAGGTGGGAAGAACCAAGCTGGTAAAAAGTTACTATGCTTTTCTTTCAGGCAGTAAGCAGAGGCTGGAATACCTAAACATACAGGGACTAATCTACACATAGCAATGTGCTAACAATTCAGCGACTTCCAGGAAGCAGGAACAGTTGCAGTCCAAAAGCCTGCACACTAGATCATTTCTACATAATAACAGTTCTTAATTTAGAAGACCTACTAGAGCTTCCGGCAGCTTAAAAGCACAGTAAGGACTGTTTTAGCAAGGAGATGCTAGAGCAGTGGGGGACTTGGAAATAAAGCAACACAGATGTAGTAGGAGGTGGAAAAGAAAGAAAAAAATAATAAATCAAGATTACCATCAACCTTTCAACCCTTCCCATTCAGAAGGATGTAGAGATTCTGCATGCTTGTAATCAAAAGCACTACAAGTGCAATTTTTTTCCAGCTGTAGTTAAAGCTCTGATGGATGTATTCTTTCAGCTTTCACTATCAAATATCCTCCTAACCTTTGCACGAACACATAGTCTCACACAAAACGCAAACAATTTACTTACCCTAGCAGCTCTAGAAATGGAGTTGGGAGAATTCAAGCCAACAAGCTGGCCAAGGATACGTTTCATTTCCTCTGTTGTTCCTTTTGCATTTGGAGCACCTGCAATTAATTTACAGTTATGTTAAAGCTGTACACAACTATGTATAAATTACCAGGGCAGTTTGTAAGAGCCTTAAAAGTTTAAATACTGAGTATTTTTCTGAAACACACACAGGCAAACAAAATAGACTGTTACCCCAACAGGTGGTAAGTGCATGTAAGAATAAAGCATTTTGTTTTCTTAAACAGAATTATAAGTACTATTTAATAAAAGCATACTTGAATATAGATGTACCTGTTTGACAGTGACTTTGAATTTGAACGTAGGGATGTACCAGCAGCTCCGAAACAGATATTCTTTGTTTAGGGTTTCTTATTAAACAGCGCTGCAAATGAAAAAAAGAGGAAGATGCTTTGCCTATAAATTAAGGGTTTTCCTATGAATTAACAGTGAGTATCTCTAAAGGACCATGTAGATGCACGTCAGAACTACTTACTGCTAAAATTCATACTCAAGGACCCAAATTAACCTAATTGCCTCCATTCGCAATTATCTTTATTCTAAAGCTTAGATTCCTGTTTTACTCAAGCAACAATGTCAGAGTAGGTGAAGACCAGAACTTACAATATCCTTTTATTCCAAATGACAAAAGACACAGATCTGAGAGTTAAGGGAATAAGTTTTTAGGGATTTCAGTTTATTATCTGCTAAGCAACACAGTAAGGGCTTGAGTAAAAGCATGAACCAAGTTTTAAAAGCAGACAGATATGCAGGGTGAGGGAAAGGGATGATCAGTACAAAAGCTACTCTATTTACTTCATGTTGTTCAGACAAGGGAGTTAAGCCAAACTTTTACCATGGAAGCTATATGAAGCAGCTCTAGCTTAATCCTTTTGGAACAAGGCCTGTCAGTACACGTAGCAGTGAGCATTTAATTGTGAAAGAAGATTCTCAAGCATAACTCAGTTTATGAAAATATGCTTTAAAAAAAATTGCCATTATTTGACACAAATTTAATCTTAAGGGCCAGTTACCTTTAGCACATCTTGAAGATCCTTCTCAGCAATATCTGGAAATTCTATTTCATAACTAGGATCAACGATAGCATGCATTTTATTCATTGGATTTGTTATACGTTGAAATGGAGTCCTTCCATATGTCATACAGTACAAAATGCATCCCAATGACCACACATCACTTTTGGGACTTATCTAATATAGCAACAACAAACAAAACCAAACAAACAAAAAAGAAAGCAAAACCAAAAAAGATTAGTTCTCGCTTAAGGAACTGTCCCTTCAGTTAATCTATCATACAATTACACAGTCATTTCACTTAACCCTGTATGTTAAACATAACAGATCTTGGTAACTATCACACAAAAATCACTAAGACAGTATGCCATTATCTACTAAAAGAGTGATGTGTGTTCATTCACTAATATTCTGTAAGAAACCTATTTTTTTCATCTTTGAAAAATCACTTTACTTGAACTTAAAATTCATGATTAGTTGTTAACAGCAGGATTCGAATTTCAGATTTATGAGTAAATACAAACAAAAGCATTCAGAAACCTGTGAGATATGTCAGCTATGCCCCTGAAATGGGAAGCCAGAGTTCAGTTCCTCTGAGTTTAATGGATTCAGATCCATATTTCAGCCACCACCCCTGTGCTATGCGTGACAGAAGGACTTTCCGCTTCTTCTATTGAAGCTGAAGCACATTAAGAAAAAGCACATAAGGTTGAGGGAGCTGTGAAGAGGGAGGTGGGGAAAGAGGCACACAGGGAGCATAATGGTTAGGTTGATTTCTGCTTACATCAGCTGAGCTCCAGAACAAGCCTGCACTTGGCACGCAATTTTTAAAAGTGTAAAAAAGGCCAAAAAAAAAGTCTCATCCTTAACAAAAGAAATCCATCTATAAAACACTCTATTTTGTATTTAGAAAGACAAGATAGCGATTCACTACATAATAATACTTCCATTTAACTGTTAGAAAGTCACACTCTTTGAGTGTGCATATGCACATACATAAGATATTTTTAAAATACTTTTCCATAAAACTGTGTACCCCCCTAAACTGAAGTTTGACTTCCAATGTGAAATTGCTTTCCTTCAGTACTTTCCTCATCATTCACATTCCATTGCCCTGGTGACATTATAAGAAATTCTACAATACACAGTACTCTGTAGCACAGAAAAATAGGATACCCAGAACTCATACATGTTTCCCCCTAAAACACTAGACTTCATAGAATCATGGAACAGTTAGGGTTGGAAAGGACCTCAAGATCATCTAGTTCCAACCCCCCTGCCATGGGCAGGGACACCTCACACTAAACCATCCCACCCAAGGCTCTGTCCAACCTGGCCTTGAACACCACCAGGGATGGAGCATTCACAACTTCCTTCGGCAACCTATTCCAGTGCCTCACCACCCTCACAGTAAAGAGCTTCTTCCTTATATCCAAAATTCCCCTGTTTAAGTTTTAACTTGTTACCCCGTGTCCTGTCACTACAGTCCCTAATGAATAGTCCCTCCCCAGCACCCCTATAGCCCCCCTTCAGATACTGGAAGGCTGCTAGGAGATCTTCATGCAGCCTTCATTGCATCATCTTTCAAAAGACCTTATCAGGTAGCACACATTTCTTCCAAAACCTGCCTTTCAGTTAAAAGACTTTGAAAGTATGACTATGTTTTGCTTACAATTTTACTGATTAATTCAGCACTTAATTTTCTAAACACTGTCTGTAAAATGCTTTTAGGTAGAGAGAGGAATAAACTTAGCCTTCACTCTCTGCCTATCATCGTGGCACAATGGATCTTCTTTTTCTGGTTTCAGTGGAAGATTTTGAGAAAACTAAGTCCTAAAATATATGGCTGAATCACTTTCTTCTTAAGAGAAAGGGAATAGGAAAGAAAAAAAGATCATGTGTTACCTTAGATCGAGATTTCCCATTTTCTCCGTAGGAAGACATATCTTTTATTGCTTCAGGTGGCATATAATTCATTGTGCCAACCTAGGCATAAAAATGCAAAAATATTCAAGTAAAGCATGCACTTAAATTAACTCAATAAAAAGTTAATATTTTTGTCCCAAAGAACTGAAAAGCATCCTGAAAATTTGCTTCCAGTAAGGCTGAAGGCCACTGTAATTCTTTTAGATTAAAACATGTAAAAATTCATATATATGAATATTTATATACATATATAAAAACCATTCAGCATAAGCATTCAGCATTCCTTGAAGTTACTGCATTAACATAAATCAGCAAGTAGTATAGCAGTATGCACACTACAGAGAAGTCTACATTGGATTTTCTAGAAGTATTTCACCTGAGAATCTTTAATGATGCTCGTCACATCTGGCTGCATTTGGTTTGCAATGCCAAAGTCAATCAGCTTTAACATCCCATCAACTATTAGAAAGTTTGCTGGTTTCAGATCACTGTGAATAATACCTGTATAAAAAAGAAAAGTTGAAAGTCAACCCAGGTTGTTAGTCCAAGTTACCACAGTGAGTTTTTTTATTGCTCAGTTCCCTATGGGGAACTTGCATAGAAACAAGGCGCTGATCAGTTTTACCAGGTCAAAAATAAGTTATTCTTTGCAAATTTCATACGTGTTTCCATTCTTTTTAAACAGTTAAGACCTCCATGAGTTTATAGGTTGAATTACTTATTCAGATCTGCAGGAACCCCAAAATAACTCCAAGAGACTTAAGTTGCATAGTTTCTCTCCGATAGGGACAGGCTGTATATGTACACTGCCATCCTGAACTGCTATTCTGGAGCAATTCAATGGTTTATCCACTCCTGTAGGTTTCTCTTCAATAATCAGCTAAGCAGGTACTTAAAAGAATTACATTGCTTAGTCAGGTATTTTCTCCTTCCTTATCTCGAAGGTACCATTCACTGAGGATTACACGACTGACCTCTCGAACACCCTACTTACATGATTTATTATGAATTTTGGTTATTACCCATATAATCAAACCAATGCATCTTTATATTTTGCAAAACTGTTTGCTTCAAGGACACACCACAATAGCATGTAGCCTGTGTTTTAGCTATCTTTCTGTATTATTGAATGTTCCAGTGTTCTCGTGCTGTAACAAGGTGATGTTCTCTGCTGTATGCGCAGGTCTCTTCACTTGTTTTCTTAAGTAGGAAAAGGATCCAAATCTGCTCTCCTTTATATTACAAGCCAAACAATACATATGCATGCACTTCAATTACACAGGTAAAGAAGAAAGGAAGATCTGAAGAACTGTGAGAAAAAGCTGATAAAGTGTCAAAGACAACAGAGCTAAATACGAAACTTTGACATTAATGATAGCTTTCTGGAGAGGATGAGTGGCTGAAATTTAATAGAGAACAAGCAGTGTTTAGAGCATACAATGTAGTCTAATACAGAAAGAATTATTTTCTGGCTATTGCAAGGAAATGGAAAGCATTATACAATGCTAATACCTTGAGATCCCTTTAAGTTTGCAAAATCAGTCTACCTCTGCATCAAGATTTACTTGTCTCACTGAAAATTTTCCATAAGACAATACCCATCTTTGAAGATCACCAAGGTTACACCGAAATTAAAGCAGTGGCACCTCCAAAATTTAATCACATCTCTGTTGTAACCCATACAAATACCTATAATTATTTAATACCATATTCATGGATTGTGTGAACAGCTTCCAGCATATTTTTCCAATAGCTCTTTCGTTCCAATGGATCAATTTTTTTCTTCTTTTTGAGCCAGCTATTGAGATCAATATTTCCACACTCCATTACCATGTAGATATGATGATCAGTAATTTCACTGAAAATAAATAAATATACTTACAGTAAAATTTAAGGCAACTTCTTTACATAAAAAGATACAAGTTTAATAAAATTGTTTACTCACTAGCCATAAAGACGGATAATCTTATCACTGTGTTGCTGCAGTTTACTCAAATGAGCAATTTCATTCTTATAGCTCTCAACTGTCTGTTGATCAGCTTCCTCTAGATTCACATACTTGACAGCAAACAGCTGCTTATTTTCATTCAGTACTTGAAACACCTGCAAAACAATATCAGTTAATAGCTTCATTCAGTCCTAGTTCTGATTCACTATGGTACTTTACCTCACCATAGCCAGAATTTCAAAGAAAAGTCTACCTTTTCAAAATGAGGAAGCAATGCTAAATTTACAAAGAAGTTCAAACAAGGCAGTATAAGGAAAAAATTAACAAAGAGGCCACCAGTTACAACAAACAGCCCTCTATCAGAAACCATCTTGGTAACATATTATATATATTACACTAGGTGTATTTGATCACAAGTCTGAAACGTTCCTAAGATAAAGAACGCAAAATAACACCTCCCACAAGCTAACGATTTGACCTGCCACTGCACATCCATTTCATCACACCAAAGATGACTGATGTTAGACCACAGAACATTACAGGCTGAGGGCACTGGGTCTGTTCAGTCTTAAGATGAGAAGGCTAGAGGGAATCTTATTGCTGCCTCCAGCTACACAAAAGACTCATATGTAAAAGACAGATTCCCCTTGAACCAATGCATTATGAGAGGCAACAGGCATAGCTAACGTCAAGGAAAACTTAAATTAGATATCAGGAAATTTTTCACTATCACATAGACAAACAGGTGAACAGGTCATCCACAGAGACTGTGGCATCTCCATCCTTGGCAATGCTCAAAACTCAACTACAAAAGGCCACAAGCAACCTGCTCTATTTTGGCCTTGCTTTAAGAAGACCACTGGACTAACTGATATGCAGAGGCCCCCCTCCATCCTGCCTCATTCTACAGTTGTACGCTGCCAACACAGGAAGCTTTTCTTCCCGGAGGTCTCCACTGACTGGAGCCCATGTTAATCCAATTTACAAGAAGGGCATGAGGGAAGAAACAGGAAACCACACACCTGTTAGCCTAACTTCAGTTCTTTGCAAAACTACAAAGATCATACTGGGTACTCTTGAAAGGCTTTTAAAGGACAGTGCAATCATCAGGCACAGTCAACATGGGTTGACAAGGGGCAAGTCCTTTTAGCTGATTTCATATCCTTCAGTGATAGGGTCACCCACTTAGTGAATGAATGGAAGGCAGCTGGATTTTTCCATGTACTGCAGATTAAGCACTACATAGGCAGTTAGTGAGGATTAATCCATGCATGCACATGTCAAATTTCCCTTACAGAAATCCTTAGGCTATGCATGTTGTTAGTAATACAGTCTTCACAGACAAAAGCAATAGGTGAAGCAGAAGTGTGGGAGACAGAAGGAGACAGAAGAGAAATTTAAGTCACATAAAACTGTGTTGTTTTTTTGTTACAATTCTCTCTTCTGAACATGAGATTTTGCCAAAACTATTACCCAAGCTCCTATGACCTCAAATTTCTTTACAAAAAGCAACTCACTCACCACTTCAGTTACACTTACACTCCACTTCCCAAACAAGTTACAGAAGTAATACAGGATGGTCTCTCCAGACCAGGAAAATCAACCTTACAAATCATGTATTTCCCAACATGTAATCACACCACCCTAAACAACAGCATCTCAAATTAAGATGTACAGTAATAATGCAGCACATCTTAGAAAAAACAATTTTATTAGGAATTTTAATATTCACTCAAATTACCACAGAAATTATATTCAACCCATCTACCTTCAGGCCTTCATGCAGAAAACAAAAGGAAGTGGGCTCCCACCATTTTAAGTGAATGTTTTTAAGTGAAATGTTTTAAAATGCTCTTTACAGTTGGGTGATCCCTTTTTCCCAGATCTGTAGCTTCCATTCAGTGTTCTGACCACATCTGTTCAGAGTTTTGTTCACTGTTCATCCTTTACTTCAATACCACCCCCTTTATCTACTCCCTGGATTTACTTTAGTTCTCCACTAAAGTGAACAGTACTGTGCTTAACATCCTGTAATGATTGAAGAATAGTTTTCAAAATAATACACTAATTCATTTCTTATTGCAGGCTATCTGAAGGCTCACATAAAACTGCATTGCACCAAATCTAATCTGTGCGCTATGTTTCTTCTGCATCCATGAGGGAAAAAGTCTAAGCACAGTATTTTAAAAAAAGTCTAGGTTCTCTGGGTAAAACACTTTGTACATGTTGGTACTAGGCACTTTTTAGATGACTTTAACATGTATGCTTACAATACAACTACTACTATGTAAATGTATGAGTGATTGTAAAAGGATAGAAAATCATCTTACCTTACTTGAGCCTCCACTACCTATTTGCTTTAATATTGTATAAACTTTTCCTTTGATGGCAAGACATTCATGTGAAGATACAGAAGCTGGAACCTATGTAAATACAGAAAGAAGTAAGAAAATAACTATTGGTATACATGCAGCAGGACTTGGTAGAGCTCTGCTTTTTAAGTTAATAAGTTGACTTGGTCTTTCTGAGCAAGATAAAGTATATAAGGGCTAAACTCTAATTGAAAGCTAAATATCATCATAGCTTAAAGTATTTGTATAACAACCATCACTTGGCATCTAACATTATTGAACTTATATAAAGATACCAGTGCTTTTCACACTGGAAGTCAAGAAAAGGGTCTTCTTTAAGAAGACTTCTCAGTTTATTAGAGACACCTCCCTTTTTGTAAGTAGTGTTGGAAACTATCATACCTGGGTTATCTAAGAGACTTTCAATCACAGCATACTTAGAGCCGTACTGCACCTACTATTTTATTTGAAGTTAGCTACTAACTAGCTAACTTTACTGCTGTGAAACTGAAATAGTCTGTATTGCCCACACCTGCTACACCAAGCTGTAGAACAGCCACAAACTTTAAACCTATCCCCAAAAGTCTGTCTACCTGAATGTACAACCCATCTAAGGTAACCAATTTTACATGATCTCAGGCCACTACAAATGCATTAAAATGAAGAGTTACGTTCCTTCTTCATTGTTTACTTCCCTCAGACTCAACTAACCTATAGGAGTCTCCAACAAGAACATGTACTTAAAAATGGCAGAAGACAGCCTAAAATTGTTACCTGCAAACCAACTTGGTTTTGAAATGGAGTTGCTGGAGTGTGTGGTAGGAAATATGGGAGCTGGCTGTAGGGAGTAGAAATTTGACATCCTGGTAGAAAGTTGTTCTTTACAACTGGCGTTCTGAAACTAAAAGAAATTATGACCAGTGTGTGCATTTAGTTGTATTTTTAAGTTATTCTAACAAAGTTTAAAGCTACAGTGCTCCTTAAAAGTTAAAACCCTATTTGACTAGCAAAAATTTAAGCCTCTGCTAGATTCAATAATCAGCATTAAGACCACTTCAACTTCTTCACTTAGAAGGCCTTTAGACGTACACTTCAACTATAATATACTTGGGAATTTTTTCTTAACATAGTCACTAATTAAATATTAGTGACTTTATTATTAAATATCCAGATACCAGGTGGATATAGGGATATTCCCCACAAACTGGAAAGTGAAAGCACCATATAACTAGAAGACCGTAAGATAGTTTGCACCACAGTTGATTTTCTTCAGCTTACTGTTCTTTACTCAACCTTTTTAAGTGAAGAATTTTAAGTGAGCATATTGTGACAAACAACTTTGAGGCAATCATGAGAGGCATTTTTGAGAGCTGCAGCTATGCTGTATATGAGCAGAAACATCATGTATTTAAGAAAATTAAAGACTGCAAGAAATCCTTTATTTTTTTTTTATTTGTTCCCTTGATGTATTTACTGTACATTATGTTACCAAATACATTTTCCCCCAGCCACAGTATGTACATAAAGTGATGATAAGAGCAGAACTGGAAAAGAATTCATATGCCTAGGACTTTTTCTGTAGAAAATAAAATCATGAACTTTGGAAAAAAAGTCAAAAGCAATGTTCTCACTGAACACAAAAGCACTAAACAATTGTGCATATTAACCATGTGCTGTGCATTTGTATTACCAAAAGTTTGAAAGAAGCAAGAATAGAATCTATTCAAGCACTACTTTTATCAAGTTCCACTATGAGATGATGTGCTTTATTCACTACATATATTCTAAATTCCAGAGCTACAGAGGTCATACCAACAGGAACAGTTACTCATTACCTATGTGATTCATCCCAGAGACAAAATAGTAACTAATCATATAATTAGGAGGATTCATCAATGCATACACAGGGGTATATGCCCAATTTCTGATTACACAGATAAACAGATGCTAGCATTTCCTAACTTGAGTGCTCAATTCCGCAAGCACCTAGACTCCTTATGCTTGTTTTTTTAAGGCCACAAACACTTGCATCGTGTGAACTAGACTGATATGCAGTTATCAAGCCTGTCAGCCTCAAGAAAACAAGGCATCCAAAAGACAGGGTCGCATAGCAGGTATTAAAGAGGTAAATGCTCTAATAAGGATTTAATGATTTGATGGTATACTTCCAAATGCTGAAAAGCTGATAGGCAAGGCAAAGTTCCTTAAATGCAATCTGAATTTTAAAGTCAGGCATTTGATATCAATCATTGGAAACACTCAGAAATCATTTGCTATCTAAAGAGAAACTTAAGCCCTGTTATAAAAACTGCTAAAGTCTTACCAAGGATTGACTACCGTTCATGAGTGTGCAGCTCAAAGAAGTATCTTACCAGTCCATATAATCGCTGTATCTGGTGCTTGGTGTTCCACAAACATGTAATGGATCACTTTTCTTAGTAACAGCATCTGGCGGTGATAATCCTTTTGAAACAGGATGACCAGATTGTTCAAGGCTTGACTGTTTTCCCTACAGTGGGCAAAGCATGATATTATTCTACACAAGAAGCTACAATTCAGAACAAAGAAATAATTTTTTCAACATGCGAAGGCTACTGCAGCTAAAAAACCACTACATATCCCTGTTAATTTACCTCTCCATAGAGGCTTTTCTGTGTCACTTCTTGACTTGACCATTTTTTTCTGCTGTTAACACAGTTTAATCTAATCTGATCCAACTGCTTTATATAGCTTTCACCAGAACTAGATTGCTGCTGTTGACTTTCCAGACTCCTTAGCTCTGGTATCTTCAACTCCAGATGCTGGAGTTCATTTTCTGAAAGAAGGGAAAAAAAAAAACCCAAAAACAAAACAACCCAGATTATTAATAAGACTTGATATTTAGTACTCGAAAGCTTCTAGCAGATTTCTCCCACAGTCTCTAGAAGACTTTTACCTCATTTTTCCAGAATAAACGAACACCACTGACTTACTGGAATCATGCATTAAAAGGCATTAATGTAATCTTCAGGATTCACATTCAGTTCAGTGTAGTAACATGGCAACTTTCTTAGGAAAATTTTAGGATACTAGTAGAAAAATCTTAGGATACTACTGCAACTGTAACAGAGACAATTACTGCCTTCAACACACAGAATCAAGATTATATTCATAATTTGCACTACAGCATCCTGGGATATACTTCCAATTTTAAGCCCATTTTCTGAAATCATGGGCAATCTATAAGAACTACAAGAACATCACATATTAATAGTTACCTTCTTTTTTCACTGCAGGATTTGTACCATTTTTGGCTTTGAGAGTAACAGTTGAATTGGTAGCTGTTTCTGAGCTGCTCTCATCCAACATCTGCAAATGTAAAGATATTTTTGTTTGTTTGTTTAAGGACTAAAGAAAACAAAAAAGCATCTAAAACTAATCAAAGGTGACCTTAAGCACAGTGTCCAAAAGACATTTCCTTGTGGTAATTAACAACTGATGGATCACAAAGCAAATACGCTTCAGAAAACAGTTCAGGATAAACAAACAGGTATTACGGATACTATTTTTAAATCCATCAACATTCTGAAATTCCACCATAAAGTTTCTATAATAAAGAGCTAAGTGCTTTTTATTCTTGACTTTATTATGCATAACAGTTTTCAACCATAAAAGCTACAACGTTTCTATTCACAACGGATTACTTAACAATAGAAATAGGGTAGAATTTTCACGTGAATTGGGGGGAAAACAAAAAAAAGGTGTTATTTTATTTTCCAATATCATAGGAAAGTCAGGTGGATTTCTTTATACCTATTTTAAAATAAGATTTGAGTTACCTGCAAGTCTCTCAGGTCATATGAATCACCCCCACTAGATTTTGGTTCTGATAGTGGAAAAGGTGCAACGAAGGCTGTAAGCCTGGAGCCTGATATTTGCCTGTTGAAAAACCACTCTTAATTACATTGCATGCCAACATATAATGTAGTGATCACCTTTTGTGAACCAGATTAAAAAGGCAGTTGTACAAAGACTTTTGGCTACAACTTCCAGATATACAGAAAGGCAGATATACTCTGACAGCCATCTGAGAAAATACAAAAAACAAACCCTTGTAGCACTGACAACATCATTCTATGAAGTAACAGAATTGGTTGTCTTCCATAGAAAACAGTAATAAGCTATGGGCTAGGATCCTAAACCCCAATAGTGTAGTATTTTTATATCCTGACAGAAGAATACTATTATGCAAAATACCTTAATAAACTACTTTCAGATATTTGAAATATCGTGCTTTAGCTAACTTCTGAGAGTTTGAGTATGCAGGGTTTACCCTTCGGCTACACTCTTCTCCCACGAGTTCCTATTTCAGCATGAATTTAATCACACAGCAATAAGAGAGGAAGAAAGTCAGCATAACAGGATTGACTGGGGGGGAAAAAGCTCTCCTGTTTACTTTCAGGCACTGTTACAGTCAGGTAACATGTAGCAAAGTGCTATTTTAATTGGCAGATTCTTCCACGCTGAACAGTTACTTCACAATAAAACAAGTACAACCACTTTCTTAATGTAATTGTTACCATGCGATTTATGCTAAAAATGAGCATTTAAAAATCTTTTTGATATTACAAGACCTTGTTGTTAATATTTAAATCAATTTTAACATCTTACATTTCCACTGTCCAATAAAAACACTGTTGAAAATGAGTATTACAATCTTTTGTGCTGTAGTAAACCCAGCAACCATACCTCTTCGTAACACTAGCTGTAAGTGGGATATCTGTCTTCACATCATCACCATCATCACTTACTAGTTTAACAGGAACCCTCCCAAAGGGGCAGATCTAGGAGAAATTGAAAGTTATCAATTCTGTAAAGCAGAACTTGATAAGTTTAAGATTTTGAAACAAAATGATACATGTTTTACCTGGTTAGATTTGTTTAGTAGTCTTAATGGATTGTGGTAATTAACTAGAGCATCAAGTTCCTGTGATTTTTCCTCCCTGAAGGCAAGAAAAAAGAAAACACAACATTGTTTAGTTTTGGTTTAAATGATGTTTTGAGAAATTAAAAGTTAAGAAATCAAGCCATTACCCAAGCAAAAGTCTGGTAACAATAGAAGAATTTTCACCGCAATCGTTCCTTTTTATGCTTCTGTGATTTCCAAATGTGCTCTGAAGTCCAGACTCTTGTGTGCTTGATACTATAGGTAAAATAGTTAGGATTATTCAGGTAATTCCACAGATTGTATTTACTTCAAAAGAAAAAAGGAAAAAAAACAACCCTACGGCTCTTACAAGCTACAGGTTACTGCATTGAAAATGGAAACAAGAACTGAAGGAGTAAGATTGAGAGAGACAAATGTCTGCTTATTAGACAATAGCAGATTATGAGTTATCTAGAACAGATAAACATTAGAAAGACTTTTTCCAATCCAGAATTAAAACATGCATAAACTCAACCAACACATCTTCAGTAACTGCAATTACCTGCTATGTTCTCTTTCTCCTCATCTGAAAGCAACTGCTTTTTTTGTGAATCAAAGTTTTGTAGAGCAGTTTCCAACATTTCTAGGGGAACAGCAGAGCACTCTACAGCTTTCTGAAGGAGCTGCTTACACTTCTTCGCATTTCCTAAGCAGTAAGGAACAGTTACAAATCAAGGAAATAAAAAAAAAGATTAAAGTCTGTAATGGAAAGCCCAAAAAGGCAAATGAGCATCTAGTTACTGGTTTTAATAAAATGGCTCTGCTTCATGAGACACTTTGAACATCGAAATTGTATCCTAAAATACAGTTAAAAAAAGTACTGGACCAAAAGTCTATTTTCCATTGGTAGTGGGTTTACCTATAAAAAAAACCAAAGTAAACACAATATTGAGTCAGATGGATTCACGTAGTGTAGAACATAGTATATGATGCATATATAATACATATAGTACATAGATATATTCACATAGTGTAGAACAGACTACAGATTAAACAGAAGTTTAATCTCCTTTAATTATTTATCATAGTTAATTTTGGGGATAATTTCTCAGACAGTATGCAACAGCTTGCATGATACTGACAAAAACCATGAAGAAAAACGACAAAAACCTCAAAATAAGATCACTGCTCAAATCACCCATGGAAGGAAGACAAAGACAACACCCAAAAGTATGATCCTGTGGGTAGGTAGCACAACCCTGCTACCAAGGACCACAGCCACATCCCCTACACACAATAGGAGAAAAGTGATACAAGCCCAGGTGAGCTTCATAGACTAATGGACCAAAGTATTTAAGACCTGTTGTTCTAGATATATTAGAGCATAACTCAATCTAGAATAGTCTAGATAGGGAACTGGAAGAGCAAAGGAAAAAACCTCAAAGTTCAATAAGAGAAGGAAAAAGAAAGAAAAGAACAAGTGGTACAAAACCAATCATTTATCACCTCCTACTAACAGGCCAATGCCCAGCCAGTCTCCAAGCATCTGCTGCTGAGGAAAGGCTATCCCCTAGCAGTTTTTTATTGCTAAGCATGATGCTATATGGTATGAAATACCCCTTCTGTCCCAGCTGCATCCCCTGCCAGCCTCTTGCCGATGCCCAGCCTTCAAGAAGAGAAGAGGCCAAGCAAGAAACAGAAATCCTTGACACTGTGTAAGCACTGTTCAGCAACAGTTAAAACACTGGTGTGTTATCAACACTGTTGTAGTCACAGTCTAAAACACAGCATCACGTAAGAAAATTAATCCCACCCAAACCAGATCCAGTATACCAAGGAACAAGACAATGGAAAAAAAAAAGAAGGAAACCAGAATTTTTAAGAGACATCACTCTCATATTAGAATGGCTCGCCTAAAACATTGTATGGCACTATACGGCAAAGACTATCATTCTATTTTAAATACTGACAAACTGCCCCCCAACTGGAACATGGCAGCAATGACACTGTCAGTCAGTCCACAACATTTATGAAGCAAAGAAGATACGAACCATCTCCACTGTCCCAACATGAATGCTCAACAATGGAATAGGAAACAGAAGAATCAATCAAAATCCAATTGCTACCCGAGTAGCTGATGGAAAAATTTAACTGGACCAAATTACAGCACATTTTAGTTTAATTACAAAAAAACAAACAGCCAAACAAAACAAAACAAAAAAGAAAACCAACACACCCAACACAGAAGATTCTTTGCAATGAGACAAACTTTCCACAAGCACACAGAAAGTATATAAAGGGAAATTACCACCCAAATTTGAGCATCATTTTTCAATGCAGCAAGAGCCTTACACATACTTCCACCACGAGATCAAAGACGAAAAAGAAATCACTAATTTTCATCTTATCTCTAGAAAGAAAAACTACCAAGAACTGTGCTTAAAAACATATTACTGCTAAACTTCAATCAAAAAAAGAAAAAAAAATCCAGATTTTTCTTTCCTGATTCAAAACCTGTTTCCTTGCAAACTATTTAACAGTTCAGAACTTTAAAACAACAAACCCCAGAACACCATCACCAAATAAGTTTATCTACACACCTTGCGATAGCTCAAACTGTGCAAAAGCCACATGCACAAAAGCAAATTTCTTGCAGTTCAGTTTGGCCAGATGAAATTGGTCCCGTGCCTCCTCTGGATCTTGAAGACTGTAAAGACAGCACATCAATAGTTATACAAGGCAGAGAGCCTGAGTAAGAAGGATAAAGTTCCACATGCTGGGTGATGGTTTTAGGTAATTCTGGAAAAGCAATCCATCTATAACTGAAGTTTTAACTCTTCCTTAGAGCCATCAGTAAAGTACAAATAAGCAAGGAGTCTTAAATTGACCACTGAAAGATACTTTTCCAAACCCAGAATGTGCTCAACCGGAAGATTAAGCGTCATAACTTGGTCTGCAAAACACTTGGATATTTTTCTTCAGAACATCCACCTGTAGCCCTTCCAGGCTACATGCTGACACCATCCAGAGCAAAAACTCTGGTCTTCTAGATGCATCCACTCCTATACTAAGGAGGTTGCAAGACAGAAGAACAGGGAGGAGATAACTTTAGATACAGGAAGTGTGGAAAAATGTATCACATCAGTCAGAAGAAGCATTATATACACTTAGTTATATCCTGCAGCAATATGGTCACAGTTTCCAATCCATTATAATAAACCAATGCTGAACTCCAAAATTTTGCTAAGAGTTATAAACTTTTCTACACTGAAAAGAGCTTCTGTAGCTGCACCCAAACTGTCAGATTCCCTTAGCAGAGATGGAGGTCACTGAAGGAAGATGTTTGTTGGTACATCTATACTACCATACCTATAGAAAACTAGTACATAGGCATTCACCCAACAGCTAATCCTTGATAGAGTTCTATGGGAACACTGACTCCTTAGAAGATGTACAGAATTCATACCCTTTTTCCCCATACTCTTAGGTAACAGTCTTATTAAAATTTGTTAACAAAGGTGAATTTGAGCCTGTTTTCTGCAGACACACCAGAAGCAGCAGTGGCAAACACGGTATACTTAAAAAACAGAGATTGTGCCACAAAATCCAGACAAGGTACTTCACATTTAATAGTTTTACTAAATTAAACTCTAGTTTTGCATTCAGCTATAGCTGGCACAGTAGGACAACTGAGATGCCTGCATCACAGTACAACATTTAAATATTCTAGAGGATCTGCAGCTTATGTAAATACTAGCTAAGATACAAAAGGCCTAGATCCATACCATTATGAAATAACAGATTAACATTGTTTCATTGGACTCCCTTCCCCCTTTTAATACAAAGAAAAAAAATTAACACTTATTAGTAAAATCCACAATCAAGAAATAAATTAAATTAATTTCTTCCAGAATTCCACCCTGGTTCAACAGGCAAGCAAAGGCATTGCACAGAAGTGGGGACAGTGAAAAATTTATACAACAGCTTAAACAAAAAAAACCACAGGAGAAATACAATACAAGGCTAAAGAGAGTGTGTTTCCAGTAGAATTCTGTGGAATTAACAACAACAAAAGCCTCAGTTTAGGCATGTTACTGAACTCCAGTAATTTTAACACACACAGCTCTGATCATCCAAACCAATAGGACAGGCACAAAAGAATCCATCTGCAGGCAAGTCAGAGTAATAGCAATTAAGCTGTAACATTAATTACATTCACTTTCAAAAAGCAGGTTAAAAAATAAAGTTCCAGTATATAGCAGCAATAACTTGGATAGCAATATGTAGACAAGACCTAAATGTTAGCAACAGGCATCAAGTGCCACACACTTGGTGGCACTGTGCTACAGCCAGAAGCATTACATGAAAACAGGCCTGGCATGGTTAATATGCAATACAGATAAACACAGATGCAGATGATTGTTCACCTTCACCCATTTCACAGTATATTTAACAGTTCTTTAAACAAATTCAGTATCCTACTGAATCAAGAGGTTTTGGCAGAATCAGACTGCAACTAGAGAAGATACCAGAACAATATAGGTCCAATGCAAAGAATGGAATAATCCAGCTTTGATCTGAAGAAAACAGTGTTGATGCCAATAGACACTAAAATCTCAAGCCATTGTCTGCTTCTGAAGGTCTGTGACACTGACTTGTTTTTTCTGTTCAGTGAAATATTTCAGAGAACAAACAACTCTAATGAAAAGCACTTTTCCCACCAAAGCAAGTATCATGAGAGCACCTATGTATCAAAGTGTTACTCTACTTGCAATAGTTTAAGAAAGAAAAAAAAAATTGGAAGCACCCTAAGAACTCATGAGATGAGAGGACTTTAACAGAAGCTAAAATTGGGCAGAGACAGATAGTACTAGACAAACAGACACAGAGAAGGCAAGTATGAAACACTAGGGAAAACTCAAACACCAAGAAAGTTACAAGTAATAAGTAAATATGCCAAACACAGAAGATCCAACTAACTACTCACTGAATAACATTAACCTCCAAAAGCTACAGACATGCAACACTGCTGTTCTTTTTTAGACTTGGTAAGTCAAAAACAATTTCATGTTCTGGTGTTACACATGTAAGAAAGACTAGCTATATTCACTGGAAGATCATCTGCTCAACCATAATTATTAAGGACTGCTGCAAGTTAAAACACAGCTCTTCATCAAAATACTTGCTGTAATATTTCAAGTGACAAAAGAACTCCTTACCAAAGAATCAAGTTATAACCCTGTCTGAAATTATGTCTGAAAATGTCTGAACAACCCACACTGTTCAAACTTGGACTGAATAAAGCAATAAATGACCACAACCAACACTAATTTTATAAGCATGGAATTACTGAATGATGTTCCGAGACATTCTTCCTACACTAAGGCAGCTAGTTTAGTATAGCTAGGATCAGTCATAGGTAAGGGATAAAGCAGATGAGACATGCATAAGACCACTAACGTCTGACTAGATGGATTAGATAATGGCAAATTTTCTGCCTCACACCCAAATCACTTATAGAATACCACATGGAAACTAATGCTAACTTACCACATACACAGTTTAATACACAGATTATAGCTACCCAAAGTTATATCAGATTTTATCCACACAGCTTCTTTTGAGCTCAAGTATAAAGCTGAAAAAAAGTCTCATGCTATTTCCCTATATACCTCACACACAGACCCCCCCCCCAAAAGAGTATTAGCATCTCTAAATCAAATAACTCTGAACAATTATGTTTATGAGCATATATAAAAAATGCAAGTATTCTGGAGATGAGAGATAAGCAATGAGTAAAAACTGCTCAAGAGTTTGAAGAAGCCAATATGAAAACATCAACACAAAATACTTTGTTGCAGAAATCACTGAGAACAAGCCACTTTTATCAGCTTCTAATAAAATGCAGAATTATTAATGATGAGTTCTTATATTGAACATTTATACTTACGCTTTCAACTCCGCAAATCTCACAAGGATGCGAGCATAGCTCTCATTTTGACTGTACTTTTCTGCAGGTAATGCAGTCACCGCTTGACTGTAGCGACCAATGAGTCTATTTAGGAAGCTAACATCCTTCTGCGGAATACTCTTTTTCTCTAGCCTAAGCAAAAAACACAGCCAATCTTCTGGATTATTTGTCGTCATCATTATCTGATTAACAGTTCCAGAGTTATCTGACAAAAAAACAACAAAGGAGATTGAATAAAACTGCAGTAACCATTAACAGAGGAAAACACTTTTTATATGCTTTCATTCAAGATGACTAGTGACTTCTGTTTTAAATATTAGAGCGCTACAGTTAAAGAAACAAGGGGAGATGAAATGTATTTTGTGGTCATTCATATTGAAGAAATGCTAAACCTTGAAGTCTTTTGGTTAACGGTTCTTTCACTCAGTCTAAGTTAAGATTTACGGACTACTCAGTGGATAAAGAACTGGCTGGGTGGCCGCACACAAAGAGTTGTGGTCAATGGCTCAATGTCCAGCTGAAGACAAGTAACAAGTGGTGTCCCTCAGGGATCAGTGTTGGGACCGGTTTTGTTCAACATGTTTGTCAGGGACATGGACAGTGGGATTGAGTGCGCCCTCAACAAGTTTGCCAATGACACCAAGCTGTGTGGTTTGGTTGATACGCTGGAGGGAAGGAATGCCATCCAGAGAGACCTCGACACACTTGTGAGGTGGGCTGATGCCAACCTCATGAAGTTCAACCATGACAAGTGCAAGGTTCTACACCTGGTTCGGAACAATCCCAGGCACAGATGCAGGTAGGGCAGAGAAGATACTCAGAGCAGCCCTAAGGAGAAAGGCTTGGGGGTGCTGGCTGATGAGAAAATGAACATGAGCTGGCTTCAGTGTGCGCTCGCAGCCCAGAAAACCAACCATATCCTGGGCTCCGTCAAAAGGAGCATGACCAGCAGGTCGAAGGATGTGATCCTGCCCCTCTACTCTGCTCTTGTGAGGCCTCCCTTGGCGTATTGTGTGCAGTTCTGGTGTCCTCAACATAAAAAGGACATGGAACTGCTGGAACAAGTCCAGAGGAGGGCCACGAGGATGATCAGGGGACTGGAGCACCTCCCGTATGAAGATAGGCTGAGAAAGTTGGGACTATTCACAGCCTGGGAGAAGAGAAGGCTGCGTGGAGACTTCATAGCAGCCTTCCAGTATCTGAAGGGGGCCTATAGGGATTCTGGGGAGTGGCTCTTCATTAGGGACTGTAGTGACAGGACAAGGGGTAAGAGGTTAAACAGGGGAAGTTTAGATTGGATATAAGGAAGAAGTTCTTTACTGTAAGGGTGGTGAGGCACTGGAATGGGTTGCCCAGGGAAGCTGTGAATGCTCCACCCCTGGTGGTGTTCAAGGCCAGGTTGGATGAAGCCTTGGGTGGCATGATTTAGTGTGTGGTGTCTCTGCCCACAGCGGCAGGGGATTGGAACTAGATGATCTTAAGGTCCTTTGCAACCCTAACTATCCTATGACTCTAAGATGTGTTGTGTGACAATAGAGTAACAAAACACACATACCTGTTGTGTCAGCTGAGATTTTAGTACAGTTAAGCTCATCTGTGATATTGTCTTCATTTCTGTATTTGCTTTTCAAGTCTCTAACTCTACTCATGATTGAAGCAATCTGCGGCAATCCTCTTTCACTTAGGTCCCCCTCCTCCATCTGTGGCATAAAGTTAAAAAAACCCATGAAGTTACTGAAGAATCTTGTTATAGTTTACCTTAACTGGAATTACCATGTGAAAGCCTCTCATTTTGCAGCTTGAGACTCAACCACATTAATGCAACAAATATTCTATTGAGACTTTGTCAATGTAGTTATACAAGTAAATGTCTCCACAGAAGCCAACTTAAATGAGCTATTAACTGCTATTGTGATGTGTTTGCAGTAATTTATTAACATGGCAATTTAAATCTAACTTTGCAATTGATAACATGTCAAAATAAATATAAGAAGTGCTATGCCACTCACCCTCAAGTCTCAATACATCATAGCACAGTGGTACTCAAGACTGATCTGTTGAATATGAGGGTTAACTTTTCCGATTAACACAGACTAGCAAAGACACAACAAATTAAACTATACTGAAATGATAATTACCCAGCACTTTGTTAAAAAGCTTAAAAGCTCCACCAGTGAATAAATGCTGAAAGCCACTGGTACAGTAAAATGCCTGCTGGGGATAAATAGCAAGCTCAGAGATTTTTACCCATCAGAGCTTGTGAAAACACACACACTCAGCAATGTCAACAAATGCAGCACAGCCAAGCGCCTGCGAGGAAAAACTGTCATTTTTCTCACATTTGATACTTTCACCTTTCCAGCTCACATCCCCTTCCCAGCACAATAATTTATTAATATACTAAAACAAATTAACACAATTTTTACATATTCCTTATTGCAAATGCACATCTGGCAATCCATTACAGAAATATAGTTACATCATACATGATGTGGCCAAAGCTGCACACCAAAAGCAAACAAACTTTTATATCGTATCTTTTTCTGCCTACACCGAAAGTCTGTCACATTTTTATAAAACACACTAATCACAGCTTTTTCCATGTTAATCAATGTCCCATGCATCTAATGAACAAGGGAATTTTAATATTAAAAACTGTGGTGAATTAAGTACATATCCAGGGTAATAGGCTTCCCAATTACTGTGAAGCTGAAACCAGAAACAGGGAAGGTAACTCTGTACAGACCAAACAGGTTCAAAAAAAGATTATTTTTTACAGTAAATTGTCGTTCTTTGTTCCTTTTGTACTCAGGTATAACAGCTCAATGAAAAGCTGGCGGAAGGCCCAGAGAGATCAGATCTGATTTAGATGAATTACTGATAGCAACATAATTTAAGTGGGATAAAAAAAGTTCCTCCATCTCTAATTCCACTATCTAAAAAATAAAGTTGGCACCACTTCCAGTAAGTCTCACAATACGTTTAGAGCATTAGTCATCTCAAGTTTACATTTCTTTGAAAAGCAGCAGACTCCTAGCTTTCCCCAAGCAGAGACCATAAACCAGAAAGACTGTCATCCTTACGGAACTTGCTTATACAGCAGAAGTAAGCATATTTCATGTTTGTCCTAGAACTAGTACTAGAAATTGCCACCAAGAACATTAAGTCTGATCTTGTCTACCTGGAAGTGTTGCTTTAGTAGGTTCAAAACATGGTGGGGTTTTGTGTATAGTCCAAAATGTAGTCTGTCAAATGCACCATCTGTATTACCACTACTAAACAGTCTTAGGAGCACTTTAACAACTACTGGAGTCTGGTGAGATATTGAAGACATAACTGTAAATATCTTTGCAGAAAAGCAAAAAATGCATTAAGTTATGCAAATGGTTCCTTCCTTCCTTCACCAAGTGAAGTATTTTCAGTGGTCTAAGAAATGCAGAAGCAAACATCCCCCGAATACAGCTGTAAGCAAGCCCTACAGACAAAAAAAAACCCCACCACTATGAAAGCTAGAGACAGCATGCTAAATCAGTGCTATCTGAAATAGAACTTCTGTTTCACTAAGCTGAGACTTAAAAGTCAGCTTCTCGAGAACCTGAAGCACCAAGACCCTCAAGAGAAATTTACCTCATGTTTAGTAATACTGTCATCTCTCATTACAGCTGTAATTGCTAACAGTTCCCAGCGGAATTTTTTTCTTTTAAACACAATATTTATATTTTCCTCACCAATGTAAAAAGCTCATTATTCTTTTTGCAAATGATAGCTTGTCAAACACAGTAGGCAAAAAAAAACAACTAAACAAAACCACCCTGCAACATTTTCTGCATAAATTTGATCTTAACTCTTATCAGTGTGCATCAGACTTACATTTCTGGTGTGCTGCTTAACTATTCAAGGTTCAATGTGTACTATACGGAAAAAAACTCTCCTGAAGAATGAATGTGCCTTGTCAAAAAGATAAGGTGGATGCAGGTCAGACTATGTCAGATGATCCCAAGAATCCAGCAAAGGCAAGAAACATAGCTCTCCATCCTGAAGCTCATCTGTATAAGAAATGGACTGGTTAGACATTGAAAAGTAAATGAATCTCAGTAAAGCCTGAAGGCTTGCCTAAACTTCATGAAATCCCAGAAATATAGTTTTCATTAAATCATTAAAACTATTTCTTGTCAGTAATAAATACAGAACAAAAAAGCTCAAAGATAATTTTTATACCGAGTGCTAGCACTTCCCAGTGTGTCTGCTTATTATGATGTTCAGATAAACAATACACTAAAGGCATATTCATCTGTGTATTGGCATGATTTGCAACTAACATCTCTACTCATGCCAAAGTTTAACTGTAAGCAAGTATTCAGTCTTATTTTGGCTTAATCTGCTGCATCCCTACTTTTAGAAAAGCATTTGCTGTGAATCATCTGTGTGAAGTACATTCAAAATGTGAAAAGACAGCAAAGACCTAAAGCAGCAACATGCCGTTATATACGCACTCAATAGGAACTGAGCTTCCAAGTGCAATAGCTCCATGGCAGCACACTCAACATCTAGAAACCAGTAGAGGAAAGGAGGTTAGGGGCAAGGAATCAAGGATCAGGGAGAACATCAGGAAGATACAGAATTATCTCTAAGAAAGTGTAGAAAATTTAAATAACTTCAACCCCCACCCCTCCACACACAGACCCACTAAACAAGGAGCCAAGTGACAAAGACTAATTAGCAGTCTGTGTTTTAAATGAATTGGCATTACATGTTAGCCATAGAATTTCATGTGTGACACCCAAGAATATTAATTTATAATAAATAGAAATAACATCCAGTCTTGAAATACTGGATTTGCTGTGTTAAAACTATTTGCTGAGTTTCAGAATGGAGCCCAATGCAGTCTTCCCTCATATGCAGACTTTGAGAAAGTATAAAAATATGTTATTATTGAAAAAAAAGGTACACTCATCCTGCCCCTGAAATCTACCTATATTGTGAATCTCTCACTCCAAGGAGGTGTAAAGGACAGCAAAAAAAAAAAAAAAAGCCAATGTCCACAAGCTTGCCCAGCCTTTTTTCTCTCCAAGTGAATTGATAAACCTAATTAAAGACATTGTTAGCCTTACACCTTTCCTTATACCTCCACACCACTGTGGCTATACTGTTAGCTTAAATATTTAAGTCTGTTCCTACGGCCTGATTAGAAACATAACATGAGCCAGAATACTAAAGGTTGGAAAGAACCTTAGGATCATCGAGTTCCAACCCCCCTGCCATGGGAAGGGACACCTCACACTAAACTATCTCACCCAAGGCTTCATCCAACCTGGCCTTGAACACCACCAGGGATGGAGCATTCACAACTTCCCTGGGAAACCCAATCCAGTGCCTCACCACCCTTACAGTAAAGAAGGTCTTCCTTATATCCAATCTAAACTTCCCCTGTTAAAGTCTGAACCCGTTACCCCTTGTCCTGTCACTACAGTCCCTAATGAAGAGCCCCTCCCCAGCATCCCTATAGGCCCCCTTCAGATACTGGAAGGCTGCTATGAGGTCTCCACACAGCCTTCTCTTCTCCAGGCTGAACAGCCCCAACTTTCTCAGCCTGTCTTCATACGGGAGGTGCTCCAGTCCCCTGATCATCCTCGTGGCCCTCCTCTGGACCTGTTCCAACAGCTCCACATCCTTATGTTGAGGACACCAGAACTGCACACAATACTCCAGGTGAGGTCTCACAAGAGCAGAGTAGAGGGGCAGGATCACCTCCTTCGACCTGCTGGTCATGCTCCTTTTGATGCAGCCCAGGATACGGTTGGCTTTCTGGGCTGTGAAGGCACACTGAAGCCAGCTCATGTTCATTTTCTCATTGACCAAAGCCCCCAAGTCCTTCTCCTCAGGGCTGCTCTGAATCTCTTCTGTGCCCTAACTGTAGCTGTGCCTGGGATTGCTCAACCCAGGTGTAGGACCTTGCACTTATCATGGTTAAACTTCATAAGGTTGGCATCAGCCCACCTCACAAGCATGTCAAGGTCCCTCTGGATGGCATCCCTTCCCTCCACCGTATCAACTGGACCACACAGCTTGGTGTCATCGGCAAACTTGCTGAGGGCACACTCAATCCCACTGTCCATGTCCCTGACAAACATGTTGAACAAGACCGGTCCCAACACCGATCCCTGAGGGACACCACTCGTTACTGGTCTCCAGCCGGACATTGAGCCATTGACCACAACTCTTTGTGTGCGGCCACCCAGCCAGTTCTTTATCCACCGAGTGGGCCATCCATCAAATTGATGTCTCTCCAATTTAGAGACAAAGATGCCATGCTGGACAGTGTTGAATGCTTTGCACAAGTCCAGGTAGATGACATCAACCACTCTACCCCTGTCCATCAGTTCCGTAGCCCCATCATAGAAGGCCACCAAATTGGTCAGGCAGGATTCACCTTTAGTGAAGCCATGCTGGCTGTCACCAAGCACCTTGTTGTTTTTCATGTGCCTTAGCATGCCTTCCAGGAGAATCTGCTCCAAGATTTTGCCAGGCTCAGAGGTGAGACTGACTGGTCTGTAATTCCCCAGGTCTTCCATTTTCCCCTTCTTGAAAATGGGGGTTATATTTCCCTTTTTCCAGTCACTGGAAACTCCACCTGACTGCCATGATTTTTCAAATATGATGGCCAGTGGCTTAGCAACTTCATTCACCAGCTCCTTCAGGACCCGCGGATGGATTTCTTCAGGTCCCATGGACTTGTGTACATTCAGGTTCTTAAGATGGTCTTGAACCAGATCCTCTCCTACAGTGGGCCTAAGGTATTCACAGTCCCTGAGTCTGCCTTCCAAGACTTGGGTGGTGTGGTCAGACGATTTCCCAGTGAAGACTGAGACAAAGAAGTCATTCAGAACCTCAGCCTTCTCCAAATCCAGGATATCCAGTTCTCTTGATAGCTTCCAGAGGTGGCCTACATTGTGCCTAGTCAGTCTTTTATTTGCTACGTACCTACAGAATCCCTTCTGTTATCGTTAACATCCCTAGCCAAGTTTAATTCTAACTGGGCCTCAGTTTTCCTAACCTGGTCTCTACCTTCCCGGACAACATCCCTGTATTCTCCCCAGGCTGCCTGTCCTTGCTTCCACCTTTTATAAGCCTCTTTTTCCCTTCAAAGTTTCCTCAGCAGCTTCTTACCTATCTGAGAAGGTCTCCTGGCCCTCCTGCTGCACTTCCTTCTAGCTGGGATACAACACTCCTGAGCTTGCAGTAGGTGATCCTTGAATATCAACCAACAGTCTTGGGCCCCCCTGCCCTCTAGGGCTATTTCCCATGGGAACTTACTAAGCAGGTTCCTGAAGAAGCTAAAGTCTGCTCTCTAAAATCCCATGACTTTTGCTTACTCCAGACAGATGTTAAATAACCGTTAGCGGGAAAAGTCAAGCTAAAGCTTCCCATAAGCAGACATCAAAATCTAAATTCAGACAAGTGGCAAAGCCCTCCAAATCATCTCCATTTCACCTCATGCCCCATATAACACCCTGATTACAGGACTTGGTTACAAGATTATTAACTAGCTATCTAATAAGACAGACTTGGTAACTCACTCCTAAACTGTTTCCTAGTGCAGCCATTAGTAGAAGTCTCCTTTATCCAGCATCCATTTCCGAAAATAAAAAGAAACATGGTGTTTTTAAAGCTTTTACACAGGCTTTAAAAAAATAACCATAAACCCCATATATGTACATAATTCTTCACTGGTTTTGTTTATAAGTCTTACAGCATAAATCAGGATTTTCTTAACTGGAAACAAAAATGTCGACCATTGGGGGAAGAATCATTATTTTAAAAGTTTGCAACATTATGAAAAGGAATAGGGGAAAAAAATAAATTCTAGGTTAACCGCAAAAGAGATAAGACTCAAAGATACAAACCAGGGCTAATCAGAAAGAGATTCAACAGCAGAGAAGCAGGTGAGCTACTGTGGCATAAACAAAATAGGCTTGGTTTGGGCAGGTAAGTTACCAAGAGGCAGCAAAGGCTAACACAGCAGCATACAATTTTAAGTTCTGAAAGCTTATCTAAAGATATAAGCTTAAGGATATAGCCAAGCAGCAATAAGGACAAAACCAGAAGTAGTTTTAATTTCGGGTATCATTTCAGGAATACCCGTTGTTCTATCACCTGCACTAGTTGGAGGTGAATAAGCACCCATGCCAAGATTCTTCTCTCCTTGCCCACATGGCCTCTCCCATTTCCAAAACAGCTTGCATAAGTCAATATCAAGCTCAGTTCTGCTTCATTCTATTTATGGAAAGTGTTGCTCCTCAGCCTACAACCCGCATAATGCTTTGATATCCTCACCCTCTTGCATGCTGCCAAGCCTGCAACCAACTGTATTATCCAGAATTTCTTCTGCATTTAGTTTCATAACATACCGAACCTAATTAAGTAAAAAAGAAAAACAAAAAAAAAAAACCAAAAAAAAAACCCAAAACCACAAAAACCAAACCCCAGCCCAAAAGAACCAACCCACTACCAGTCCCGAAACCCCTCATGAAACCCAGGTTAACAAAACAAAAACAACTCCGAGGAGAGAAAGGCGGTGAGCAGTAGTGGGAAGAGCCTCAGAAGCGACACCACGACTCCTCATCCTCAGCGGAGGAAGCCTAGCGGAACCGCAGGCCCCGCTATCCGCCGCAGCCCACCCCACAGGCCGGGGCGGGTGACCGAGGTGCCGCCTCACGCACCGCCGCTCCCCAAGGCGCAGCGCTGGCCTCCCGGCCGCGGCGGGGACCAAAGAGGAGGGCGGGGCCGGCGCAAGGCTTGCCTCGCGGGCACCGTCGCCACAGGCTACCCGGGGCCTGCCGGGCTCCTCCGGCAAACACACGGCTTTGCTCCCGCTACGAGCCCTTCCGCAGCCCCGTCCCGCAGCACTCACCCTTACCGGCGCCGCTTATGCGGCTACTGTCCCACAAGCCAAACTAGTGCCCGCGCGCCGCTCCCAGTTTGAATATCACCGACGCCCAAAGAGCTCGCTTCCCATTGGTCAAAAAGGCTCAGGGGGCGGGGAGGAAGTAAGCGCTGATTGGCAAGGAAAAAGACAAGCAGCAAAGGCCGCGGCTATTGGAGGGAGGTGTGGTGGGAGTGTTGTCTCCTCCGGCAGGTACTCTTCCCCATGGACCCTTTGCAGCCCAGTGGAGCGTTGTGCGCAGGCGCGCTGCGGAGGGTGGCCGTTAGCCGTCCCAGGGAGTAGGGAGGGCGGTCCCGTTAGCGGAGCGGCAGCTTTCTGCCCTGAGGAGGCGGCTTAGGTAGGGTTGCAGCGGTGCTCTGCGGGGCACCCTCCGCGCCTTGCTGTCCGCCTCGTGTCGGAGGAGGCGAGAAGGGCTTCCCTCAGCGGCGGTGGCGGGTTTTTCCCCACTGGCTGGCCGGCCGCAGGCCTCTTTTCCCTGGAGGTCTTCGCGGAGCGGAGAGAGGAAGCTTCCGCTACAACGCTGGACAGGGGCGGCAAAAGCAGCGCCTGGTTCACGCCGTCCGGGGGGCTGGCATGGCTCCATCGTTATTCCCGATTCCATAGGGATGGAAAGGGAAGCGTGAGCTACCCGCGTTCAGTTCTTGGTTATGCAAGTGCAGAGCACAGAAACGGTATAATGCGAACTAACTTAAAATGTGTTTGAAAATATTTCCATTTTAAGCGATATCTAGATAATTTTTGAGATTCATTTACCTGTGACAGAATAGCAGGACTGTGTCCCCTGATCATCTCCTTAAGATGGTATCTTTCCACTACCTTTTTCTCAGGCGGATTCTTCATAAACTGATTGGAAATCTGCAGTCTGCCTAAAGCTACTTAAAGCATCTCTTTCTCTGAGCTGGCCTTTCTCGGGGTTGGATTATAGTAATGCAAATGCACTGAGGAGAACAATTCAGCCTCTCAGTTTGCATTCTGGTTGTGCATAGTAATTACTGTGTTCTTTACGGTGGTATGGTTCTTCTGATGCTTATGTTGTCAAGATACTCTTAACGCACTCTAAAAAAACAGCGAGATGTGTATATATATGCGCCTTGCTAATTTCATAAATTGCTACCCATTAGCTTTCCATACACATATACACATAATACATATCATAGAATCGTAGAATAGTTAGGGTTGGAAAGGACCTCAAGATCATCTAGTTCCAACCCCCCTGCCATGGGCAGGGACAGCTCACACTAAACCGTCCCACCCAAGGCTTCATCCAACCTGGCATTGAACACTGCCAGGGATGGAGCACCCAACAATCTCCCTGGGCAACCCATTCCAGTGCCTCACCACCCTAACAGGAAAGAATTTCCTCCTTATATCCAATCTAAACTTCCCCTGTTGAAGTTTTAACCCGTTACCCCTTGTCCTGTCACTACAGTCCCTGATGAAGAGTCCCTCCCCAGCATCCCTATAGGCCCCTTCAGGTACTGGAAGGCTGCTATGAGGTTTACTTACATTGGTCTGTCATTGAAATTTATCTTACTCATCTTCATTCATCTGAAATTTGACTATCTTGTATAATGTAGTGATATATGATCACTCTACAGTCAAGGAAAAGAGACATTCCAAGAGAGAAATTCAGTCCATCCACCTATTTTAGAATGCAGTAGATGATCCCATGGATGTGCCTGTTTCTCTACTAAGAATAAAGCAATTATAACTTTCAGCTACAAGTAAGTGAGATTATTTTTTTGTGCATTGCCTTATTCATCCTTGCATATACATATCTGGGGGGGGATTTGACAGTTTTGTTGTATTGGAGCTTTGATGCTCCATCAGAATCTAATTCTAGTGAAAATTTAAAGAGGTGGCACAAGTGCCGTGAATCTGCTCTGCTTCTGTCTCCACTTGAAGGACACAGACTATTTATCAGCAGAGGTTTCGATGGGGTCAAAGGAGAAGAAAGTTGCATTGTTCTAGTGAGTGAATAATGGTGCAAGGAGTTGTCATTTAGTTTCTGTGGCTGTGACAAGAAATCAGGATACTACACAGAATCCTGGCAAAATCAAAATGAATGGGAGAAAGAAGACAAGGTCGACGTATGCACATCTGTGCATTTTACAGCACACAAAATGCTGATTTAGAAACTGGCTAATCAGATCTCAAAAAGGAAGTGTGAGTAAGAAATGACTGAGCTGTCCATTTTGGAAGGACACCTTGAGGACTGGCTTTAACGGATGTATTTTGAGTATTGTATTGGTAATACAAAAAGGCTGCCAATAAACTTGATACAAAGATGGTGTTAAGGCTGTGAGCAAATGGTTGAACTGTTGACTAGGTCCCAGCCTGAGGTTAAGCTGATGGAGGAGTCATGGAAATCTAGAGCATGTGACAAGAAGTTGCTGAACG
The DNA here is from genome assembly GCF_037157495.1 of Lathamus discolor. Lineage (NCBI taxonomy): Eukaryota > Metazoa > Chordata > Aves > Psittaciformes > Psittacidae > Lathamus > Lathamus discolor. The sequence goes on from NC_088888.1 coordinate 77,589,528, forward strand.
TAACATTGTGAGAAGCTGATGAAAGCTACACATCACACTGTGAAAGGTGGCTGGATCTCACATGTGGTTATGGGGAACTTATGTGAGGAAAAGCCGAAGTTCACAGGTATTTGAAGTGGAATATTTTGAAAAGTGAAGTATGATTGTACAACACCAACAGCACCTGCATAACCACACCACCACTGTAGTAATGGAATACCATCACCACTTTAGTAAAGGTGCCAGCCATACCAGATTTAAATACAGATTTATCAAAACTGTGGGACCAGCAGTGAAGAAGGGATTAGAGGCAGGTTCTATATTTGAGAGACCTGGAACAGAGAAAGGGAGGCACAAGGGCAGTGAAAAAAGTGCTGACAAATGGAAAAAGAGGTGATAAACTCTGGAAAGAAATGCATATATTTTATTGCTTTTCACAGTTAAGGTAGGGCTTGTAGTACAATATGTTATATTTAGCATAACTTACTCTGACCCTTAGTAGAGCTACTACATGAAAACTTCTAAACTGTACTAAGAGATCAGGCTGGATAATCCAATGGTTCTTTCCACCTTGAACTTCATGAATCCACAAGACTCTGAAGAGACATACCCTTGGTGTTCAATAATTGACCAGCGTTCTTTATCACTTGGAAAGTATGGGTCTCATCTTCAAATGTTTCTTTCAGTCAGATTTGCTTCTTCACAGCATCTGCTTCTTGGGCAGAGAAATAATTTCTGATTAATCTTACGCTTTGTATAAATCTATGGTTCTTGTTTCCCCACTTTACGTTCTTTATTCTTCTCTTTCTGCTTTGCTGCTTAAGGAATACTGGTCTCAATATTCAAAATCTATCAAACGAGAGTTGCTTAATCAGAATATAATCCTGTGCTATTTGCTAAAATATAGTTAGCAGTTATGTGAGAGTGAGCTGTGGATAAGATCATAGAACCGTTTAGGTTGGAAAAGACCTTTAAGATCATTGAGTCCAACCATTAACCTAACACTGCCAAGTCTGCCACTAAACCCATGTCCCCAAGTGCTGCATTGTCCTGGTTTCAGCTGAGATAGAGTTAACTTTCTTCTTAATAGCTGGTACAGTGCTGTGTTTTGGCTTTTATCTGAGAATAATGCTGATAACCCACTGATGTTTTAGTTGTTGCTAAGTAATGCTTACTCCGAACAAGGACTTTTCAAGCTCATGTTCTGCCAGTGAGTAGGGGCACAAGAAGCCAGGAGGGAGCAGGGACAGGACAGCTGACCCGAACTAGCCAAAGGGGTATTCCATACCACATATCACATCATGCCCAGTATATAAACTGGGGGACTTGGGACCAGGAGGGACTGACTGCTGCTCAGGAACAGGCTGGGTATCAGTCAGTGGGGGTGAGCAATTGTGTTGGGCATCACTTGTCTTTCCGGGGTTTTATTCCTCTCTTTGTTTCACTTTTCATTACAATTATTATTTTTATTTTAATTATTAAACTGATCTTATCTTAACCCACAGGTTTTACCTTTTTTTTTCTTTGATTCTCCTCTCCCTTCTACTGGGGGAGCAAGCAGCTGCATGGTACTTAGTTGCCAGCTGGGGTTAAACCACAACAGTTCTTTTGGGCACCCAACATGGGTCATGAAGGGTTGAGATAAAGACAGATCTAACCAGAGCATGTTACAACAAATTTGTTATAGGCATTCATTAAATTAGTTCAATAGTCGCTGGCACAATGTTGACTTGCTTGCTCTCAAAGTTGTTGTGCTTGTTCTTAACAGTCGTGTTACGTAATACCTTGCAGTATGTGTTCCCTGTTGTGCGGTTTATCGCTTGTGGGAACTGGGTTAAGGTTATCATGTTGTTATACTGTGTAACACTGGTTTATGATACGATGGAATGGCTGGTCGCAAAACTAATCCGGTATTTGTCCTCGGTGTTGCCGTCGACTCCGTACTTCGGGAGCCATCTATCGGAAACTATTTATAATTGCACCTTTTCTTCTCGGAGCCCCAAACCGTGATGGAGATACTTCCCTCCGTGACCTGGGGAGGAAAAAGGCACCAACAGTGAATTAATTAGCTAGCCAACGCCTGCAGTATGAAGAAAATATCTCTTCTTCCCTACAGACTTGTGTCTTGGCTGTGAAAGAACTGTCCAAAGAATGGGAAAAACTGTCCAGGGGTTCCAGCAATTCAAAGAGGATATTTCCTGCTCCTCACCTGTATGGACCAGTATCTCAGCTGTTAACAGTAAGTGTTCTTTTGACCAAAACAGAGGATATAGAAGGAACATACCACAGGGCACCTTGTGGTTTTGCCTGCGTGCCCATGGAGAAGACATGAGGAAGTGGGATAGAAAATCTACCTTAATCCTAGAGGCACAGGTACATGAATTGCAAGGAAAAACAACAACAAATGGGGGTTCTTCCATCAGAGTTGTTGCTTCAGTCTCCAGTGTTAGTTTCCCAGAAAGAGTGGAGCTGTTGATCTTACCCTTGATCCTATAGTAAGCAATTCTAATCCATTTATACAAGAGGCAAGTGGAGAATTCTATGACCAGGACTAAAGGGGCCCTGCCTCCAGGCAGCTGGAGGAGAGGGACAACCAGGTTTATTTGACTATGGATCAAGTGGAATGTAAGGCTGTAGCAGACACTGGTGCAATGTACCGTAATGCCATCAAGAGACAGAACCTATTTGCATTTCTGGAGTGATAGGGGAATCTCAAGAGCTGACTGTACTGAAGGCTGAAGTAAGCCTGACTGGGAAGGGGTGGCAAAAGCACGCCATTGTGACTGGTCCAGAGGCTCCATGAATCTCAGGAGAAGGTATTTCAAGGACCCAAAAAACATACTAGTGGGCTTTTGGTATAGCTGCCTTGGAGACAGAAGAAATTAAGCCACTGTCTACCTTGCCTGGGCTTTTGGAGGACCCTTCTGTTATGGAGCTGCTGAAGGCCAAAGAGCAACAGGTGCTGATCAGTGATGCATTGGCAGCAATACTGCACCAACCGAGACTCCCTGATTCCTGTCCATAAACTGAGACACCCTTTAATATCCCCATGTGACCAGTGTAAAAGTCCAGTGGAAAGTGAAGGAATCCTCGAAGTCATTATGACTTAGGCCAGAGGGCAAAGATTTTTGACAATGCCCATCCCAAATTACAATCTGATTATAAGCCCTCTCTGTCACCAGAGAAGGAGGTGACATATGCTGAGGAGGCCCTACTGTACAACAAACTACCAGAAAGTGGGAAGCAATATGCCTTGTTTACTGATGAGTCCTACAGTATTGTAGGAAAGCATCAGAGATGGAAGGCAGCTGTGTGGAGCTGCAGGAACTGCTGAAGGAGAGGGTGAATTGAGTCAGTTTGCTGAGGTGAAAGCCATCCAGCTGGCCTTGGACATTGCTGAATGAGAAAGATGGCCAGTACTTTATCTCTATACTGACTCATGGATGGTGGCAAATGTGCTGTGGAGGTGGTTGCAGCAATGGAAGCAGAGCAACTGACAATGCAGAGATAAACACACCTGGGCTGCTGCACTGTGGCAAGATATTGATGCCCAGGTGCAGAACCTGGTGGTGAAGGTACCCCATGTAGATGCTCATGTACCCAAGAGTCAGGGCCACTGAGGAACATCAACAAACAGGTGGATCAAGCTGCTATGAATGTGTCCTGGCTTCAGCTGGTATAGAGTTAATTTTCATCTTAGTAACTGGTACAGTGGTGTGTTTTGGTTTTACTCTGAGGACAATGCTGATAACACACTGATGTTTTAGTTGTTGCTCAGTAATGCTTACTCCGATCAAGGACTTTTCAGTCTCATGCTTTGTCAGTGAGGAGGGGAACAAGAAGCCGGGAGGGAGCAGAGACAGGACACCTGACCCAAACTAGCCAAAGGGGTATTCCATACCACAGCATGTCATGCCCAGTATATAAACTGGAGGGAGTTACTTGGAAGGCCCAGATCACTGCTTGGGTCAGGCTGGGTGTTGGCCTGCTCCTGTGTTTTTAAGATTTCTTTCTTGAAGAAAGTCCAGCCTTCCTGGACTCCTTTGCCCTTCAGCACTGCCTCCCAAGGGATTTTTGTCAACCAGGCTTCTCAACAGGCCGAAGTCTGCCCTCCAGAAATCCAAGGTAGCAGTTCTACTGACCCCCCTCTTTACTTCTCTGAGAATCAAAAAGATAGGGTTAGTTATAGTTCTTTTATAATAAGGATATGTCTTTACTCATGGAGTGGTGCAGTGTCTCATTTTTCATTATTACAATCTGAGATAACTGCTATCATTAAGCTTTTGGGTACTGTTGAAAAAATCAAAGCAGGAGGTTAGGATTAATTTTACCACCTCTGAACTATCTGAAAGATAGATAGCCAAACCTAGTGATCCATATTCCATTCATAGCTAGCACAGGGGAGACTGTCAAACCCTACCTCCTTTCAGACCACAGAGGAGGTGAGGGACTCTGGAGGTGTCTTCCTTCCTCTCGTTGACTGTTGAGGGAATCTCTGCAGCTGTCTTAGTCTAAATGCATAACTTGCAGTCAATTAAATAAGGTAAAGTGAATTTCTGAACTGCTTCCTTTGACAAGCAATGCCATTTCTCCTCATAGAATCATAGAATATTTAGGGTTGGAAAGGACCTTAAGATCATCTAGTTCCAACCCCCGTCATCCTTCTCTCTGAGGTATCTCCTAACCTGTTACTAGTTTCCTGCCTTCATTGATATACTTCTTCACTGGATGGTACGTATTTTGTTTTAAACTTAAAAACTAAATGGCTTTAACTCAACTGATCAGCTGCTTTCTAGATTTTAACTTACTATCCTTGGAAGTAATAGGACAGCCTGTATATCTCAATGATGGATTGTTACACAGTCCAAACACCCATATTAAGCCTTTCAGTGCCTTTTCATTTGCAGATATTTTTCTGTGCATTGCCTTCCCATCAGAATACCTTGAAAATACCTGAGAATTCTGGTTTTAGCCCCCTTGTAAGACTGAGAAGTATTATTCACATCTTCTGTTGGAAAAGTAAGGCGTAGGAAAGTGAGTGGCATACCTTAAGTCATACAAGATGCCAAAAACAAATCTAGTGATCAATGCTAGAGATCCTGGTAACAATTTCAGTGCATTAAGAACTTTCTCATTTGAGGATTTCTTTGGCACTCAGTAGCTGCACTAATCTTTGATGAAAAGTATATATATACATGGTGATATCTGTAGACCTATTATAGTGCCAGTCTCTACAGCTTGGCACTGAGTACAACAAACAGTAAATGACTGCTCACCTGCATACTGGGTAATTAGTAACCTGACATGGATGACTTTTCAACTGGAGTTATCCTGTGTTTTATTCTGTTATCTGGCCATACAAGAAATCTATGATGATATGAGAGTTGTGGTGCCTTCTGTAGGAAGATAATACCCAGCTGAACATACAGATTTCATTACATCCTGATGGTGCTGTTCAGCAGCTTGCTTCATATGTGGCCAAACTGAGTTACAGATTTATGTGGGCTGGAAATAGCTAGAAAAGAACAGAGTTGAGAAATCATGTGAACAGCCTGTTGTGCAGGTTCACAACTTTGGGTCATGCTGGATCCATAGGTTCTGTTAGATGTCCATGTCAAAACAGCAGAAGAAAGCATATTTTTCAGATATATATCTTTTGGAAATTTCTTTTTGAGTGTCTGCCCTATACCAGCTAAACATGGTCACTTGCCATGTTCACTGCAGTATATTTTATATACATACATTCTTGAATATTTCAAAAAATGTCAGATAATATTTATTAACTGCAATAAAAATGATCAAACTTGTTACACTGGCTGCTAAACAGTTCATTACTAATATTTTAAATATGAGTTTTGACCTGTAAAAGTGTAGATAATTCCAACTACTATTTCTCTGGTTAAAGCTTTGGCAGAAGTGGACATTTAAGGGCAATTAGTCAAATAGCTTCAAGTTACAATATTTTCTGCCTGTGTTCTGGTCCAGTTGTACATGGACAAGGTCCAGTTCACAAAGGACACTATTGCACTGAGACAGTCCTCTGAAACCTTCCTGAGAAGCAGCACACACTAGTTTGTGCATAGTGTTCCTCTCTACAGCCCTTAGATTGCATGTGGTTTCTATGTGACTATCTTAAGCTTGGCCAGAGAAACCTGAGTCTGTTTTCACCGCTCCCTTATAAAGCCCTATGACACTGCAGTGTATGTTTTAATGAAAATAAGGGGTGTGGGCAGAGGGATATCATCTGTGAATGCCTTACAGTTTAAGAAATCTGGGACTTGAGTTTACTCAACAGCTGTTCTTGACATCTTTCGTCATAAATGACTGACTTGAGACTTCGCTAATGTTAAGTTTTGGAGAAAATAATTGGATTATCAGAAAGAACTCAGTAAAAGTAGTTTAACTTGGGCAGCTCAAAGCAGCAAATTTAAGACAGTGCATGGGTGCAAGATGAACCTTTTCTTGGTACCAGATCATGGCCTGAAGTTATTACAACATGTTGCCATTGTTCAGTGCATTATTTCAAAGAGCATTTCACGGAGTATTTCGAAGAGTAGAAGGCCATAATGTGATAATGTGCATCAGTCATTTTAACATATACCTTTCAAAAGATGTGTAACAGACATCTAAACATCAATAAGCATTATAGCTATAATTTGACATAGAGCTGTAGTATTTTGTTTCTGTATCCAAAAAAAAAAAAAAAACAAAACACAAACCATAAATACCAAACCACATTTTTTTTATTATCAGATCATAGGACCCTGCAGAGAAAATAGGGTACAGATTTGCTGCTGCTAATTCACCAGTCTGTATGACTTTGTGGGATCTTTAGAAGGTTGAGAGATCTATAAAATACTGGGCATGCTGCTCCACAGACTCTATAACTGTTGAAACCATTGCGGTGCTTAAGAATCTACTTTGATGACACCTTTACCATAACCAGTGAAGGCAAGAAAAGATAACACATATAATTGTGAAATTGATCCTGAAAATGGGATGGCAAGATCTAGGCTTGGGTAATCTAAATGATACTTGTAACTAGAAGAAAATGAAGTGATTTGTAAGTATTTAATCAAGAAGTCAGTTCTTATCAGACTGGTTTCACGTGCAGAAAAAAAACCCCAAACATCTGAAGGACTGATTTCCAGAAATCATCTGCTGGGAAAAAAAGTAAACCTAAGGAGATAGAAAGTCTTTGAGGATGACCACATCCAAGAAGGCACAATCAAGGTCCAACAGTCTAGGCAGGGTCAGACCTTCAGACCACACGGGAACATTTCCTCTGCCCCTCAGGAGTATGACCCCATATCTGTGCCACCTCTTACTTGCTAACTGCTTCTTTTCCCAGCATCCCTTTTCAACAATTTTATAAGAACTCAGCTGATGAAAAGCTAATAGGGAAAAGGCTTGTGTTTTGTTTACAAGAAAAGCAAATGAAAGTGAAATGTTGTCTGACATTTACCTAAGGCTCAGGGCTTTGCTCTTTTTGCTTCGTCCTTATCTATGAAAATGGGTGATAATAATGGGTTTGTAATCATTGCAGTTCCTCATGTGGAAGATATTATTACAAGTATGTAAATGCAGCTATTGTTATTATTGCATAAATAATAATAGATTTGTACTGGAATTAAGTGTCCCCTCATGAATAGAAGAAGCAGGGTTCAAAATTTATTTAAATAGGCAATCATTAATACTCCACCATCTGAATTATCAGTGCATCCAAACAGTGTATTATGCCACAGAGATTGCACTTCTGACCCATATTTATCTTTATTGATGACTTTAAGAAGGAAATAAAATAGGAAATAAATAAAATATCCGTGAAATTGATAAGTGAATGGGAAGAGCTGAAATAGGAGTAACTTATAAGAACCTTAGGAGAATAGAACCAGAAGAGAAAATGAAATTATATATGAAAAAAGAAGTTAAATGCAGGCATTCAAAAAGAATGACTAAGTGGCAATCAGTAATGCTGCAAGGGAAATAGAGATGATGTTACACAAGGATGTATGTCATAACTGCCCTGAAAACAATTGCCATTTTAAGCAATTAAGGACTCTGTCAGAGTTCTCATGAATCTTGCTTTTCACCCTTTCCTCTTTTCTCCCTCTTTTGTTGAAGATTACTACTTCTATAATGCAGATAGAGGAATGCAGTGTACTTCTTCAGTCCCAGTGAAAGCAGGATGCTTGACTGAAATGTGCAGCTGAAATAAGCGTTCCTTTTGATGCACTCAGCTACAGGGAAAATAACCTCAGGCAGTGTGATGAAGGGAGCCTTTCAAACTTTCACCTCCTTTCTCAGCAGCATGGTCAAAACATTGAGGCCAATTACTCTCAAAATCATTTCCTACATCTGGAAATAGATAAATTTATTTCTACCTTGAAAGTTCTCACTTTTTTTTCCTGATAAGAATGAGAAAACAACTCAAATGTTAGCAATATGCAGCATTTGACGTTTGTCTCAATGTTTGTTGAGACGTAATGCGTCTTAATGCACTAGTGAGAGATTCCAGTGGCATGAAGCATTCATCTACTCATTTCAACAGATTTTCATGTGGTAGATGAACTGTGAGCATGCACAAACCACAACTACACCACAAATTAATGCTAACAAAGCAGCCTGTCATTTCAGCTAGGATGGCAGGGATATAAATTCACATACCTTTGCTGCTAGAATTAACAGAGAGATCAGATTCAGACTTTCCAGTCCTCTTTTTCTTAACAGCCCTGGAAAGACTGCATCAAAAACATCACTGCAGCTTCTGATTACCACATTATCACAAAGTTATTACATTATCATAAAGTTATTTACAAATTGGAAAGAGTTTAGAAAAAAAAAAAAAGTTTAAAAGATTCAGGCAGTTGGTAAAAATTAACATGGACAAAATTGCATTAATTTTATTTATGAAGCCAGACAAGAAGTAACCATGTACTGGAGTATTTGGTTGGACTGATAATTAAAATTACACACAGAAGCAACAGATTCTAGTACTGTACAGATGATAGGTCAGCTTTGTGTTGCACCATCTTGATGTTAATGTTGAGCACTCTTTGAGGGTAGATTGTAATTACTATTCATCAGTATTGTTGGGAAAGTGAACCCTGTTATTTCTAATCATATAGGAAATGGGGATTAATCAGACCTGGCCAGAGAGGAAAATAGAACCTGAGATACAAACTGTTGCAGTCTTAGAGAAATACCTGCTGGTGGATGCTGCTTAAGCCGAAGTTACGCACACTGTTTTTTTAATTACCCACACAGTCAAATAATCCCATCAGCACCCTCTACAAAATGCACAGAGTGTAGAAACTTTTCTTTTTGATTTCCTCTGCTGTGAAATTATTTTTTGCAAGTAAAAATGGTAAGATTTAAATATCAGGGATTGTTTCCATTGCTGGAAAAAAAAAAAAAAAAAAAAAAAGATTTTAAACTTCAGCATAAACAAAGCAAGCAGAAATTTAAGAATGCACATAAAATTGATTGAAATTCTGTTTCTGTAAAGCATGAAGGAAATTAAAATTGAAGAGAAAATCTGTTCCGTAATACTAAGTTGTTAAAAAAAAATGGCTAAAATCGTGATCGTGGATGATGTATTCCCACAAAAGGAACTGACTTTTCAAGCTGAAATTGCGATTCAAGATGACACAATGAAGCGAAGCTGGTGGAAACTGTTACTAGGCAGATTGCCCAGAAGGGAGCCTCAGGAGATACTTAGAAGAAAAAAAAGGCGATCTAAGCCTGCCAAACATGAAGTGCATTTTAAGATCTTATTACTAGGAATAAATATGTAGCTGATTTTTATCACAGCTGTAAATAGCAGCACAAGAGCCAAAAGATCCACCTCACAACATCTTCTTTAGAGTTCTTAATTTTAGCAGACCTTAAATGAGCTAACCTGGTTATTAAAAGCAGTCCAAGAGGAGCAACAGAGAATAACGTGGGCTCCCATACATTGCTGAGCACTGTTGAGCTGAGAAGCTGTGCTCTATTCTGCACAGTTCTTCATGCTGCCACTGTTGCTTCTGGTACCAAATAGCAATTTTTAAGTAATACCTGTAATAATATAACATAGTACAGACTACTGCCTGATACAAAGTGATGGTTGCTCCATAAGAATCTGACTTTAAGAGATGATCATGATTTTGTACAGAGCCGTATTCTCTATTCTGTCCTGACAGGTTTGCAAGAAGGTTGACAATGAAAAATCAAGTTACTGCCTCGGGAATCAGATCTTTCATGCTGAGCTGCAGTCTTCTCTATTTGATGGGGTAAGAAAGCCATAGAAAATTAGGAAAAGAAACATGGCTTGGGTAGCAAACTGTACTGGTGTTAACTTACTGCAGCAGCACCTCCTCCCAGGGTTTCTCAAGAAAGGAAGTTACTCAAAAAGTAACCTGTAGATTAATGGCACAAAAGAACCAACCACCAAGAGTGATTTAATCAAAGGTATGAGAACTGAAATTAGCAGTTAGCAAATGTCCAGACACATGATATTGATAAAAAGAGATTAGAAGGCTTTGTCCACCCTGCTTTCCATTGTGTGTGTAAGCAGCATAAATAGACAAGCACATGTTACTTTAATCCAGTAAGCAGAGGTAACATAGCAGTCAAGACATAGCAGCATGTGAGCCAGTAGCCAGTGTATACTGTATTCTTTGTAAGGCCCTGGCTACTGCTGATGTTATGATTATCAGCGCTGTTGTTAACTGAGCTACCCAGATTACAGCACACATAGTGGTAATTACTAATGCTGTTGCTGTGTATCCCATCTGTAGATGGACGTGTGGAGAGGCCAGTGGAGACAGTGGGGTATGCTACCCAGAGGGCTAAATTTGGCAAAGCAACTCCAGACTCAGTGGAAGGGCTGATCTACTTGCTGTAGTCCTGCAGGAACCCTCGTTTTCACTGTACATGAAATAGGTACCCAGAGGTAAGACAAACAAATCTATTTGAAAGGAAAGATATGAGAATAACCAGCTATTCCATACTTAGAGTGTATCACAAGAGCATTTGTCCCCAGGGAGAAAAATACAAGAATAAAGGAAGGGGAGTCATCATGGCATGCACATTTCTGATGCTGTCTAGGGGAGAAACCACACTGGTTGTCCAGTTTATTACCTTATTCCCTTGGAAAGTTTGAATTCAAAGTTGATGACACCTTAGGGGACTTTAATATCACTGTTGTGAGCAAATGATCTTAAAATTGCTCATATTAAATCCTGCAAAACTGAAGTACAGTCACAGGTAGGCAAAAGTTTTGACATTTCAACCCTACCTATGCTAGCGTTTCATATATACTAGGAAAATTTTATTATTAGCTACAGTAATCACTTGGCAGGACATTGGCACTTTCAGCCTCATTCTCAGCGAAGAGGTTCCTTATGCTCATGTAGCCAAAGGGTGCTCCAGTTTATGCTTCTGTACACTCTCCATGAAAACTGGTTTGAAATAAAGTGTCTTGATTGTAAAAAAGCTATTAAATCCACTAGGATTTCAGGTATTAATAAATGTATAAAGTACTAAGACGTAGGTTACCCTGCTCTTGCAGGGGGGTTGGACTAGATGATCTTTTGAGGTCCCTTCCAACCCTTGGGATTCTGTGATTCTGTGATTCTGTTGAAGATGGCCTGAGCGTTAAAGTAGCAGCAAAGATCAAGGACTGAGCTAGCATAAAGGAGAAGTATGCAGAGGAGATGACTAGGGTGTATTTGAATTAGCAATCAATCTGACCTATTAATGAGCAATAAGAAGAAAGACTACCCTACAGATGTTGACAGTGGTTTCAGCAGATTATCGTTTCTGTAAAGAGAACAGAGATAAAGCCTACATCCAAGTGTTTGCAGGTATTCCCACCTACGCAGCCACTAATACAGACTTCTCATTTCTCAGTACCAGTGCTTTCATACAAAAATGTAAAATAATACTTTCAAGAAGCCTTAGAAAAGAAGATTACAAATAAAAGTTGTCTTATTTACTAGTGTTATTCCTCCCAAAAATAAATCGTAACTTAAGGTAATAGAGATTAAGTTTTTAAAACTGATCAGAGCAGGAGTAGTGAATTATTCACTGTAGCAATGCAAATCTGACATAATCAAAGTGGATAAGGAGGAAAACTTTTGTTCTCCATGTTAAACAAAAAAAAAAAAAAAAAACAAACAAGCATTCACAGTTAAACAAATCCAGTGCCTTATAACTTACATTATTCTGAGTGCTCTATGAAATAGAGTCCCATTTTGTCAAAAAACAAAAGTTCCTGCTGTCTTTCTGAAGTCCATGGCACCTGAATATCTGGTTTATTGTATTTCTTCACAAGAAACACAAAGTACCTTAAAAAAATCTGCTGATTTTTTCTGCTCTCAGCTAATGTTAGAAAGACATAGGAAAATTTTCTCACATACCAAACTGTTACACTCCACATTGATTGTTTCACTGGAATCTGACTTCCCATGTCTAAAAATCCCACAATGTTTTGTACTAGGAGGCCTGAAGACTGGCAGAGCAACCAATAACACCACACGTGGTTTTGCCCTAGTCTTTATCTTATATGTCTTCTGAGAAGAAACCATGTGTGGTCTCATATTAATACCAGGAAAGTAAACTGCAGAGATAAATGCATCAGCCATTAAATGCAGGCTAAAGTAGAGTATGAAATTACAGTGCATCAGGTCTCCCATAATTGCCAGTGTTACCATGCATTACTGGTTTAATCTCCAAAGAATGTAGCAAATAGACCACCCCTCACTGAACTCACTTTTACCACAAGGTGAGAGTAGGCAGATACTCATTAGTGGTTGACATGTGGGGACTTCAGATCCCTAGATTACTGCCTAGCAGTCTGTCTACTTGCTATTCTCCTAAGTCTGATTGCTTATGGGGTAGGAACAGTAATTGCATTTGAGAAGAGTAATTATTTCCATTCAGAAAACCTGCAGAATGTAGCTTGAAACAGGAAGGTGCATTTCAAGACTCATCCACAAAGCAAAACCCTTCCCTGTTTATTTACAGAGATAGCATATTAGCCTGTGATTTTATAAATGTAGCTACATATTAACAATTGAAGAATCAAATAACTTTAAATGAAATACTTTCTCATAGTGTCTATGGGAAGATTTTCAGGTTGATCTTTTTATATAAAGTACACTTCTTCTGGGAAAATGTGTTACAGAATGCCCTGGAAAAGCCAGCAAAGACATTTTCTTGGAGTGCTTGGATGTTTGAAGAGATAATCATTCTATTTTCTCTTTTTTTTTTTTTTGGCAATGCAAGACTTCTTTAACCCATCAGGTCTACCAAACAGCCTGTCTATAAGTAGTTTTGCAACTTGGAAGCAGTATCAAGACGTAGCCATTTTTTTCACTGTCCAACCAGGGACACAAATGTAAAAACCAAGAGAATACAGGAATCTTTCTGAAGATTTCTGCCCTGACATGGCCACAGTATTGGTTTGACCTGGATAAAAATGGAAAACCAAGCCAAGAAATTAAATGACAGTATATGGAAAAAATCTAAAATCAAGTATTTAAAGCTACTGAAGGTAGTGGCATACCTAAGAACACAGAAAATAATTAGATTTATGAGGTACCTGCTTCACTAGACACCAAGGAGTACTGCTGTATTGTAGTGTAGAGAGGCAGCCATGCTAACCTGGAGCTGCACTAACAAACATGGTAGCAGCAGAACCATTTGGCCCTGACGCCATTCATATCCCCCTTTACAACCCACTTACAGTGCATCACTTTATTCATTTGCCCACAGCTTCCCACTGGCAAGTCAAGTGAGTCTGAAATAGGTTGGACCTTTCACATTTTTATTTTATAATGTGGTTGTCTGTGAATTTTAAGTGTAACTGAAGTGTGCAGTTTATAAATAATGTGTCTAGTGCCTCAGAGCGTTATTGTGGAGCTACAGTGTCTCACTGAAATGCCAGCAGTAATCAGCTGTCCTCATTACAGGCCAAGGACAGGAAGAATGGCTGAAACATCTTTAGTGAATACATTTTGTTTCCTACATGATTCAAATAGGCAAATTTCTTCAATTAAGAGGTCCTTTCCTGCAAAGGTATTTTCCAGCTGGTTGGTCCTCCACACTTGTGGATGCATCCCATCAGGTCCAGAGTGTATGTCCAGTTTATTTAATTAGTCCCTAACATGATCCTCATCCACCAAGGAAAAGTCTTCCTTGCCCCAGAACCTTGATGTACCTTGGAAAAATCTGAGATTTATATGGATTTTAAGGACAGCAAACGTAAAACTATGATGATATTGCAAAAGAAAATTATTCAGTCCTTGTGTATAGAAAGCAGGTGATTAGTAAGTAGAAGCTGCAGAGCAATTTTATTTTCAGATATGATGCTGGTGAGTCTTGTCTTAGTCAACAGCAAAGGATCCTCGTTTAAAAAAGTGAGTCATTAAAAAGCATGAAAGAGCCACACTGGACATACCTGAACTGGAGACAGCATAGCACTGAGCATAACCACTGAAATAAAGCTTTAAAGGGGGTTTGTGAATAACCATCTTTGAATCAAATTTGTTTCTTTCTGAAAGAAAGATTTTTCAAAAATGTATTTGGCTCAGTAAAAAGTTAATGCCATGAAATGCAGTGAGTCGTGATATTTCAGCACAGATGTGTGTTTTACAGTCGTGTCTGACTTAAAATGCTATGAAATAACTAATTTCAGAGGTCCTGACAGTGAGTTTGAAAGCCAAAAGCAGTTTAGGTTTCAAAACGTACTGTCTGTGCTGATTAGTTGATGTGGTATGCCTCAGGAATGGCAGTCAGGCCAAAGTATCTAGTTGCTGTCGAGGCACAAACACCACAGTTAGATGGGAATTCAAAACATGCAGTGCATGAAAGATAGATCGCGGGGGGGGGGGGGTGGTGGTGGAATCTGGTAAAGCATGAGTTTATTTTATCAGAAAAAGAGATCCCACTAAACACTGAACATTTTGAAACTCCTACTCAACACTGTTTCAATCAGATTTTTGTACAAACAAAGTTACCATGGAATTATGTCCATTTTTTGTTGTTGTTGGCTAGTTATTTGTGCATGTATGTTACTCTGCATTCTTAACAATGTCGATTGACTATGAGGCTTATTTTGTTCTAAATAAATTTTCCAGAACTATAAAATGCATTGTCATGTTTATTAGCTATTTTTTGCTTCCTAAATTACTTGCCATATGCTGTGTAGGTGCTGTAATTCATATGACACGAATATTTTGGGGAAACAGTCCTGTTTCTACCATTATGCACCTTAGTCCTATCTCTTCTCTAGTCCATCTGTTGAAATGGTAAATTTGCTAAAGACAACTTTAAAATGAGACTTTTGAGAGGCAGTTCTCTCATAAACGTCCATTCTGTTGAACAGTGAATGTGTAACTGTTGCAAGACCTACACAAAATTTTGTATCATAAGGAGCAAAACCAAAAAACAAAGTAAGCTACATTACAAAATTACTCAAAGAGCTTCAAGAACTCCAGGATAGTTCTAAAGGAATAAATTGAATATTCAGTTACAGTTCCCTTTTAACGTATTTTTAAGAAAGGTGGTTGTATTGCACTCATAGAAGAGTAATAGAATGGTTTGGGTTGGAAGGGACCTTAAAAATCATCCAGTTCTAACCCCCCTGCCATGGGCAGGGACACTTCCGCTAGACCAGGTTGCTCCAAGCCCCATCCAACCCAGTCTTGAACACATCCGGGAATGGGGCAGCCACAGCTTCTCTGGGCAACCTGTGCCAGTGTCTCATTACTCTCACAGTGAAGTGCTTCTTAGAAAGCTACAGTTCAGCTTTACTCATGCCTTACCTCTTTGAGACAGAACAGCTCAAAAGGGCACAGCTCTGGTGACTGGTAAATAACGCTGAAGAGACTCAACATGAGAGACATATATGCAAATGGTTTTGGTTGTTTAACAAGATTCTGAAAGTCATCATAATGGAACTGTAATAGCATACCTTTATCCTTCCTTCAGGAAAACAACATGTACTTGTCTGTAACAACACTTGTTATCCTGAATCCCAGTCCAGTAACTTCACCACTAGTTAACCTTTTTTCCTTTTTTCACACTAAATTCTCATCAGCTTTCAATGCATACTCTTACCCAATGCCTCTATCTCTTGGCATTATTTTGGTAATATTCACAAATCTTGAACAATCCCATCCTCTTTGGGAGAATTCCTTCCCAATTCCACATAGCAAAATTATACTTATTCTTTCTGTCTTCACATAGTTTTTCCCAAACAGAAGGTTCATCCATTTCCTCACCTGCATCTGTCTTATTTGCATCTAGGTGCAGCTCTATGGCCTAATGAATTTGTGAGAGCAGCATCACACAAAGTCAGGCACTGAAATGACACCTCTGGGTTATAAGATAAGTCTTCAAATATCCCTGAAATAACAGCTGTCTGTAATTGGACTTGCCAAATGCCAGTAGTCATCAGTGCTACTCAAATGCACATTATTTGCTCATCATATGAACACATGAAAAATTAATTTCTGAGGCTATTATTCCATTATTCTCAAGTGGTACTCAACATGTGTATGTGTGTATATAGGAAGTAGCAGCAAAGATATATTGCCACATTGCTGAAGAGATGTTTACCTTTTGGGACAACAGAGACTTAACTCACTTACTGTCAAAGTAATCAATAAAGCATGTGATTCACTGCTGGAATCCCATTGACCTGCTCCTATCATGATGTGAAACCTAATGACTGCAGGAGGATGGAAGAACATGCAGGATACAGTGAAAATGTCACTGTGCAGGGGAACACCAGGATGCAGCCCTGGCCATGTCTCTGCAGCATGCCACAGCTTACATAGTGAACATTTACGTACTTCTTATGTTATCATCTCATTATCTGAGAAGATAATGGCAGGCTCTGCTCACATATATTATCCTAGTACACACTCAGCTTGTGAATCTGGCACGCACAGACAGAAATCCTATCTCCTCCCTTTGAGGTAAGGGGAGGCAACCTGGGAAAGTGAGGAATACCTCCTGCTCCCACATCTCTTATTGCAGGGTGATACGGCTTAGGAATGAAGGAATGCCAGGTGACCAGGGGTCACGTTGTGTGTTGTGTACTGGTGTGCTATGTATATCCATACCCTGTTATGGACTGATATGATGTTGTGTATTAAAGACTTTTGGTTTTACAGAATTTTCAGAGACTCTGACAATAAAAGTTTTGGGTGAAACAGCATGTTTCTCCTTCATTTTCCAAGAATGTAACCCCATTTTTAGGGTACTCTGCCAATATAACAACGAAACCAAATATCTGTGCAAAAACAAAAGTACATACAGAACAACTGAAAATATTTTTTAATAGAAGAGGGAAATAATGTCCTCTTGTCTAGTCAAAAATTAAAGCCTGGTTAGGATTTGTTATCAACATGACATGCTTTTTTTCCCATCTGAAATAGTGTGCATTTGGAAGTCTTTAAAGCTAAAGTAATCCAGGCCAAAATAAACAAACAGAAACTATGTTAAGAATTATTTTTCTTTATTGACTAGTAAAAATGTTTAATAACTTGGAAACTGAAGGAGGATTTACTAGGGAAAATAATAATACAACATAGTATGTCATCATAGATCTTGTTACCAGAAATCATTTCACTGTTGCTTCATCCTCATGATGAATGGTCCTGTAATACATTACTATTGGAGACTGAAAAAAAAAAAGGCAAACTATGGAAAGATAAGCATATTTCCACCTGTTAATTCCAAGGAGATTTCTTCATTACTTGGTGACTCAACAGCCATGGACTGTAACACTGAAAACATGAACTCGTTGCCCACCTGCAATTCCACCCATATGAAGTGTTCTGAGGTGTTGCTTGCTAACTAAAGGGAAAATTCAGGCAAGCATGAAAAGAAGCTGAACTATTGAGAGGAATTCCAGCAAGCAAATTGTATCATACACCTTTCTTCATCCTGTCAGTCAGAAAAAGCTTTCTAAGAAATTACATGAGTCAAAAACTGTAACTGTACTGGGTTCTTCAGTCCATTCATTTGGGACAATTTTTCAGTGTTAGTTAATCTGTCTCAGCCTACTGCTAGGATAGAGCTACAGAAATACTGGAAGATATGGGTACTCTTCCTTACTATACCCGCGTCTCTTATATCTCTGCAAATTGCAAAAACAATTTAAAAGAGGCCTCAGTTGTATGTTTAAATCACTTCCCTTCCATCCTCTGTAGACTACCAGATTAAGGTAAAAAAGAAGTGTTGCAAGAGAAATACTTATTTCTCCCATCTTTATACAATGCCAAATATAATCCCTAGCTGTAAAATAGTAATAAATCCAGTGCAGAAAGCTGGATACTGGAGTCAAATTTAGGAGTCTCTTCCTGTTCTGTTACAATTCACCCATGACAAGAGCAAAAAGGATCCATGGACCTTCTTCTGGCCACAGACCATTCTCCAAGACATGTCCACAGCTTTTACTTTGTCCAGCACTTGTAGCATTCAGCAGAACACCTTCCAGTGCAGCCACTTCCAGAGGCTGACCTTGAGACCCATGGTCATTGTGTTCTGTTCTCCTTCCTCTTTGCCCTTAACATGCAACCTCTCGGTTACTTTCACCTGTATCTTCCAACAAAAGGATGAGAAAACTTTTGTTCATAGTTATGTCACTGTAGGTGATGGTGGCTGAAGGAGTTGGCTGTTAGTTGCTCACACCAGCAGTTAACTCAAACCATAGCATGACCCAGATAGCAGCAGAAAGTTGACCTGGCATTTTGTTGGCTGGCATATTAGCAATGAACTGTGTAAGAAATTAAAAGGGCCATATGGAAATGGAGAGTGAAACATCATACAAATTGACAACGCATCAGGAAGTTATTTGTACATGGGAGAGTGACAAGAAAAAGGAGAGAGAATGAAAGCATAAAGGGAATTGTGTGAATAATACTTTGAGATTACTTCAGCAACATTTGAAGTATCCATGTATTGCTGCTTCCATATGGCAAAGCAGGGAGGTAGCCTCACCACACGATCTGTCCTGCAGCTCTGGCAATGCGCACAATGATGATAGTAGGTTTGGACATGAAACCTACTGATGGTGTGAACAAATCCTGGCATCAGTAGAAGCCTACTTGCCCACTAATAAATTGGCATCAGGGAATGTTCCACAATCCTGAATTGAAATCAGCTATACTAGTAAGCTAAAATGTTCCCTGTCCTACTTTCAGCCTGAACCAACTAACCTGCCCAGCTGTTGTCCAGGGTGTAGGACCTCAACACTCTAAGCCCTTCTTCATAGCAGAGGTGCTCCAGCCAGGTGCTCTGGTCATCTTCGTGACCCTCCTCTGGACTCACTCCAACAGGTCCATGTGCCTCTTGTGTTGGGTGCCCCAGAGCTGGATGCAGTACTGCAGGTGGGGTCTCACGAGAGCAGAGTAGAGGGGAGAATCACCTCCCTTGACCTGCTGGTCATGCTCCTTTTGATGCAGCCCAGCATACGGTTGGCTTTCTGGGCTGCCAGAGCACATTGCCAGGTCGTGTCCAATATTTCTTCCACCAGTACTCCCAAGTCCTTCTCCGCACGGCTTCCCTCAGACTGTGATTCCTTGCTGAAAGTACAGACAAATGTTCAAGTATGTAGAAAAGGTATTCGATCTTGCCCTGTTGTTCTGTCCTTAGTCTGGCTACATCTGTATCAAGTTTACTGTACGACTGATGTGAACATATTGGGAATTACCCTGTGCACACCACACCTCAACCTATTTACTTTGAATAAGGTGGCAGCAAGCACCATATTGATTTGGGAGCCACACCTTATGATTACCTTATCTTTCAGTTACAATCCTCTGGTATTTACGTTTATGTGGCTGGTTTTCTGTGCAACCTGGGACAACTTATTTAAGCATGCTAAAACTGCATTTCTTCATCTCTGAATTGGGCACAATTCTTTCCTCAGGGGATTGTTAAGAAGCCACATTAATTAATGGTTATAAGAAGAGGAGATCCTGGGGTGAATGAGATAGATACATGAAAAGCATTCTTATTATTCATAACAGGACAGCACATTCTGTTTATATGTACTTAGAGAACATACACACTGGCTCAAGACAGATGAATTTTACCTAAACTATATATTGGGTGGGATTAATTTTCTTCAGTCATTTTATACTTATGTATTTCACCTAGTCACTGTTTTAGGCTCTTTGTATTATCTGTAGAGACAGAAAACCTCAGGGTGTTCGAATGTGTCTTCCTCTCGAGGTGTCTATATTCCTCCCCACTGGTGATGAAACCTAAAGCAGTTCATAGAAGATACGCAGGTGCACAAAGTAGGGAGGTTAAGCACAGACTTACCATTTTGCTCAATCAACTGCTGCTATGTATTATATATTCATAAGAATGATAAGGCTAAAATATCACATATATAAGGTTATAATATACATTATACCCACCATATCCTTTAAGTTGGACAGCCAGATAACAAAAATTCTATAAGCTATTATTGCCCATGTGGGTTGTTAATGCACTGTGCTATTGGTGTACAGACACAACACAGGAGAACTATCTGGAAACTCCAAGTCCTGCAGGCACAAGCTCATGTTTCTTCATTGAATGCATGGCAAGCCTTAACCACAGGAATCAAATACACAGCAAGAATCTATTTAAACTTAACATCAAAGCTGAACTCCTGTTTGCAAAAAGGAAAGGAGGAGTAGGAAGAGGTGGAAAAGGTGGAATCACCTCAGATACCTATTTAAACATCAGTAAGATCAATGAATCATTATTAAAGGTCACTGTACCTACACAGGAATATTTTCTTGGCAGTCTCTATGCATAATATGGACCAGACGCCATTTTCTCTAGCCTCACCTCTCATATAAATGGGTGTTTCAGCTGCTTCTTGACACGATAACAAGTAGGTCTGAGGACCATGTCCTCTGTGCTGCAGCCACTGAACAGTTCTGGGCTGGCATTGTGTTATGCATGGACCTGCATCTTGGCAGAATTAGCTGGTGTTCTCCCTTTCCCCTGCATCAACAAAAGAGACGAGATAGACTTTGTAATAAGATACTGTCCTAAGGGGCATTGTTCTTTAGATACCAAGATTGTACTGTGTAAAATTGTAAAAGAAAATAGAAGTATGATTTCCTTTCTGCAGTTAAATAGCCTCTGTAGCATTAGAATACACCCTGGAGCTAGACCTATACCTACAGGTACCCTTTCTAGACCATGCTGGTAGAATGAATACTACTACATACCATATGTACCTCTATTAACTTTTGGCTGTATGACAGCCATTTTCATGTTCAGATTTAACTCTTCATCATTACTAGGTATTTTTCCTTACCCAGTGTGTGATGTATGTTGTTATATTGCATTGTATCAACTTCTTTAGAAGGATTGTAGAAAATACAGATAAACTGAGTCATCCGTAGTTTCTCTGACATACTAAACATTTTGAATATCAAAGAAACTATTTTTCTTCCCCAGAGGGTTATGCCAGTAAGTAGCTACAGTCTGAACATATTCCATGCTTTTTTTAATTCCCTTTTTAATGTTTCAGACAGGGTTCTTTGGTGCTGAAAGAGGCAGACTGTTCTGTCATTTGGGGAGTGCCCATAAAACTCATTTCAAAGATAGATCAAATGGTCATAGATTTCTAGCAGCTAGGGAAGTCTATTGGAGAACTATCAGTCATTGGCTTCTCCTGTTGTTACTTTCTGTTCTGCTGTTGGTTTCTACCAGACACAGCCTACCTTTTCTTGCACATTTTCACATTCTTACAATAAATACAATGTTTAATCTTGTTCCAGGAGCTGCAGATTTCCTTTCCCTTTCATTAGCTGTCAATCTAAATGGGACATACAGGCAGTTTATCCAGAACAGAATAGAGTAGAATGGAATAGAATAGAGTAGAAGCAGCTCCTCCCTTGTCCTGCTGGCTACACTCTTGCTAGCACAGCTCGGTATGTATTTGACCACCTTTCCTGCTGACTCATATCCAGCTTGCTGTGCAGAACGACCCCAGGCCTATTTTTGCAAAGCTGCTTTCCGGCTCAGTCCCCATCCTGTACTGTGGCACAGCACTATTCCATCCCAGACGCAGGACTGCATTTTGCCCGGTTGAATTTCTTAGAATGTTTGTCAGCCCATTCCTCCAGCTTGTCAAAGTAACTCCAATGGCAGCCATATCATCCAGCACAATGACTTCTCCCCCAAACTGAATGTCATCTGTGAACCTGTGAAGGGCACATGCTGTTCCACTGTCAAAGCCATGAATGGAGATGTTAAACAATATTGGTCCCAGTAGGAATGCCCAATGAATACCACCTATAAACAGCACCATGACACTTCCAGCCTGTTATTCCAGCCTTTGTTTTACTCACTGTATAATTCATGAAGCTAGTCTCTATCTCTCCAAAGATGCCACAAGAGACAGAATAAAAAGCTTGAAAAAATGAAGGTAAATGACATCCACTGCTCTGCCCTAATCTTCAAATCCAGCCATTACATTGTAGAAGGCAATTAGGTTGGTCAAGCACAATTTGCACTTGTTGTTTTTTTCCCTATCACTTTCTTCTCTCTTATGTGCCTGGGTATGGTTTACAGAAGGATTTACTTCGTAAACTTCACGAGGACTGAAGAAAAGAAAATTGGCCTGTATTTCCCCAGCTCTTCTCCCCTGGCTTTCTGGAAGATGGGTGTGACATTTGCTTCTGCAGTCATTGGGAACTTCTGATCATTGCAATCTTTTGAACAGATAAAGATCAGCTTTGCAGGGATATCAGCCATGCACCCTGCTTGACTATGTGTTCAGGCTGCTTAAGTAATCCCTTAAGTCTTCCTCTAACCTTGGTTGTATTCCTCCAAACACATGGGAAGCCTGAGAACAGACCTAGCCACAAAAGACCGACATGGAGACCTCAGCATTTCTATCTCCTTCATCACTAGGTCACTTGTCCACTTGGCCTTAGTCTTTCTCTTGCTGCTTTTGTTCCAATAGAAGTCCTTTTTGTACCCCTTCAAGTCCTTCACCAGATTTTACTCTGGCTATGCTTTTTCTTTTCTAGTTTAACCTCTGCATGCCTGTGCATTCCTTCTTTATTCTCCTGAGCAGCCTATTCCTGCTTCCATTTCCCATAGGCTTCCTTTTCCCACCTAAACCCAGTGAAAAGTTCCCCATTCAGCTAGTTTGGTCTCCTCATACCTCCAGCATGCCCTGCATACAGAAGTGGATGCTGCTCATGCTTAGAGGAAGTTATCCCTACATATCAATAAATAAACCTGCTCTCTCCTGGGCTTGTCTTTCATGAAGCAGTTCCTGGAAACCAGTGTACCACGAATCCCCCTGAAGTTCTCTCTATTGAAGCTCAGAGTCATTATTGCCACTTGTCTCTTTTGCTTTCCATCTTTAAATCCTATGGCTTTTAGTAGGACTACAGCAAAGAAGACCAGTTATTTTGTTATTAGAATCAGCTAGGCAGAAATAAAAGAAAAAAATTTATTAGTCAACAGGTTTATTTAAAAAAATTGAAGATTGTTTTCATGTTGACATGTATTATTAAATTGATCCTCAAAGTATAATAATTATTATTAATATAATTATTAATTAATATTAATTATATTATAAATATTTTTTGTGCTCTTTTAGGGCAACATCTTTTTCCTCCCTCACATTTTCAATTGCCCCTTTCTCAATGAAAAATCAAGTATTATATTTCTGTTTGTGTTCCTGCCTGCAAATGACATAAAATGGGTGTCTGTAAAGACTATGGAAGTCCAAAGAGATTTGTTCATTTATACTGAGCTGAGGATCTATTCAGACTGTAGCTTCACGAATTGTTGATGTAATACAGATAGAGAACTATTGTTCTGTGTCCATGAGAGCCCCCATTCCTATGATTTTTGGACAGGTATTATAGTATCTAGTTGGGGCAAGTCCATGGGACCTGATGGAATCCATCGTGGGTCCTGAAGGAGCTGGCGAATGAAGTTGCTAAGCCACTGGCCATCATATTTGAAAAATCATGGCAGTCAGGTGAAGTTCCAATGACTGGAAAAAGGGAAATATAACCCCCATTTTCAAGAAGGGGAAAATGGAAGACCCGGGGAATTACAGACCAGTCAGTCTCACCTCTGTACCTGGCAAAATCTTGGAGCAGATTCTCCTGGAAGGCATGCTAAGGCACATGAAAAACAGCAAGGTGCTTGGTGACAGCCAGCATGGCTTCACTAAGGGGAAATCCTGCCTGACCGATTTGGTGGCTTTCTATGATGGGGCTACAGAACTGATGGACAGGGGTAGAGGAGCCGATGTCATCTACCTGGACTTGTGCAAAGCGTTTGACAATGTCCCACATGACATCCTTCTCTCTAAATTGGAGAGACATCAATTTGATGGATGGACCACTCGGTGGATAAAGAACTGGCTGGATGGCCACACACAAAGAGTTGTCCAATGTCCCAATGGCCCAATGTCCAGCTGGAGACCGGTAACGAGTGGTGTCCCTCAGGGATTGGTGTTGGGACCGGTCTTGTTTAACATCTTCATCGCTGACATGGACAGTGGGATTGAGTGCACCCTCAGCAAGTTTGCCGATGACACCAAGCTGTGTGGTTCGGTTGATATGCTGGAGGGAAGGGATGCCATCCAGAGGGACCTTGACATGCTTGTGAGGTGGGCTGATGCCAACCTCATGAAGTTTAACCATGATAAGTGCAAGGTCCTACACCTGGGTCAAGCAATCCTAGGCACAGCTACAGGTCGGGCACAGAAGAGATTCAGAGCAGCCCTGAGGAGAAGGACTTCGGGGTGCTGCTCGATGAGAAAATGAATATGAGCCGGCTCCAGTGTGCGCTCGCAGCCCAGAAAGCCAACCGCATCCTGGGCTGCATCAAAAGGAGCGTGACCAGCAGGTCGAAGGAGGTGATCCTGCCCCTCTACTCTGCTCTTGTGAGACCTCACCTGGAGTATTGTGTGCAGTTCTGGTGTCCTCAACATAAAAAGGACATGGAACTGTTGGAACAAGTCCAGAGGAGGGCCACGAGGATGATAAGGGGACTGGAGCACCTCCTGTATGAAGACAGGCTGAGGAAGTTAGGGCTGTTCAGCCTGGAGAAGAGAAGGCTGCATGGAGACCTCATAGCAGCCTTCCAGTATCTGAAGGGGGCCTATAGGGATGCTGGGGAGGGACTCTTCGTCAGGGACTGTAGTGACAGGACAAGGGGTAACGGGTTAAAACTTAAACAGGGGAAGTTTAGGTTGGATATGAGGAGGAAATTCTTTCCTGTTAGGGTGGTGAGACACTGGAATCAGTTGCCCAGGGAGATTGTGGGTGCTCCATCCCTGGCAGTGTTCAATGCCAGGCTGAATGAAGCCTTGTGTGGGATGGTTTAGTGTGAGGTGTCCCTGCCCATGGCAGGGGGGGTGGAACTAGATGATCTTGAGGTCCTTTCCAACCCTAACTATTCTATGATTCTATGATTCAGGCATACTTTAATATTGCCTCTAACAGATAGATCTTCCAGTATCAAAGCTTCTCAGGTTTTGGTTTTAAGAATCCTGTTCCATTACATAGATGAGACCTAAAATTTTTTGACAAGACCTGAGGCAAAATAAGGACTTGTGACTAGATTGGGGTTGATGAAATGTGCATGGCAGATAAAATGTGCATATTTTGTGCACCTACTCATATGCAATAGCTGCCTTTTAAAAAGCACAACAGTTTAGGGTGTCACCTTCCCTTCTGGGAGTCCATTTAGCTGCCATGTAGAGCTGTGACTCTTACCTGGATGACAGGTACCTTCATTCCCACTGGAGCTTTGCAATCCTGGCAAAAGTCTTGAGTATTAATTGCCTCTTACAGTAAGAATGGATGTCTCACAGGCTAACACCAAGCCCAGCATCACAACACCCTCCAATGGGCAGTGCAATCCCCAGCAGGAAGCACAGTGCACCTGTACAGCAGCCCTCTCCGGGGATTTCCCTGCCTTTTCCTAGTCTGGAGAGAGGGATTTATGGCAACTTGGGCTGAGTGTGGACAGGAGCTTGTAGAAGACAATTTCAAAGTCCTTTACAAGGTAATGGCTGTTTTTCTGATTTCAACATATTCTTGGTATTAGCTTCTTCTCTAGTTCTGTTCTTTTAAAACACCATTGTGTTATACACACACAACTACTACAAAATTTTCTGTTGAGAACCCTGCCACGTAAAAAGCTTTGGAGCAGCCACTGAATGAAAATGTACAAGAAAACTCTCACACATTTTGTGAAAAATTTGGAGTTTCACTAGTCCTATTGTAGGAAATGTTATGTTTTAGGAGTAATATCTGTCTTGCTTACAACTCCCTAGTGGATCTTCAGATTCTTTCCAAGTAGGGTCCTGAGGCTCATGCCTTAACCAGTCATGCCTGAATATGGCACTGGAAAGACCAGTGAACAAAGGGTTTATACCGGTGAGTGGACAAGACTTAGTTAACTTAAGGGAGATCCCAACATTTCTGCTCTATTCCATTCCAGAGAGCTGGAACTGGCATTGCATTTCTCCAGGCTTGATTTCACCATACATAAAATGAACTGAATAATACCCATTTATCTCAGCAGGGTGTTAATATGGCTAACCTGTTGTGTATAAATATATAACCCTGTGGCAATTTCTTCCACACAATCTTCTGAGGACAGGACAACACGAGCCTCTAATAAGGACTGGCACTCAGGCGCTGTCCGTCGAGGGCATGCAGATCTACAGAATACCCTGCTGGCAGAGCGAAAGGCAGTGTGTGCCAGGTCACACTGGTTCAGACGCTCAGAGGGTTACACAGCCTTTATGTAACTCCTTTACCACAATTTTGTCCTCCACACATCACACAGATAAAGGGTATGCCCAGCACCATTGTTACCACCCATACTTGCACAGTTACAGCCGGAGACAGCATAATAGCACAGAGCTTGCAAAATCAACGCCCTTCCACCTTACTGTATTGCTATAAGCGGCTTCTGCAGGGGACAATGCCCTACATTTCAGGCCATTACTAGTGCAGAAGCAAAGGTGCAAAATCATCCCTACAAACAGCTACACGCCTTCTGGAGGCTGACACACCCAGTGAAGTGGGTGCAGTAGCAGTGACACACACCTATGGAAAAGGCTGGATTTGGTAGTTAGCGACATGCTGCAGATCTGACTATACATGTTGCTGTCATTTCAACATACTGCCCTCAAAACATCAGCTGATAGTTTGGCATAGCTGTTCCCCAGCATGTACACATATGAAGCCCTCATTGCAAAAGCGTGCTTACCACACCTCACAAATGATAGATGCTGTGACAGATATCACTGCAGATAAAAATCTTAGCTGTGTAAAAGTATGAGAAACCATGTAAGAAAAGTATCAGTAAAGCAGAATGAGATAGTATGCATACAGGTTTTTATCACCCTTGTGTCCACAAAAAGCTCATTTTTAAAAGGAAGGTGAAACGCAGATAAAGCTATGAATGTGTACCTGCTGGGTACACAACACATCTCATATACTGCATATACACATCAGCTTCTTGGTTAGGGTGAAACCTCCCTCAGAGATATTACTTATAAATGAGTGGGGCTGGGAAGCACTGGATTAATGGCTCCTCTTCTGGACCACCACAGAACAGCAGCAGCTTAAGTTGGATGCAGCCCAGCACTGCAGGCCAACACTACCTCCACTTGCTGTCCAGATTTGCAGTAAATGGGGTTAGTTCTACAGTTTAAAACCTGTAAACATAATGATCTGGAGTCAAACCATAGTTATATTGACTTGGGAATAAAACAATGCAGTTTGGGAGGAAGTGGTCTACCACTCCCCTGGTCTTCTTCTCAGGACCAAATTTTTGGGTGGAAAGATGGAGAAGAAATGTCAATATGTATACAGAGTCCTGTGGAAACAGAAGTTGTATTTACTTCACTACGAATTCTCTCTGATGGATCTCTGGCCCTTGAGCACTTAAACTCAAGGGATCTTAAACATATTTTAATTTTGGTATTTCAGATAAAACCACAGCAAAAATGGCCAATGTTCAAAACATGAAGTTGGTACAGACCAGAAATCAAATTCAGTGCTGGTGCTGGCAGATGCAAGTGAGGTAATACCTAGTGGGAACTTACAGCAAAGGTATGTTTTGGCCAAAGCCTGCACTGGCTATTAACATCTCTGAATACTTTCTGATGCGCCATTTGGTGCACTTGCATTTGCAACCATTATATTTGGTTTGGAAGAACACTGTTGTGATGCAGTTGGATGTATGAAAGGACAGATGGCATCTAGCAGATGGTTTAGAAGACAAAAGAGCTGGATCTGTTTCAGATCCTAAGGAAGCCTCCCTGTGCAAAAGCTGTGTAATCCCTGTGTGCCTGAGTTACCCCACCTCAAATTATGGAGTTAACAACATGTTACGTAATAAACAAAAAAAAAAAATTAATCAGTGCTGAAAGACACATTGTTGGTTGCAATGTTATTATTTTTAGAAAATTATGGCTGTTTGAAAACAGCTTCTTTTAAGCATGTATGGCTTAAAGATGCCTCAAACCACCCTCTGTACTGAAGCAGATAGCATTTGTACTATTGCATATGCATACACTTAAGCCTGTACTTGTTGATTCAAAGATCAGACAGGCTTTTTTGGCACAGCCAGCAGTCTTTATAAAGCATATCAGCTAGAAAGCTTCAATGCAAAGAGCATATAAATTTGACAGGCTGTGAAAGAAAATCCCATGCACTGCAAATTGATGTGTTAACTTATTTCATCATTCTCCCTTCTCAAACATTAATGGAACCAAATTAAAAAAAAAGAAAAAAAAGAAGATAGTTAAATAAAGTAATAAAAACATTTCTAAAGTTCTTCTGAACAGTTTAGATTTGGTCATGCTTAATGCATATAATACTTTGTATGCCTTCTTTACTGGTAAGTGAATAGGTTGTCCTTTACCAAAGGGCACCTTTTTCTACCACCAAAAAGTGGTAAAGAACACCTTTTTGCATGGTTTAACATTAACATCTTCTATCAAACGCACTTTATGGTTTCCCACCAGGAAAGTTCCTGGTTGTGGTGATTCTCTCTGTAGCAAGGCAAAGTTCTTTTACTGCTGCTTTTGTCTTCTGGTGAGCTGCCTGAAGGGATCACTGGTGGCAGGAGACAAAGCTCTGACTGCTTTCTTTCTACCACACTTCACAGGTATTATCCAACATACCTGTATTTCATTTTTCCCCTCAGAACAATCTCATTGCTAACCTGAAGCAAAACCTGAGTGGGAATATTTTCAATTAGTGCAGAAGCATCTGCTTATTCATGAAACATTATAGCAGAAAATGATTCACTGAAATTCATTAATTAATTATTTTTCACGTGCATCACTAAATGCACTGATCATTTGGATTTTGTAACATTTCTATTGCTATTTATTTGTGTCATGAAGAAGCAGAAAATGGCTTGAAATAGTTCTGAAATGAGATATCTCACTGTTGTTTGTGGGTTTTTTTTATAAAAGGTCTGAAAGGAATACGAACAGATGGTATCTGGAATGGGAACTGGGAGGAGACCTTCCTTGGGGCAGACTGCCCACAACTTCCTGTAACCTTCTGCACCTTTCCTGAAGCACACAGACTTGCCTGCTGCCAGCACAAGCACCTTGGAGCACCAGAATGGCCAGAGCACAGCTGGGAAGTTATGTGTTCCTCTGGAATCACTGCCACAGGCCTGCCTTTTCCAAGCAGGAATTTGACGATCTGAGATGGCCAGGTGTTAGAGACATGTAAATTACCAAGTAGAAGATGACAACAGTAGCTAATTAATAACATTTAAGCATCATATTTTTCTGACTACTATGCTGCAGATTTCCTTGGAGGCTGCATCAGTGGATGCCTTTCTCCCACTGTCTTTAAGAAGAAGACATGGGCTTCAGCTTTCCTAGAACCAACACATCCTGCTGCATTCACAAACGTAGGAAATTCTTGATATGTCTTTGGAAGCCTCCAGACACGGACTTAATTTTAAAAGCATGTCTGCATACTTGCAGGCTGAAAGTTAAACTAATGACAATAGTTTGTCATAAACTTCAAATTTTTTAAAGCCAATGTCAAAGTACAGATGTCACTCTGTTTAGACTGTTCATCTTCTCCCTGTTCTCCAAGTTTGCAGCTTTGCTGCAGCTCACCTCAAGCATTAATTGCTTTGTAAAATTATCTATGTACAATCATATTGCCAATATAAAGGAATTAATTGCAATCAAGAAAAGTTATCTAATATGAAATAGATGAAATGGTAAACCTGTTCATACATACATTTTATAAACAATAATGGTTTGCGTTAATTGCGCAAAAAAGAATTCCATAGAACAAATAAATAATAATAAATATTATAAAGTAGTAAGCATATCTAGGCTATAATAGAAATAATTATTATGAATATGTATTAATATTGCTAATATGTCTTGTTACTTTTGCTCTTTGGTAGACTGTGGCTCTTTACTCCTGGGGTTGACAACACTTTGCTTATTCCACATCTTCCCTGAATTCAGGGAAGTGAGATCCTTTGTCACACTGATTCATTCAGTACCCCATTCCGTTTCAAATAGGTGCCTTGGAAAACAGCCATACATTAGTTTCAGGATTATGGCTCATTCTTCTGGTTTCCTTTAGGTTTAAGTGATAATGTTTAAGTTCTGAAGCTGTGCTTTGGAAATGACAACCGCATGGCAAGTTTCTAACTGCCCAACAATATGTTGTAGTGGTTTCATCTGAAGGAGGCACAGGAACCACAGGTAACACTATGCTGTCTGCCTGCAAACCTTGGGAAGGAGGTTGGTGTTTGCCTTGCCATACCCAGTGACAGATTGTTTCAGAGCTCTCACCAGACCTCCTGCCACGATCAGTGCCATCGAAATAAAATGTAATTCAAATCTATAATACATGCAGAGTTCTGATTGATTCTTCTCTTTTGAGAGTAGCAGCTGTCCACATATCAGCCTGTGGTAACCTTGCTTTGGCTCTGACTTTCAGGTAGCATTGGGATAAGTTGGACTTTCCTGTCCATCCAGGCCTCCAGAAGTTGACATAGCTCCTCTTCCTTTTCCCAGTGCAGGTGATCCTTCCTCCGAAATACCTGCTGGTTTCCAAGCACCAGATGCAGCATCTCTGCTCACTGTAACTATCAATGGCCTGTGTGCCTCTCATGTTCATAGGGCTGGGATCGCAGCAGCCAGGACGGTCCAGGAGCTGTGATCACCAAGACCAAGTGACAAGAAGTGACACAGGTGCTGGTGCACTGGGGGAGGAAGAGGCTGGTACTGTCTGATCTGCTGTCTGCAGGAGGAAGGCCTACATCCAGCTGGAGCAGCTCCCCTCATGTCCCTCAGTGGGGAAACTGATCCCAAGTGTCATGCAGCCATCCACTCCGTGTGGATCATGAACACAGAGGATGAGAGACAGGCTGGCAGGAGGAAATAAGAGGCAAAGGGTGTGAGGAGCAGCTGGTGCACCCACACCAGGCAGAGGGTTTACTGGGGTTGAAACGGAGGGTGCAGAATGGCTGAGCCGGGACTGCACCAAAGGCCCTGATAGCCATTGCCACAGAACCTACTTCTCCCGCAGCCTCCAGCAAGAGCCTGGGCAGACGAACCTCCCTCCATCATGAAGAGACCATAAAGGCTTTGGCCCAGGAGGTGGAGGGCACAGTGTGTGAAAGACACCTTGGTGGCACCTGGAGGAGGCTGGGCAAGTTGCTGGTGAGGGAAACGGCACCATCCGTTTCTGGTGGGGTTGGGAGACTGCGAGATCCCGTTGCCATTGCGGGTTTTATCAGTCCTAGGAGGGGAAGGGATTTTAGCAGGGCAGTCACCTGAAGGGCCGACACCTCAGCATGACCGCTTGAGGTGAAGTGAGCGCTACTCACGCCGGTGCCTCGGCCGGTCCACCAAGGCGGAGTGACAGGGGGAGCAGAGAACAAGAAAAATACAAGCTGCTAAGAAGAGAAAAGGAATAAAGGAAATAAAAGATGACTGAAACGCTTATCCCCCGTCTGGTAAAAACAGATCTCCTTCAAAACAAACGGCACACGAGTACAATAAGCGCCTCTTTCCCACCCCAGCCGCCCACTGAAGGACGAGAAAGCCCCCGCAGTGCGCGCCCGAAGCCGCTACGCACCTGCTCCCCTCGCCCTCCCGCACTACGCCTGCGCAGTCAGGCCGGGCCACGCGCACCCGGCGGCCAGCCGCCGGCGGGCAGCGAGGGGGTGGCCACGTGACGCGAGCGCACCGCACCGGACCGCACGGCACGGCGCACCGTGCTGCGGAGCCGCGGCCGTTGCGTCCTGCCTTTCTTTCCCTCCCTCCCTCCATCCCTCCCTTCCCCGCCTCCGCGCCCTCCTCCCTGCCCGCGGGGCGCGGGAGCCGGTGACGGGAGCGAGGCGGAGTCTGGAGGGAAGATACCGAGAGATAGAGATTTAAATCACATCCCCGGCTGTAGAAGGGCAGCAGCAGCAGCAGCCCCGGCGCAGAGGCACGGACGCACGCGCCGATGACAGGTCTGCCGGCTCCGCCGCTGCTGCTGCTGCTCACCATGGGTGCCGTTGCCGCAGAGCCCCCCCGCGCCATCGGCCTGATGTCCAGCGTGGTGAACGACACCCTCGAGTTCTACCGCTGGACCTGGAGCATCCGAGGTAACGCGCCGGTGCGGCCCCGCCATCATCGCCATCGCCCGTGCCTGGCGCCCCCCACCCCGCTGTCACTGAGGCGCTGCGGTTCAAAATGGCTCCGTCTCCCGGGAGACGCGGCGCGCTCCGAGGGGGGCTGAGGCGACGGGCGGGCCCCGGCCCGGGGCTGCGGCGAGCGGCCGGGCCCCTCTGCACCTGCCTCTCGTCCTTGTGGGTGTGCTCTGGTGCTTTGTGTGTTTTATCTCCTTAATCCCGTGTAACGGCCCGGGGTGCTCGGGGCATCTCGTCATGGCAAGGTGAGGGTGTCCCCCCTGGCGCCTGCGGGCTGGACTTGGCGAAGTCAGCTTCCCGGAGCCGTCGCTCCTCAGTCTTCCCTCTTTGCGGCGTGCCTTGGGGTGCTCATACGGGAGTCTCATGTCGGGGCTAAGCGAGGCCCTCTGATAATTCCCGCTGGAGCTCAGCCTTTGGCTTCTGTGGCAGGTGGGAGCCCTGTGACAGCATCGCGTGGAGCTCGGCAAACTAAATGAGGAAACGTTGTTACTGTGAATGCAGACACCTTCCTTTTATATTGTGTGGTTGGGTCGGTTCTGCTATTTTCCGGTTTTAATATGCTCCGCTTATGTATTGGCACCCCACGGCTGCAGTGTGGAAGATGCTGAAGGAATGTCTTGGAATATGGAGAAATGTGAAAAAGCAGCTCTCAGTGCTGGGA
The DNA here is from genome assembly GCF_037157495.1 of Lathamus discolor. Lineage (NCBI taxonomy): Eukaryota > Metazoa > Chordata > Aves > Psittaciformes > Psittacidae > Lathamus > Lathamus discolor. Next base: position 77,622,871 of record NC_088888.1, read on the forward strand.
CAGCAAATGAGATACTAACTTGCTACGATGACCAGTAGCTCTGGAAGTGTTGGTCAGTATGAATGGCTCTCTCCCTAGTCAAACGAAACAAGTGGGGTAGAGTTGCAGCTTTCATAGTCACAGTTGTGAGTAGCCATGGGCAACTGACAGAAGAATCGCTTCTCTGGATGTGTTCTTAGCTTGTCAGTAGCCCACACAGTGATGAGGTCTATGCTCTTTTGACTTAAACCTAGAAGTACATGGAGCAGAACTTTGGAGTGAATGTAACTGTGAACACATTTTGTGGTAGTATGATAAGTGAGAATGTAGGGCCTTCGATACAGACAGGAATCTCACTGCATCGGCAGTCTTTTCCACCCCCCCTCCCTTCTGCCATCTGTCAGATAATAAATTAATCCTATGGTATAGATGGAGTTCACTTTTCTCCACAATTTGCCTTCCCAGCTTACCTTCTAGTTTTTGCCATATTACAAAAAATAAGCCTGTGTGCATTTTTTTTTTCTGTACTTCAAACCTGCTAGGATACGAGATGAAATAAAAATGCTTGCAGCAGCACTGCAATGTAATCTACCAGTGTTTGCTCTCTTTCTCTGCCTCTTGCAACATACGATTGGTCATAGACTGACAGGTAATGCATGAAAAGGTGCTGTTGTAGCCAGTCAGGAGCATTTTCAGATGGATATAAAAATAGGTGTGTGCACAGGGTTGATATCCTTATGTATTACTTGATTTGTCTGGAAAAAATCTTCAAGTTCTGATATATTTCCAGAACTTCAGATGTGTTATTTAAGTTTGTATATAGACAGCATTTGTTGTAGGCAGAAATGATTAGAGAATAAAAAGAGGGATGAAAAGGGAAGTTTATGTAAGGAATGTAAAGATACGTAAGTTACATTAGTACTGCATATAGAACAAACTTATTTCTTCATCCTGCTTCTTGGAGAATGTTATGCAATAGTAGGATGATACTATGATGGCATCTAAAATATGCTCAAGTCTTTTACTAATATACTTATGCATAGTTTTAAACTTTTGCTCTAAGTTCAGTAGTGTTGCTATTCACTTCATTACAGTGGAATCCTGTGTTATCAGTTGGTTTTTGCGTAAGAGGTGGAGAGTTTCTTGTTCAGGTTCTGAATTTCAGCAGGTCCCTGCAATGATAGTTTTGGGTAGAGCCTAAGTTGCATCAAAAGCATGTTACTGTTCTTATTTATACCCAGTAGTATGTAAAACAAGGTCCTCCTGTAGTTGTTACAGTCAAGTACAGATATGGAAAACATATTATCACACAAAGAAGTTACAAGGTAGATTTCTGAGGCAATGCTGCATTGCTATTTACTGAAATTGTATCTTAAGTTCTAAGTTCTGCTTAAATACCTGTTCAGTTTACTGCATTTCTGCATGTGTCTTCATTCAGAAAAAAAATAGTCTGTTTGCCATCTCTGAGTAAATATATGTTAAAAACCTGAACTCATGCAATTCAGCTTTGTGTCAAGAACTATGGCAGTGATGTTGCTCAATGGAAAACACAAATTATGGTGTGCAAGACCATTGCCTAATGTTCAATATCATTAAATAAAAAACTATACCACGCAGCAAAGTTGCTCAACAAATAATGCCATGCAATAGCATTACACAATAAATCATACTGAAACACTACTACACAGCAAAATTACACAATAAAATGTGAAGAAACTTTATTCCCACTACAACTCCTACACAAAACCTTCTCATTCATATAAACCCAAATTTACTCATTCTCTCCAGGTCTCTCTTCCATTTTTTTATTGGACACCCATGTCTGTCTTTAGCCCTATTCTCTGTATTCAGCAGGGTGCTCCGGCCAGTAGGTGTTTTCTATTGCTACCCTGTGCTCCTATGATGAGACTTGTGTAGAACTGTGCCAGAACATCCCACTGAGTCTTGTGATGCTTTATTTTGGTTCTGTAAAGATTCAGTCTTTTTCCTCCTCTGCTTTGTGCTCTTTAAAAAGCAACTGACCTTTTCTGAGACCAAAAAGAACCCCAAAAGACTTGAGTATCTGATGAGCCTAACTGGGTCGTTTGTTTTTTTTTTTTAATGACATCACAATTTTTGTATCATAAAGCTTGCTATCTAAAGCTGTTTTGTTTGTCGTTTTTTTTTTTTTTTAACACTTGAGTTTGGGTATAATAACAGTATTCCACGACTTTTTCTGCCTGTGTATTATCAAATATATTCTCAGCCTTAGCTTAATATTTTACGTGTTAATTTGTTGAAAAATTACTTTTTTTTCCTCTCCTTCCTTGACTACTCTTTTTTTGACTACCCCTTTCATGAAAGCCTGAAATCCACTGTAACCACATATTCACCTGAAAAGGCTGAAGGAAAGCATTTAGGAATCCATACATTTGAAGGAGAGACAGAAAGAGAAAAATATGGTCTTAGTGGTCATCAGGAGAACAAAAGGTGGTCGACGGAACAGTTCCTATGAGAAAACATGATCAAGGAATTCCATGCCATTATTTCTGTAAGGGCATGGGACCGCTTACATGTAATAGGTAGGGCAGTGCTTCCTTCTTTCTCTCGGCTCGCATAGCTGATTGGGGTTAGATCTGCCAGAATGGATTAAGGGCATGATTAGATGACTGAGCAAGTGACTTAAAGGGAGGTTCCAGGCTGAGTCCAGGGGAACTATTAAGATGAATAACTCAGGATACAATCCAGGAAAGAAGAATGTGGAAATCTCAAAACATGGGGGTGAAGAGACATCTGCAACTGGGGAGGGGGACTAGGAGGCTGTGGCTTTAAAAGGAAAGGTTTGTGAAATGCTGTATTGAAAAGAGTTATTGCAGAGGAACTAGTTAATTTGAATATATTGAGCTAAAAAAACAAAGGCTTTACAGACTTTGGGTGAGAATGGGTGTTCTTGGACCTCCAGGCTGAAAGGAGGCAGGGCCATCCCCAGCCACGTGTGACTGCTTTGGACCAGCAACTATTTACAGCTGTTGCAGTTAATAAGATTACAGACTTTTTCCATCAAGAGGAAAGGAGAGAGGAGAAAGATGCAAACTTTCACTTTAGTGGTAGAATAGTCTTCGAAGTAGCATTTTGTTCAGGAGCCATGTCAGTCATAGCTTTTATCAGTTGGGTCAGAAGTATAAGGCAATGAGGATGAGGAAGAGGGGAAACTTGTATCTGCTGTCTTTAAAAGTGAATCAGTGGAGCAGCTTCCATGAGAACTCAAATTGCCGTGAAAGTTTTTGCCCAGAAGACCTTGGGACTAAGTTAAGAATGGTTAGGAAATTTAGGTACAGTTTCTTTTTCAGTCCAGGAAACAGAAGTAGAAGCAGACATATGGTTTCTGCATGGGAAAACAAAGGAGGGAAGAAGAAACAAAATGTGGCCAAAGGATCCTGAATTTTTATCCTTGAGGAAAGTTCATTGGGGTGCTTAGCAGAACAGTCTGAGTGCAAGTACAACCTTGTATTTGAGGATGTTTGCCAACGCTGGAGGCAAATAGAATCCAGATGAAAGTTCTTCTGAGGGTGACGATGGGGAGAGAGAACGAAAGGTGAGACAAAGGTTCATGAAGTCTGTTTCACAGGAACAAATCCGAATGTGTTCCTAAGCTTTTGGAGGGCTGGCTGAACATCAGACTTGATGATTTGGCAGGATGCCTGTCTTGCAGATAAACTGGTACCTCAAGAAGAAAATTGGGTTTGATCTGGTTTGATCTGACCACATCTGGGTAAAGCACAGGGATTACACAGGAAGAAACGCACCAGAAAATGGGGAAGCTAGTGTAACTGGGTTAGGCTGTCTTGTGGCAGAAAACCTGTGGCAGAAGCAGCACTTGGAGAAACTGATTACAGAAGAATGTTAAAGGCTAGATTATGAGTCTACCCTCAACCACACAGAGCACTAGGAGCATCCAACTTCACTTGTTTCATTAAGCATCCCACTTAACTGCGTGCAAGTGGAGGGACGGACTTTATTAGTGAAGAAAAAACATCTGTTGGTATTGAAGACAGTTTGCTGAGTGGTTAAAGGAAATTCTACCAACATTTTGTCACCAGAAGATTTTTATCAGACTGTGGAACTCAAAAGACAATCAGAACAAAACAGATACCAAGCATCTTTGGCAATGGAGGCATTGTTTGAAAAGTACAGTACTGAAGTAGAAATGTCTACTTAGAGATTTTTTTTTTTGATCATCAGGCTTCAAGAACTCAATTCTGAGGGAGAAGCCTGAAGCAAAGCTAACGCTATGGACGAGGAGCCAAGTTGTGAATGGAAGACTCTTTTCTGATGAAGGAGTTATAGGTGATCACATGCAACTCTCATCATGGAAATTCTTCAAAGAGCACCAGCAAGAATGTGATATGATTCTATGAACTTCTATGTGAACACTAATCAACATGTTCCAGAAGCAAAAGGAAATGTTTGGACAACATGGCAAGAACATAACTTCTGAAAATTCTTTTTAAGTCTGTGTAGATAGCATATCTTGAAATCTTTGGAGAAAGTAAGATATTACTAATACTCTTAAGGCAGATTCCATGGAGCAAGGTTGCAAAACTGCTTTATACAGAATTTAACCAAGCTGATTGCATTATTCTACTACCTACTGCAGAAGGCCAAATTAATAGATGTTTAAAATTACTGTAATAGAGTTCTTGCAGATCATGTGTCTCAGCTCAGGCTGCATGCCATTAGTGAGGTGCAAATCAGCATGTGGCCTTGGAGCCACATACTACAACAAAAGATGAAGGATTCTTGAGCAGTTGAAATATTTGTGGCATGAAGCAGATGCGTTCTTCCTGGGGACTGCACTGGTTATGGTAAATTGTTTGAGCACAGTGGTTTAACAGTTGTTCTTAGATCTCTAGTTGGAGAAACATGACTAGAAGTTGATCGTGGTAGTCATTCTGTATTTATGCTGTGCTTGGGGTGAAAAGACATGTAGCAGGGCTGTGGTTATAGCTATGTAAGACAAGAAGAGGTTGCATTCAATTAATTTCCTGGTTACTATCCTGTGCAACCAGGAAAGGTTATCAAAGTTTTCATAAGGACAGTTGGTAGAGGAAGATGTAGGAAACATAGAATGTAGTTCCTTTTAAGGTCTTCTAGATCAGGAGCCATGAGGAGTAGGTGAGGCTTGACTCTGCTTTTTCCTTTGCCAGTCCAGACAGGTTTTTGGAGTTGCTCTGTTCACAAGGAAAGGATTAAGGGAGCACTTAAATAAAAGGTGAGTGAATGAAGAGGCTTCAACTGTGAGAGAACTTTTGGAGGAAGAATTTGCTGAGATGCAGGACTAGGAATAGGGGGGAAGGCTGTTGTGTGTTCTGAAGAGTTTTTGAGATAAGGCAAATGGGGCTAAACATGAATGTCCTGAAAAAGTGGAGGTAAATGAGAGTCTGTTTAGCTGAAAATAATTGGCCATAAAAAGAATGAAAGTTTTTGCTTTTTTAAATAGTGTTGATGTGAGTGGAGTGTGGCGGGAGCACAGAAGTTGGGACAGTGGGCTTTTAAGGGTAGATCAGATCCATGAAATAGGGCTACTCTGACAGTAAACTGTTATATGACAAGGCTTTGCTTTCTCAGGCTGTATTTGAAACAAGCTTGAAGCTACCATTCCATTTCATAAGGAACTTTTGTGTGTGGGACTATATTGACTGATCCCTCCTTTAGGAAGATGTAGATGTGGAATACATAGCTTCTGGGTCTTGCTTAGGTGGCAGGTGAGTACAGCTGTGCTCAAGTGCTTCTGAGTGTGTGGAGACTTCAAGGTCTTGTGGCATTTTAAGGACATAAATTAAGGCAGCTCTGAAATCAAGGTCTGCTGAGACTTAGGTGTCAGCTCTGTGGGGATTTTCAGGACTGCACCGTAGACTGCAGGTAAAGCAGTAAGTAGCTCCAAGGCAAGCCTAGAGATGAATTGAATGCAACATGTTTTGTATTAACTTGCATTGTGTGTGCTTGGATCTCAAGATAAGCATGAGCTAGTTTGCCTTTGTCTCATGGAAGGTGAGGGGGAATAAGTTACATAAATTTGGTTTGCATTTGATGAAAGATAATGGCACATCTGTGGACATTAACTGCTCTTGGTTGTGTCAGGTTAACTCTCTTATGTGCCTGCAACTCAAATCCTTTCTTCATGTACTTGAATAATTGAGGTGGTTTGATTATTAACTCCTGCCCCAGAGTGTTCTGTCTCTCTGTGGCATTGTATCGGCTTGTACCATGAGATTCTTCCCTAGTTTCACTCCGTCTATTCACCTTCCACATGTACTCCTCAGTTTCAGCATAATCATGGACTTCTGACTAGTTGTTCCATTTCCACTTTCTTATCCCTCTTACCACTTTGTGCAGTACCTCAAAAGTATCTTCTTCCTGCTCTTGTAGTTATGCTTCAGGTTGCATGCTTGTCCATGGTGGGTTTACTTCTCATCTCCTTGTTCCCTCTCCCAGTTATAACAAGTCTGAGAGGCTGTTTTATTGGTTTCTGAATGCTCAGTGTTGCTGGAAGATGGGAATTTGTAACCCATTTCTTTCACCTTTTGTGTTAAGACAAGATTTTATGTCCTTCTACCCCATGAGCATCTTTGTAACACCTTATTTTTAAATGGTTTAAGATACTCTAAATGGGGAAGAAAAAAAAAGAAAAAGGAAATACAAGTGGTAAACTGACATTTCAAAAGTAGGTGGGGTTTTTTGTTTGTTTTGGTTTTTTTTTTTTTGTGGTGTTTGTTTTTTGTCATCCTCTCTACCCCACCAGATTTGCCATTTGTTATGATGTTGAAGGCACATTGAGGAATTAAGTTCTAAATGTTTTGTGGTGTTTATTTTTCTTTGAAGGCTTTGTCTGATGTACTGGTGTTAAGCTACCAGAAGACCTAATGTACCTTACAACTGTAAATTTTACATCTGCCCCTGAACCTTACATAGGAGCAAATCTATTTCAATAACTCCTTTTGTAGTTTTCACTCGAAACAGAAGTAACAGAAATCCCATTTCATCTTTCTGTAAAACCAAATTGATGAGCAGCATCCTCATGCTGATGCAATCAGAAAAAAACAGGTAGTTTATCAGAGATTTCTGTGCAGCTCCTTGCAGATGTTCTCAAGTAACTGGTATATTATTTTTAGGTGGATTTCAATTTTCATTGCTGGTTTTCATACATGTTTAATCACTCTTCTAGGAGTCTCTAAATGTTCATCTGCAACCTCAAATCATCCTATTAGGAGAACAGCAATACAAGGGGTTTACACTTGCTGTGTAGTTAAGCATCAGTATCCTCCAGCTGCGTTAGCACATTAGGAAGACACGTATCTGTGCTGAGCTTGCTGTCCCATGTATGCTGAGTATGTAACACATCTCTACAGTTATTATTAAACTTATTAATAATCCTCCACATTTTTCAAGAATGTTAGCTTTGAGATTTATTTTGTGGTCACCTGCTTCAGCATTATAGAACCCTGAATGGTACTAGATGGCCAGTAGTCTAATCTGTTATTGCAGCTTTGAATGTGCATAAGTCCTGCGTTTGCATTACTGCTTACTGATACCCCTACAATTATTTTCATAGTACCAAAGCCCTCTGCTTTTTTGGGAAGTAATGACATCTCACATCTGAGCTCACAAATACAGTTTTGGCTAAGACCACAAAAGTTTGAACAAAAGTTTCAATAAACAAAACACTATAGGAGAAATTTTGTTGAAGTGCATTTTATGGAGCACTTTTCTTTCTAAAGAAATACAAAGACATGGGCTGGATCACATATTACTGCAGCTAGTTCATAGAAGTGCATCCCATGGCTTTTTGGTTTTTTTTTTTTGTTTTGCTTGTTTATCTGTTCTGCTTACCTGTTTACTCCATAAGTTGTAACATTTAAGAAAAGCCATGTAGGTTTCACTGGACTGGGAATTCATCTTGCTTCTCTGCTCCTTGCAGAAGTAAGATCTGACAAATGGAAGAATGCTACAAGCCTGAAGGGTGTATTACCTTGCAAATCTTGTGTAAGCTTCAATGAGGATTATATTTTTATTATTCCTTGAAGCAGAGTGTTTGCATTGTCCTCACAAATAATTATGATCAACAGAGGAGGTAAATAAAAAGTAACTTGAACGAGGTGATCTCTTAGACTTGAAAATCCTGAGACTAGATGGTGAATTGAAATGGCTCCTGAACTTCATAATAATTTCATTATTATCCTTGTCTTGAAACATGTGTATCCTGAATTGCTGTGTGCAGGCACAAAGACAATATAGTATCAGTGACTGAATGATGGGAGTCCCAAGAAGACTTAGAATAACAGGAATACTAGTTAAAATAAATCAGACCTCCTAACGGCAAATAGGGATTAGGCATTCCTGTTACTTTAATGGGAGTTTATGAAACACATGCATATTACACGGGTGTTTATTAGCTGTAGGGGATGTTCTTAGCTGTGTGGTACTTTATGTTGCATATGTTGTTTAGTCAATAAACAGCCAATTACAAAGCCCTGACATTTAAAACAAAGCCACAGTTGGTTATAAGCAGTACCTGTTAGTCTTGCCTGTAGTTCCTTGGAGCTGGCATCTCGCTTCTGAGTGCAACAGGATCTGTTCAGCTTCATCTGCAAACTTTTAAAATCTGTAGGGTTAGTTCTGTTTTTCAGAGTACATGCTTTCATTATTCACTGTGCTCGAGACTGAATATTGCATCTTAGCTTGGTGTTTCATAAGTTGTTAAAATGACAATGCTTTGCCATAAAATTTTGGTGTCTCCTGGTATCGATCCAAACAAATTAGTTTGTTCTTGGCTAGTTAAAGCTTGAGGATTGACAAAATGCTTAACTGAGATATTTCCATTCATTCCTGAAGGTCAAAGTAAACATGTTTTCCTTATACTGTTCTGTATTCAAAAAAAGTGAGATGCTTAGATCAGGCCAGCTCTTGTGCTTTTCTGTGCTAGATTTTGGAAACTTTTGTGCATATAGCATCATGTGCATGTCGTCCTTAGCTTTACCCATAACATTCCCGCCTCTTTCTGATCTTGCCAGTCGTAACTACCACTGATGATATGACATCATTGTGGTAATACAGAATTTTTCTGTGAGGGAAATTGTCAGGTACTTGATTGCTATAGTTAATTTTCCTTGTCTAACAAGTTCAAGGCTGATTTAACTGTTTCTAGAATATCTAGAGAAAACATAAGGATAAAAGGTAGGTCTTCAGTCTAGCAGAGAAAATTATCACAAATTGGTTAAAGTTTAATCCTTATTCCTTAATTTAGGGAGCAAATTTATCCAGTGGGTCTAGGTAACACTTTACAGCAAGCTGTTATGTATTCTACTGGGTTTTCTGCCTCTGAAAAGATGTGTCCTGTAGCAAAATGGGAAATTCTTTTAAGGAAGATCTCTTAGCTAGAGCTGGTTAGGGGAAGTTCCATGGCCTTTGTTTTGTAGATTATTGTGACCTTCCGGAGTTAGGTAAGGGAGTCATTGACCCTGTCAGACTCTTTAGAAATACCCATAGACTGCAGACATTAACAAGCATGATAGAAGAGATAATGCTGAGAAAGAAGCATAAACTGGACATGCCTTATGTATCCTTTTGCTTTCCTGCAGCAATTTGTCTGTACAGTCCCTCCTAGGAGGACATAGACTTCCGATTGAAATGGAAGTGAGGTTATAGGCCTGTTATTTTAGCTCATGCTGTAGCTTCAGTCCTCTATTGTAAAATTTCTCATAAACTTGATAAACTGTGATAACTGAGGATTAGAGTGCAATATGTGCAATGAATAATCAAAGTGCGATGAAACATCAAAGCAAGCAAGTTAATTCAAATACTGGAGACCTTTAAAAGTATCATTGATTTTGGGCCATATAAACTGCTCTAGTAAAATTGTAAAAAGTGAATAGAAAACTTAAAAATCTGTAGGTATTCAATCCAAAGATGTATGGCCTTTCAATTTTGACTCTGCAATGGTACTGCTCAAAATCTTCAGTTGCAAGTTCTGCAGCCCATGTAACTAGCTGTGTACTAGTTTATAGCTTCTGCTTTAGTACTATTTGTATGTTCTGAGAGTTCAGTTAGTCAATGACGGAGCTTGTTCTTGGAATCTACAAACTGGTAGCAAATTCTCATGCATTATTTTATTTAGTTTAAAAGCCTAGGGTCTAATGGAGATGCTTATTCGCATTTGCTTTCCACTGAGCCAGTCTGCAGCGGTGGTATAGCCACAGTGGACCATATACACCTGTAAATATTTACAGGACTGAGCCAGTATTTCTGATTAAAAATGCAGAAAGAGAAGTATTGTATAGAATATTAACCCATAACCAGAAAGAGAAAGGGCGGGGGGAGGCACTAAAATACTGCAAAGGAATCTGATGTGAAGCTTTATAAACATTTAAAGTGTGTGATATTGTTTCTAACACATTTTCTTCTGTGATGCATATTTTCATTTTATAATATCCTTCCATTATAGTGCTATTGGAACTAACAAGATGTAGGAGATTCTTAGACAATTAAACTGGTGTAGTTCTGTCATGCACTGCACCAGCTACTAGGAAGGAGAAAAATAACTGTTACAGCTGAACCCAGGACAGGTTCATAAAGCAGTCTTCCAGTTAGATAGCACTGGTTTGCCTTCCTTATATTTTGGAATTAAAATTTCTCTCACTTAAAAACATCTTTCTTGAGATGAGGCTTTGACAGCACTTCTTTTTAAAATAAGCAGCGTGATCTACAGAGAGCTCTTACTGTTAACAACCACTTTTAAACACTCACCATCATTTCTGCAGTGTCTTTAGAAATGTAATTGGACAGATGGATGTGCTGGATTGGCACTGTAAGTGTCTTTGCTCTGAGAATAGTATCAATAGCTATTAATAACTTAGAAAGGCTCTCCAGATAAATTAGTGAGTAGCGACTTTATAGCTAAGGAATACATATGTTGTTAAAGTAAAAATAAAGACTAAGTATTGATTTTGAATCTGATCTTGATCCGAAATGCAGGTAATTTCACAAGTCATATATATTAGTTATGTAATGTTTTCTTTAAAACTAATCTTAAAAGCAGAGATCATCACCATTATACTGTTTCAGGATTTCTTCTGATGAATGTGGGAACAACTGTGCTATGCATCTGTTTGCTTATTTTTAAAGTTTGTACTTGAGGAAATTAAAAAAAAAACCCCGAAAATCATAGGCTCAGTAATACATAGGAAATGCAACATCTCAGATCCTCTCTACTGGAAAGAAAATGCTGAACCACATTAAACAGAAGTATTTCCATATTAATACATGGTATGTTTCACTGAAGTTTATTGTGGGTTTTAAATACAGATCACCATCAGTGCAGCCTTACTTACAAAATTTATCTTCATTTGCCTTCCATATTTCAGTGTAGGTTAATTATGTCCTCTTTGGACATTACCAGATAGGATGTTCAGTCCTTTTCACTGGTCCTGCTCTTCTTTCTTTGGAGGAAGAAATCTGAGGAGTTCATTTGTTTCCAGTTAAATGCCCCATGTGAAGAATTAAATCCTGCAAGGGTAGGTGCTTCAGGGCATTTAAAATTATTTATTATATATATATATATATATATATATATATATAAAATATAGGTGTTTTTCTCTTTCCTGTCTTTGCAATATGAAACTTTAAAATGTATATACACTAAATTACAGGAAAACCTTGTGTATATAACTGTTTCGTATTCTTCCCTTACATAACAGTAATTTTCTAGCAGGAGCATGTTAGCAGATGCCTTATTCTACTCTGGATTCACATTTACTATTGACTGCAACCTCAAATGTTTGTTGTGAAACTTCTCCCACCTTAGCAAAAGAGAAAACACTGTACTTCAGTTTGTGCTATCACAGCAGACATTTTCTTTGTGATTGAATTAGAATCTGGGTCTTAGGATTTGAAAGACAAACACATTAATCTCCTGAAAGATTCAGTCAGTCTCTGTCAGTGCTAATCAGGTAAAGGCATTGGTCTTTTTGCTTCAAAGCAGTTGGAGGGATTTTTTAATTCGGGGATCTGGCCTTTTTATTTCAAGCTTATTTCACCTTCCAGGTAATGTACCTATTGCATGCAAAGTACTGCAGGATTTGATACACTCATATGTCCCCTTAAGCTATCACAGTTTTCTGTGATTTGTAGAAATCATTTGTGTTCATCAACTCCAGCTAGTAAAGAGAATACAAAATTATGCTGGTTTTGCTGAAACAGGGTTGGGGATGGCAGGGATGAGAGTATTGGAGTAGCTTGGGAGGTTTGTCACTTAAGCAGATAACTTGAGAGTAAATTTATCTTGGTTCGAAAGAGGGTATCTGAAAAGAAGTTTGGAACAAGGGTCTGCATTTAACTGTGTTTTCTGTGTAGAACATGGACAAGCAGGCTTGCCTGGTAAGCTGAAATGAAATTGGTTTTGTAATGCTTTCTGTGCAGTAAAAATAGTGAATGGCACTGATTTGAAACTGAGTAAGTTACTTTGCATTATGCAGGTGAAATCTTGTGATGAACAAGTTTCTAAATCTAGCAAATTTTGGGATGAGTAACAGCGTGTTTTTTGGTGCCACACTATTACTAAAAAGTAATCATGTGTTGAGTCTCCTAAATGTCATTAAAATAAATGCAAGGTGTTGTTTTTAGCACAGTAGGAATTAGAATAAACTTTTGACTATTGACATGCTTTTTGGCCAGGATGTACTCCAGGACTGGATTGCCTACTACGTTCCCTCTCATACAGGCATTCTGTGTTCAAAGTGTAATTAATTGCCCTAAGAGGGGTCAGGTGCCCCAAGTCCCAGTCAGATGATTTCCCTGGGCAGTGTTATGTGGTCTGTATCAGTAAGCTGTGCTTTTCTTGCAAATACTTTAAGATTTGTCTCTGAGATGTGGTGGCTCACTGTCCAAAACCCTGTGCAGAGGGAAAGTAACAGGCTGCGAAACCATGATACAGGTATAGAAGTACAGTGGCAGCTGCTCAGATGCTCTTATCTTGTTGTCAGAGTCAATTAAATACATCTCTTGGTTTTCCCCAGTTCTTCTATTTGTAGTGTTTGTGGAAAGTAGATGAATTAATTGTTTACGGTGCTGATGAAGTGTGAGCAAAGCCCGCTTGCAGCTGGGCTTTTATGAAAGTTGTCCCTTTGTCTTTTCTTTCACCCACTAGTGAATTTTCATTCTTCCCTGTAGAATGTTTGTCACCTGCCACAAAAAAAAATCTGGAATAGGTCATAGCTTCATACTTTCAGCAGTGGTAACATTCAGCTACTGGGCAAAATTCTAATCTTCTTCCCTTTTCATGTTTTTCATATTGTCACTTTAGCATTCAGGATACCATGAAACACTGGGTTAGAAAATAGAAGGTAGATTCTCTTATATGTCCTTGCCTCTCTACTACTGTAAACTACTGTTTAGTGCAAGAGTGTTTGGGAAAATAAGTGGGTCTCTTGCCTCATATACTCTTAACTCTGCACACTACAGTGTCTGAAGTGACACCATTCTTCTTGCTTAGTGTAGATGAGTCTTTGCCCATTACTTTGTTACAGGTGAATGTTGAGGTTATCCAGTTCTCTTGTCTCCTAAGTGGCATATTATTTTCAAATTCGGATTGGTAGAGCTAAAAGCAACCAGGAACTAAAGTGTAAGGAAGATAATAGTGTAGTGACTGCAGTGCAGCAGTGTGATTTCAGGTTCCATAGTAGTATTCTGTGATGTCTGGAAAATTGGGCTGTTGTTCCTTTACATCCCAAGACACTGTCATGTAACATAAAGCGAAAGTTCTCATATTTTACAGACAGTATGTTAAATTGTAATAGAAGTGTTTGTTCCAGGGACTTGAAAAGAGGTAACTGTCTTCTCTGTCTTTCTTCAGTTCTGTTTCAATGCTGTGTTTCTACAGCTGATCTGACTTTTTTTGCTGCTTCTCTCTACTTCTTGCACTATCTCACCCTTGGTTTCTCCTGGTGGCTGTGGTCGCAGGGGTGACTCCTGTCATCCTGGCTGTGTAAGCCTTTATGGAGGTTTCCATGCATGAGGATGACTTCCCTGTTCTGATAGTAATAGCCATAATGGAAGCAGCTAGGCTGATTTTTCTTTCTCCTTTTTCAGTTCTTTTTAGGCCTCCTAGCATCTTGCTTGCAGTGTGCATATCAAGTGTCTGAGCATGAAGAGTTAGTGCCTTGCCCATTGTGTATCTTTCTGTATATCATGATATGTGCTGTTCATTAGAAATAGAGAGTCTCATGAAATCTGCTTCTAAAATGAGGTTCTAATTTATGATCTTAAGGGCAACTAAGGAAACAAGAAAGAAGTGTAGGAGGAGTAATGGCAGTCCTGTTTTGTACTTTCCTCATTGCAACAGAGTTACTTATTTTGTAGACAAAAAGGGCTTTCTAACCTGTAAGTGTATCTGGAAACAGGAATTAATTTATGGTAGAGGGTTTTTTTTTTCACTGTCTTTGGATTATAGTTCTCCAAAAGAACTTTTTCCTCTAGGTAAGTCTTTGGGCAACTGCACTGCTATTCGCGAATTTGCCTACAAATGCCTGAAGCAGGTGTTCTAAATGTCTGAGGTTCCCAGTGAGCACTGTGGTGCAATTTCCATCTGAACTCCAGCTGGCCTAAGCATCTTGAAGATAATCTTGTTAGTATCATATAGCTGTGCAGTATCTTAAGTATTGATAGTTATGGATTAATTACTTTTTTGTCTGTTACTATAACTACACATTAGCCTTCGTATGGAGGGGGGGAAGAAACACTGAGTAAGGGGGTGTCACTATAGTCTCTCCCTTCCCTCTTCTGTAGCAGAGACATCTTCTAATCTTAGATGTCACTGGTTCATCAGGCTGAAAGTGGTGGGGTTTTGTTGTTTGGTTTTTTTTTTTAGTACAGATCCAGAACTTAATACAGCATATTCTGAGTCCTAGAATATGTGTAACTCTGGATCCTGTGAGTGACAGGAGACTGGAGGTAAAAATCTTTGTGTCCCGTAGGGCACCACAGATTACTCTAACTAGAACCATCCCTTTAAACTCTTAGTTGTGTTCCAGTAACGTTGTTAGTATTCTGTCTGAAACATAAGGCTGACCTACATCATATAGCTAAGGTGCTTGGTTAGCATCATACAGTCTGTATAAAATTAATAGAAGGCTTTCTAGTGCCAAATTTTAAACTAATAAAAGATATTAATTATATCAGGTTTGCCAAATTTGCGTATCTTTCATTTGCAGTGGTGCTGAATATTTGGTTGCATTACCGCTGCGGTCACTGTTCATCATAAACAAAATCAGATTTTAGGGAATTAGTGGGTTGAGTTGTAATTGCGGTCATGTGATTCTGTTTGCTTTGTTGTTTTGGACTGTAGAACTGGGCAACAGAATTTGCATGACATTATGAACCTCTGTGTAAGCTAATGTGATATAGTGTTGCATTTTGGTTTGTTGTTTGTTTGGGTTTTTTAAAAAATATTTTCTTTAACCTTCCTGGAAAGAATGGATGTGTTGTTTTTCTACTGTCTCATGCAGCTATTCCAGGAGAGAATAATACTTGACAAATGCAATGCATAAAATGGTGGTGAAATATATTTTGTTCAGCCCTTGTTGACTCCTTCTATTTGCTTCACCCCCCCAGACAAACGTGTCGATGATTGGCCCTTGATGCAGTCTCCGTTTCCAACACTGACTATAAGCACTATTTATCTCCTCACTGTCTGGCTGGGCCCCAAATGGATGAAGACAAGAGAGCCCTTCCAGTTACGTTTCCTGTTGGTTGTTTACAACTTTGGAATGGTTCTACTCAACTTCTTCATTTTCAAAGAGGTGTGTATACCCTTTCACAGGAGGGAATTCCTATTTAAGTCTGAGGGTGTCTACAGATTGCAATATGAAAATAATCTTACATATTTATGATTATTGACAGGGAATGTTTTGCACAGATTTCTATAAAGCTGAGTTTGCCTTTAATGTGGGTACTTCTGTAGCTAGGTACATGTGTTTGAGAATAAATGCGCTAAATGAGTCTATAGAGAAAATTTGTGTACTAGCTATTCCAAGATCTTTTTAGGTTTATGTTAGTGTAAATACTGGACAGATTAACTAAAACCCGTAGAGGTTTAATGCTTGCAACTGGTTTGGGTTTTTTTTTTTCAACTTTTTAATAATCCTAAAGGGTGTCAGAATGTATCTTGTTAGAAATTGAGCTGTTTATTGATGCCTTCAGTGTGCTGATAAATCTTAGAAAATCAGGCATTCGTTGTAGTGAGGAAAAGTAGTCTCTCATCTATAAGTTATGTTTTAGAATAAGGATAAAAATGAAGTAGATCTTTAAAAGTAAAATAATCCAGTCTTCTAATTTGTTTTGTAACACTCTGTTTTAATAACAAAGGAAAAATGCAGCAACATTGGAATTTAAGTTTTCTGTACAGAGGAAATTACTAGTAACAGTGCAGTGGGTCAGCTCTTTAGCAGTAGCTAAATGGGCTTACTTAACAGTTCAGTAATCATTATTCAAGGATAGGTCCGCAAAATATAGCTGATGCTAAGGAGTAGTATATGCTGCTGTGACTTTGCTTGTGTGGATTGTGATTCTTCTTCCTGAAAGACCTCAGATCATAAATTTGAAAATCTGGTTCCAGAAGTAAACGAATGGAGCAGTTAAAATTACAGCATTGCAGAGCTCTTTCTTTCTGGCTGGTCTGTTCTATACGTTTGCCAGGAAAGCATGACAGAGTATGATGATCTGCATAGTGACCTTTCCAGAGAGCTTCTATAATAAAATAATTAACTGTTTTCAGCCTTTTTTAAAGACATGGATCAGTAAAATATTAGCCATCCCACCTCAGTCATCATTTTGTCTAAATTGTTTCCTTGCACTACTCAACTAAGTAATAAAATACTACAGGAACAACAGAATCTAATGCTGACACCCAAGGAGAGTTGTGGGAATGGATGAAATCCAATCATCTTCACAGGTTAAGACTGAAACTCCTCTGAAATGAACTCTGCAGTTTTTGCCATGCCTGTGCTTTTCACAAACTCTTTTAATTTGGTTTGTTTTATCCAGAAGCTGAATTATACCAGACTTAAGATCAGTTAATTTTCAAACCTTTGTAGATTATAGTGTAACACTTGACTTTGTACAGCATTTCCAAATTGCCGAATTAACATAAAAATGAATGGGACTGCAAATAGGTGTTTGCTGCTGATAGGCTGAAAGCTTTTAATTTTAGACACAGACAGGTTCTAGTTTCCTGCTATTTAAAATGGTAGGTGGTTGTTACATGGATGTTAAGGCTATGGATACAACACTTATAGGAAATGTCTTTTCCTGATCTTAGAGATTGATAGGAGGAAGGTGTTTGAGTTTCAACTGTTCCCTTTAACCAGGCATCTTCTGCTTCAGTCGACATGAGGTTTACAATACCATTGTGCCACTGTTGTAATTCACATGAGTTAAATGATATGCAGTTTGTATTTTGTGAATGACTGTAAAGTTTCCAGCTATTGCTGCGAAGAGAATTTGAATGTGAAATGCCTTTAAGTGTTATTCGAATAAGTATCCTGAAGGTAAGCTGTATTGTTCGTCTGTAATAATTTATGTTTAAAAAGCCCATAAAACACTGCTAGGTTGTGTAGTCCAAGACTCCCGTATGTTGGACTCAAATTCAGATTAAAATTAGAAGCAAATCCTGCTTAGAACATGCAGAAGTTCCAGATGTGCAGTCCCTATTTTGCCACACAAATCTTGAATTTCTTGTTTTACTTTGAGGCAGTCTAGTGAAGTCAATTTGCTGCCTTTTGCCAAAAGAACCTTGGTCAAATTACCCAGTAGTTAACAGTAGAGATTGGTTAGTTTCTGTAACAATGTGAACTGAACTGTTTCCTGCTCTCCTCTGATCCTACACATGTGCCTGTGTCTGACCACACTGGAAGGTAGTAGTGTTACAGCAGTTTGCAGGTGGGCTCAAATGATGCAGAAGTAGTTCAGTGTCTTTCTTTGGACCATTCTTTCACTGCTGTAATTTAACAGACATACAACAAAATCCAGAGTTTCCCAAAGTTTTGTATGTTGGTTTTATCTGGATAACACTTGTTTCTGCATCTGAATTAAGAAAAGGTTCCCTACTACACCTCTACTGCTGTTTACGAGATGAGATACTGAAGTAAACTCAAGTTCAATCTAAATAAGAAGGAAGTCAGGTTAGCGGTAAGAATAGTCAGTGCTGACCCATGTTTATTTTGAAGAATTTTTTTTTTATTACCCTTTTTTACTTTCACAGCTCACAATTTACAGGTTATGTCTGCTCCACTTCTATCTTTAACAGAAACATTCAAGAATGACAGGGTGGGCTTACGTGTCTTTAAACAATCTTGGATCATAACATTTGTGAATGTCAAGATTAGAAGTATTACTTGTACAGTTCTAGGCAAGTGCTCTTCTTTCCAATGGGACCTTGCTCAAATGTCAAGCTTATCTTCTCCTGTTCAGGTTATTGCAATGCACTTTATTTGGAGTGGCCCTACAGGAGCACTTCATGTGCTTTAGGCCATTTCTGTTGGCACAAAATCGGAACCTTTTCTTCATTCAGTTTCTCTCAATATATTTTATGGGTGCTCAGCACTGGCTGTTCAGACTTAGGGTTTTTTCTGGGTTTTGACTGGTATGCTCTGAATAGTAAATATATATATATATATATATATATATATATATGGTAAATCCAAATTATCTAATCCTTGTCTCTTGGAGACACTTGTCTCGGATCCATCACAGGAATAGTGGTTCTGTCATTCATAGTGAAAATATTAAGATATTTTATGTCTGTGAAGCTAGAGCTATCAGAAAGAATACTCGGGTTTGAATAGCTTAAGGTCATACCGGAATTCTTACAAATTTGTACAGGGCTCTGAGCAGGTAACATGCAGGGAAAAGTGAGTACTTTCTTTTTAATTTACAAGAAAAAAATAGACACTGTCTAAAAACAGGTTGTTAGAACTTCAGTAGTATTCTCAGGATCGAGAAGCATATTTTCTGTTCAGGTAAGTTTGATGTAGCAAGAAATTTGCTGGTAATTGTCATGAATGTTTTATGTAGCATCTTTCCTCTCATGTATGACTTTAATATTTTCAGCTGTTTTTGTCGTCAAGAGCTCGAGGATACAGCTATGTCTGCCAGACTGTGGATTATTCAGATAATGTTTATGAAGTTAGGGTGAGTATATCTTTTTTGTATTTCTATATGAATGTGTGTAATGTATAGTACTATGTGATGGTTTAAATCTTGTCTGAAAATAGTCCTTCTGGAGTTCTGCTGTCAGCCCATGACTGTATCTCATTATATTCTCACAGGCCACCTCAGGTATGACTACATTGCACATAGCAGGTATCAGCAAAGTGCATTGAGTGTATCTGCATTAACTTTCATCTGACTGCTAGAAGCAAGGATGGTCTTAAAGATACCATCCTTGGCTTCATCTGCAGTTGCACAATCCAGGATAAACTTCGTATACATACCTTGGTTCCTAGACCATGTTGAAGTTTACAATACCAGGCTAACCACAGTAAAGGTGTGGTGTTCTAGCCTGATCAAAGCAAGTAAGATTTGTCAGCGTGTACTGTGGTTGCACTTCACTCGTACTGTTGAGGCAACTTTTTGTCTCCTTTACCCATGTTTGGCTTCCTGAGGTTTTGCTGGCTTCTGGCAAGTGTATTATCAGTATGTTTCATTGTAGAAGCTTGGATTTCAAATGTGTGGCTTTTGGAAAGCATTCAAATTAAAATCAAAGTGCAGATGCTTGATAATCTCCACAGCACTGTTGATTAGCTCATGTACTAAACCTTGTCTTTTGACAGAGCTGACACTTGAGAATCTCTCAGCTTTTCTTGCAAGTTTCACCTACAGATTAGAACATGTTCTTGAAAATGCAATGAAAGTGTCTTATAGTCTAAATACATTTAATATTTATAGCACATTTCAAAATGGTGTTCATGGGTAGTATTACTTAAAACTTATGCATGTGGCAGGGGTGGTAGTGAGAAGAATAGATTCGATTCTTACACATTATATATAATGTCTGATATTGCAGAAAAACTATGTCTAGATTTTTTTGCCTTGTGTTAGTCAGCTGTCTTTCACCTTCACCAATACTGTTCACTCACTATTTCTGTCATTAGAATACTTCTGTTAATAATTTTGTTTAAAAACAAAATCTATCCAAGTGTAACCCTCAAGAGGATTCTTTTTTTCAACAGATGAACAAAATAAAATGTTGTAGTCAGCTGGATGACACTGAGGACTGGTGTGGCGTATATTGAAGGAATTTTTATCTTAGTGAAGCATAAGATGTAATAACATTTAATATGTGAAAATTCTGTTTCACAGACTCACTTTTAGGTGCACTTGTTTGTGGGATGCTGTGGAGGGTTCAGACCTGCTCAAAATAATTATCTCCTGTTTTGTTCGTTATGACAAGGCACTATTATACAATGAAATAAAGTAAAAATGACCCGCACAATGTATTTATTGCATGTGGTATGTCCAGAAAAGAAAGGTTGTTCCAGCAATGTCTACCCTTCAGACTTCCTGACTTTTTTCAGTTTTTTGCAAACTTGTGGATCTGCATAAACTGTGTTTATAAAGTTTTAAGTTGTAACATGTTCAGTTTGCATCTGAGAGAATTGAGGAAGCAGGGAAAATTGAATTCTCGCAAGATGTTGCAGCAACTGCAGCAACCTATATCATATACATACTATATCATATATATAGATGGGTATATATATACCCATCTACCCTGGTAGTTCTTTGGAATGAATTCCCAAGTTAGGGAAATAAGTTTCAACTAGAAAACACAGCCTTGTACCTTGTCTGACTAAAGAGTCTGGGATACATTTCTGGTATGTGTTACAGTGTATCATGCCCTGTGTTTAGGAGATACGTTCTTGAGCTTTGGTACTGTAGGACTGAAAAAAACACCCAAACCTGCTCAAGATTCCTTTACCATAATTTTTGTAATATAAATCTGCAAAAGCAATTTTAAAATGCTTTGTAATACTCCTTTGGAAATTCCAGTATTTGGAGTGAACAATTTTCTGACTCTGTCTAACTTAAAGCATGTTAGCGCCTGTGAGTAGTAACTTTTTCCCTCTGCTCATGTTTGTGTGTCCTTGTTTCCCAGGTCAAGGTTCATCTAGTGTTTCTGGAGAACTAAGAATTAGGAATCTGGAACTGTATGAATTAGTTCCTGCTTTTAAGTGTGCTGATTGCAATCATAAAGCTGAGCTATGCTTGCCTTCTGTATTGTAATTGTAATCTGAATTGTTTGTATTTGTCTAGGGCATGAGTAGTTCCTTTTTTATGGAATAAATAATAATTTATTCCTGTGAAAAGAGAACTTCACTTAACAAAGTAGACTTCATGATCCTGTAAGCAAAATTTTTAACTGAAACATGGAAAAGAGTTCTTTTTAAAAGCCACTTAGTTTTCATGTAACAGTTAGCTCCTAAGTAGTACCCGTCCCCTCAAACCCCTTCCAACCTGAAATGAGGAAGGAGGATGCAAGAATGGAGGCCCATCTTAAAACAAACCTCTGTTCAAAAACGCTGCAGCAGGGAGAGGTCGTGGAATTGGACCTCTTATTGACCCCCTGAATCCTAGGCTGTAATGTAATCTTTCTGTGTCATCTGGTGTTTTAACAGACTTAGATTGGTGGCTATGAAAATTGCCAGAATAGGTGTGGTTGTGACTAGCATTATTCATTTCAGGAATATGCCTTTCAATGTGTACTTTCTTTTAAGCTAAATCTTTTTCTTTCATGCTGTGTCCAAAGAAGGGCTACAGGTTAGGTCCTAACTTTTGATGCTTTGCAGAAGTTTAATAGTAACATCTGCTCCTGACAGATTTTACATATTGGTGGTTTTTCCTGTTTTATTTCTGCTGTCTGCCAGTGATTGCATGCATGACCTCAAGCAAATGACCTAACATCTGTTTCATTTTTTTAAGTGTCTATTAGCTAATGATCAAAACATCTGCATAAGTCATTGGGAATACTGAAATAGATCATCAGTGCACAAAACCTATCAAGTTTGAGAATAAATGACAGTAACACTAGATTATAGGAAGAAAGCAAAAGAGCTGTCAGGCAAAAAAATGTACAGGAACACAAAAATCAATTGATATAATCCTGCAAAGAGATGTAGACTATTTTTAAGTGATGGGAAGCATTTTAATCAAAAGTTCAACTGATTTTAATCCATGGGCTGTAATTGCATTCTGCGAAAAGCAGGTAGAATTCAAAAGAGGAGGAAATGTATGAAATTACTTGTCCAGGAACATACTGTAGCGATATGAGGACTAATGAGTTCAAACTTAAACAGGGGAAGTTCAGGTCAGAAGTAAGAAAGAAGTTCTTTACTGTGAGGGTGGTGAGGCACTGGAACAGGTTGAAGTGGTAAACCCCTGGCAGTGTTCAAGGCCAGGTTGGACAGAGCCTTGGGTGACATGGTCTAGGGTGAAGCATCCCTGCACGTGGCAGGGAGTTGTAACTAGATGATCTTAAGGTCCTTTCCAACCCTAACAATTCTATGATTCTGTGATATAGTGAACCTGTGGCAGCTTGGGCATAAAACATATGTGATTTTGTTGGATTTTTCTCCACTTACATTTTTGCTATATGTTGTACAGTAAATTGGCTATTTGCTTATTGGCTATTTGGCTCATTGTTCCACTGTAACAAAATGCACATCAGCTTTATAAGAGATTTTATGAAAGTTTTCTTGTAAATGACCTATTGTTTCTTTAAAAGTTTCTCAGAAGGAAGGACCTCCAAAGAGCTTTGGTACTGTAGTACTGGCTTCTTGTTTAATGGATACAGTCCAAAGTGTTTATTGTTAACTCATGAGAAGAAAAGATGGTTATCTTAATTTAAGAGATGCAGCTTTAGCAGCGATCTGTAAAAGATGCTGGGCTGTTATGCCAACCCATGGGTGTGAGACATAGTCTTGATATGGGTGTTATTAAATACCTGACTACCTGTCCCAGAAGCAGAACTGCATTGGATATTGAGCAACATTATATATATGGTCTTTGCAGATTGCCTGTGTCTTGGGAACTCCAAGATCTGTGGGAGTCACTTTTCTCTCATTAAGCCTCTCTCCAATTTTGACACATAATTAGTATCTTTATATAAAAAAATGTCAAAATCTGCCTCTTCTCCCTGAAACCTGAAGTAGGGTGAATTATATCCAGAGAGTGAGAAGAGTGTTCATTAATGGATACGTAAAACTCTGCAGTTTGGCAACAGTAAGTTATGCAGTCCCTTTGGGAAACTGCAGAGTCTGCAATGCAGATCTGCGGTGTTCTTCTGCTCACATGCTGCTTTTTTGCTTCTGCTGTAATCTATCTTAAAACATTCACCAGTTCGGATATGGCTGTGACAAACTTATTCTGAGATGAAATGCATTCATTCCTCACTGGTTTGGAAAGGTGGAGGAAAACACCATGCAGGGCTGTAGCATTACTCTTATCCTGCTTGTTCTGTCGATTCCCCTTTCTCTCACTTGCCTAACAGTATGTATGTATTTGAGAAGGGAAGCTACTGTCTCCCCTGGGGACTGAGGGGGTGGCAGAGTTATTTCACACCATGTTAAGGTAAGGAAGTCTGATTTTTCCATCAGACGAGTCCTGAAAGACCAGGTAAACTTCTTTCAAATAAGTGTGTTGTGACATTGCCTGCTGTCCTTGTCCTTTTTTCTCTTTCATTCTCTGTATGAGTCATGTGGGATATGTTCTGGTCCCACCCTTGTATAACAAGCTAGATGACTTATTATGCCAGGAACTAGACTACTTGTTATGCTATGGGATCTGGAAGGGAGTCCCTACCATCACCATACCCCCATATCATAGTATTAACAAATTGCTATGTGGAGCTTCTGGGCTTTACCTGGTACAACAATATCCTGATTTCAGCAGGAAGCATGTTGATGTTGCATCTTGGGCAAGATTCACTGTGATGGGTGGATTAGGAAAAGAATTTTGGGTGTGTAGCATTACCCTGTTGGGTAGATGCGTTCTATCTCTGCAGCTTGTGTGTATGGTCTCAGTTGTCCTACTCCCCAGGTGGCACAGAGCCACTGGGAAATGTTGCTTTCCAGAGGGGATTACTGAGCATGTCAGAAGCAGCTGAGGGGGAATATTGCTCTAAGGGAAGCGAAATCTATACCATACCTAGCTTGTAAGTGATTTGGTATCTTCTCACCCACATGCCTGTGGTGTGGAAAGAATTTCATACAAGGTTTCAACCTTTGCAACTTTGTTTTACCTTAATGTTTCTGCTTCTTTGTTCTGACCACATCAAAGTGTGGCCTCATTAGTAGGGAAAGCTCTGTGGTAGTCTTTACCTGCAAAGCTTAGGATAGACAGTTAAGGCACAGGTTCTCTATTTAACTGGTAAACTGTTCAGAGATGGCAAAGTTTTTAGTTATGTTAGCTCTTTTTTACGGTTGTGATTTGTGAGCAGTAGGTTCAGCATAATACTTCCATGTCCAGACCAGGTGAATGGAGTATTGGTTTTGTTGTTCTCATACTGTCAGATGTTTGTTGACTCCACCTCAACCTTTACCAGGATTTGGGGAAGGAAGAGGTATCCTTCTCTTGCAGTTGATAGGTGAGAGAACTTTATTCCATTCAGCTTGAAATCACTAAAACTTCTGTGTTGTCTTTTTCTCATTGCAGATAGCTGCTGCTTTATGGTGGTACTATGTCTCTAAAGGAATCGAATATTTGGATACAGTATTCTTCATCCTGAGGAAGAAATTTAACCAAATTAGTTTTCTTCATGTCTATCACCATTTTACCATGTTCACCTTGTGGTGGATTGGTATTAAGTGGGTTGCAGGTGGACAAGGTGAGTTCCCTTCTCCCATACCCTTTTGACTGGACACAGGGTTGAATTACTAAGTTCTTATAGACTTAACGTTATAATATACAAAACCGATTAAATACTACTAAAGCAGTGCAGTGGCTTCAGTGGGTAGTCTTCCTCTGTGAGAAATGTGGGGAGGGAAAGATAACAGAGCAATAATCTAATGAAATGCAGTATTTTGTTTTGTTCTGGTTTTTTGGTTTGCTTTTTTTTCCTCACAGGCATCAATTGCAAGCCTGAAGTTCTTGTCTTCTGAATTATCCTTGTTCTGTGTGAAACAGAAGGATGAACGTGTCTTGTCTAACTTGAGATTTGCAGATACAGAGAACTGCAAAATCTAATTTTGGGCCACAATCTGTGTACAAATATAATGAAGTTAATGGAGATGTTATTTTGGCATTGTATATGAGTTCGGGGTTTGCTGGCTTTCTTATAAAGAGGCATGTGTAAAATTCTGAAACCTTCCCTTGAAGGTGAACCAATCAATCTGTCAACTTCTAAAACATAATGACACAAGTCTATAATTATCAACCTTTTCTCATTTCCTTGCTTCCTTTCTAAAGCAGCCATTGGAGAATCTTATTGCATTATATTTGTCACATCCTTCTGTGCCTGCATTGTACCCTTGTTCCAGTTGTTTTGCCTTGTCCCCTCAAATTACAAGCTCTAAAGAGCTGAGAGTTCAGGAAAAATACCTGGGCCGATGTTTGTAATGTACTTCGTAGGCTTAAGACACGGAAAATAACATGTAATGAACATCACACCAAACTAATATTTTGGGGTTTGCTTGGTTTTGGGTGTAGTCTTTTTTTTTTTTTCCTCCAAAACATACTAATACTTACTGCATGGGGGGGTTATGTTTTCATTTACTATAGCTAAATTGTACTGAGTGGTTGCTTATATGCAAAAGAAGAAATATTTAAAATGAGCATCTGTGTCCATCTTTGAATTTTTCCCAAGTAATCTGCAGGATGCAGGTCCTCAGCCAGATATTTAATGATCTTTATTGACTACTACACCCATAAAATGTTTATTGGAGACTGGATGCTTACTTGTAGTCTTACTTAGAAATTCCCTCTGTCTCTCTCCCTTGTTGCTTTTTCAGAAATTTCATGCTAAATATCATCAGCTTTCAATACAACAGTTGCAACTGTTTCCAAATATATTTCAAGTTTTGTTGTTCTTACACTACCTCTTAGTTTCTAGCCCCTGCAAAAGGGAAAGCAACTGTTGCTCTTCTGAATTTGTATAGCGCTGCTGCACAAATGTGGATAGATCTATGTTCTTCTGTGTTCTAGTTGTTTACATGTTGCTTACTTAGACAGATCTATTATAAACTAGACCCTATTATAACTATCTGGGGCTAGACCACGTGGGCATCTGAGCTGTCTGATGTCAGCAGCTATTGTCTGTATTGCCCTAATCTTATATGGTAGAGCCTTTTTGAGCCTGGCAGTATAAGAATAATTTAACAAGATATAATTTTTTTCTGTTAAATGGCTGCTAATCTGGACAGAGTAAAGAGATCTTAATGCGAATAAGAGCTGTGATCTTCATTTCCAGCGTGGATAATTCTGGGAAAAGTTACACATTTATGTATTTAAAGATGCTGGATATTTTAAGTCATAAATAAGGAAACCAAAGATGAACACTTCAGCCAAGCTCACTTGGCAATGCCCTTAAATGTCTTAGAACCACAACTGAAGTTCTGCTTTGTGTGGTTTGTGGGGTTTTTTGTTTGTTTGTTTGTGGGGTTTTTGGCCTATGTAATCAGACTTCCACTAGTTTCTTGGCTTCTGGCTGAGAAGTGGACCTTGTGCATTTAGTTTAAAAGATTAAAGTTCAGAACCTGATACTTTATACTTTACATTGTCAAATACAGCTTTTAATAATCCTCTAGCAAAACAATTCAGCTATGCTACAATAATTAATATGGAATCCGTATGATTTACATCTGTTCAACAAAATCTTATCAAAAGCTTTTGTATAAGTAGTTCCAGGAAAGATGTGATACACTAATTGCATGAACAGCTGTTTGTCTCAGCACATGTTGGCAGTCTGGTCTATACTATACTACTGAATATTTCAAAGATGAAATCCTAGCGTGTCCTGTGCTTTATAACTTTTACTATCACATCGATAATACAAGAAAAGACAACCTTTTTTTCTTTCCCCAAAATTATGTTGCAATCTTCCCTTCTGTTTCTGGACAGCTTTCTTCGGAGCTCAGATGAATGCATTTATTCATGTCATTATGTACATGTATTATGGATTAGCTGCCTGTGGCCCTAAATTTCAAAAATACCTGTGGTGGAAACGATACTTGACCATATTGCAATTGGTAAGTAAAACTTTTCCCATTATGTTAGAAGGTATTGCCTCTGAATGGACTTCCAGTTGCAGAACTTTGGAACAGATGCTGCTTATTCCAAAAGTTTGTTGCTCTCTGATACAGCTCAAGTTAGAATACTTCCAGGAGATGGAATTATTTATTTAATTTCTCAAAAAATATGCAGCATACAGTTGTACAAGTGAAGTCTAATGTTACACTACTGATTGTTTCAACTGAATTGCAAAACAATTGTTCAAAAGGTAGACAAAATCCAGATCTCTTAATGTCTTCTCATTTTCCTATTATTGAAAACTGGTGCCAGTTACTACAATAAATTTGATGTACCTGGTCAAGCATATGTATGTGTGCATGATGTGACAGCCAGTTTAGCAGTGTTCATAACTTAATGCATCAGTATGTACTGGTACAGTCAGACCTACAAAATATAGATAAACCTTTCTGATTCTGTATTTTCTGTCTTCTAGGTGCAGTTCCATGTGACTATTGGCCACACAGCCTTGTCTATTTATATTGATTGTCCTTTCCCTAAGTGGATGCACTGGGGTGTAATTTTCTATGCTGTCACCTTCATTTTCCTGTTTGGTAACTTCTACTATCGGACATATAAGATGCCCAAGGAGCCCGTAAAGAATGGCAAAATAGCAAATGGTGCTGTTGCGAATGGAGTAAGCAAACCAGAAAATAATGCAGTGGTGGAAAATGGAAAAAAGCAGAAAAAGGGAAAAGCAAAAGGAGAATAACTTGATCCAGGCCTTAACCGTTGTTGGCAGTGAGGAACCTCCAGTTTGGCTTATAAACGAAAGAAAAACACTATCTGTACCAATTAACCTTAGGTTACTGAAGAG
Source organism: Lathamus discolor (assembly GCF_037157495.1). NCBI lineage: Eukaryota > Metazoa > Chordata > Aves > Psittaciformes > Psittacidae > Lathamus > Lathamus discolor. The sequence goes on from NC_088888.1 coordinate 77,650,973, forward strand.
CTAGAACACAGATATTTTCATTATTTATGAAGATTGCTTTAAGAACAACACTAAAGTTGAATTTCTATTGTAATCATGTCATTACCATGCATATGGTCTCTGTAAACTTGTAGACTGCTGGTGCTGGTGAATGTAAGGAAGAATTGCAGTTGATTCCATGTTTAGCAGTCCAGAAGTTAATACTACCGTTGATACAGGCAGTTTTGTTGGCACCCACATTTCTTTGGGGAAGGGAGGGGAAGGAAGTAGCATTTGGATACTTGTGTTTTCTTTCCAGAAAATTATTAAATTTCAAATCATGACGTATTAAATTTCAAATTATTACGTATTATCTAACCAGAACGTGCAACTTTTCTTGTCCTCCTTCAAGAGTATCTTCAGACACGTTATGTTTTATGTGCTGTCAGAACAGTGTTTGACTTTTCAGACATTACTTGATTTTTTGAGTGTCTGTTACAGTTTGGTTTGTTGTTTTTGTTTTGGTTTTCTTTTTTGTTTGTTTTTTGGGGGTTTTTTTTTTTGGTTGTGTTTATTTCATTTTTTTTTTTTCTTGTGTGGAAATATACCTACCTCTTCATCTGCTGAAAGGAATATTGAGCATTAAATAACTGGTTTCTGAAATACGGAGTCTTCTCATATAAATATCAGTTAACACTAATTCAGGAGAAAATATGGCTTCCTGTGGGGGTAAAAGGGATTTTTGGCGGTATTGGTCAAGTCATCATGAACTCTTTTCAATATAAACTTTAATTTTGTAGTGGTACTTTTAGGATAGCTAAGTGAAGAAAACATTTTAAGAATGTACAAATTTGAACCAATACATCGTTTGAAGCAAGCAGTGAAAGTAGACCTGCTGCCCGTTGTCTGTGACCTGCTGAAACCTGTGGTGCTGACCGATACTGAAAATGGTATGATAATATTGTGGTGGAGAGAAAACAGCAATATGTAATATTTTTTTAGAAGTGCTGTGTTTGTGTGTAGTTATGCTAACTACAAGACAGTCACTTGGGAGAGAGAATCTGGTTAAAAGGTCCTAAATAACAGCAAACAAGATGTTGAAAATGCTACTACTGCTTGATACTCATCAAGAGTGTATTTGTTTAGATTTTTGCAGACAAGGTATTGCTAGTAGTCAGGCCACCATTTTAATGTGAATGTCAGAGGTGGGCTTCTGAAACTATTCCCAAAATATTCTCAGCTCTTTTCAACCTAATTGGCAATGTAATTCTGCTAATCATTTTTTAGTCAAAACTGCTAAAATAAGTAGAAGTCTTTCAGATGGCTTTCCATCTTGCATGATACATTAATGGACTTCTTACTGTTCCCTTTGTGAAGAAAATAGGGAAAGAGTTATTCTTGTAAATAATGTTTTCTGAGAGATGTGTCTCTAGCTGCTCAGCATGTAATGAGCATGAGGCAGGGGTGGAATTGGTGAACGTATCCTGAACTCCAGCGTTCCTTGCTCCTCACTCCAAGAGCTGTGTTGTTGCTGTCTAAATGCATTCTTTCCAGCTCTAGTGAAAAACACATTCATAGTGACAAACTTGCATCCATCAAGTGACACCATTGTTGCAGGAAAAAAGTACATGGGGCTGTAGGTGTACAATGTGTGACATGTTTTAATAGTTTTTGCATCTTGATTATCCATTTGTCTGTTTACGATATGCAAACAGGTCACATCATCTGTCTCAGGTTTGTCTCTTGTCTCTATACAACCTCTGCCTAAACACAAAAACCAGGTCCCAGAAAAAAAAGTTTGGATATACTCTGTTGTATTCAGAAATAATTCCTAATGCTGGAGTTGATTCAGCTGGGAAGTAATTCATAATCACCACTACTGTGGATTTTATGGCAGAATATAGGATTGGGAAAAAATGCCTCTGCTGAATTGTAGTGCTTATGACCATTAAGTCTCCTACCTACTCCATCTTGCGATTCTTCCAGCGTTTGCACTGATGCTTTTTGCATTCGTATAAGTCTCTATTTATGTAGTGTGGCATGGGGAAGAGGGATAGTTATCTGCCCTTCCTTCTTGACAAATGCCACTACCCTTAACCAAGCCAAAACACTGTTTGACTGGGTAACTTTGGAATGGCTAAAGGAGCAAATAAATACAAAGCAAGCTAGCACACCTGCTACTCCAAAGTAATGGCTGGTATGAATACTCTTACCATACTATAAATTCAAGGTAGCTTACCCCACTAATCAAAGGGCTGCTTCTTGCTATTTGCCATGGGATATGGACATCTAACTTGTAAATCTGTATCATTCCTTGTATTGTGTTAAATTGGTTGTTTGCTCTTTTTTCAGTAAGCCAGATCAGATAAACTGATACTGTTAAAGTGATCTAGCTCTGAAAAAGCACACTGAGAAGTATTCCAGTACAGGTTCAGTTATGTCTTTGCTGCACTTTGTAAAGTAAGAATGATACCTTGCATGTTGGCAGATATTTAAACAACTGTAAGTCAAATCTTCTCTCCCCTCATCATGCGTGGAAACTGCTTGAAGTTGGTAACAGCTTGAACCTTGTTGGCAGAACTTGTAAGGAATTCTACCCTCAAACTCTGGGGCACTTGGTAACTTTCAGGAAAGAAATGAAACAACACATTGTGTTACATATGCATCATGTTGTTTGGCACTGTGGGGAAAACCAATTGGAGAGATTGGCATTTCATGGAAAAAAAAATCAGTTGTTAAATTGCTGGGACACCGCTGGTTTGAATCCATCTCTGCAATATAGCTTTTCTGAGTCTATTTATGATATATTTGATTGCTCACATGACCCGAGTCCCATTTTGATCTTGAGTATTATGGCCTTATTAAATATGCTTTTTTGTAGGCATGGTCTTGAGTGCAATATTTCTGTTTCTGACTATGCAGCCAGACTCAGAATACAGGGCTGAACTTGTACAGCTTTTTTTATTTTCCAAAATTTGAGGCAGTGATGCACGTGAGAGATGCTGCCAGATTCATCAGTCATCACTGAGTCCAAGGCACCTCAGGATTTTGCCATGAAAATAATAGAATATGAGTATAAATGTTTGTTATACACAGAGCTGAAATTTAAATCAAAAAATGTACTTTGCCTGGGCTTTTTTGTTTTGTTTTTGTTTTTTGCTTTCCAAAATTATTCCAGTTTATTTAAAACTGAAATTCAAACCATTTGGAACTTTTCTCTCTTTGCCAATGAAAGATAATTTTTTGCTAACAGTTCTGAAGCTCTTTCACCAGAGTCTTGTAATTATTTGATGCCATATAAGTAGCAGCATTTCATTTAGCCTCATCTCTAGCACTGAGAGTTGTTCGGTTCTTCTAGCACTTTGTAAGTGTAAAATAAATACAAATTATATATGTGTTTGTATGTATATGTGTACACATACATTGTGTGTGTATATAATATATGGACTCTTAGCAGATTCTTTCAATATGTGCAGTAAATTATTTAATGTGAAGTTGGCAGGAGCTGATAGAACAGTTCTTATGGCTAGACCAGTAAAATGAAGCAGTTTTCATTGATCCATAGATCAAATATCAGTCTTGCAGACATAAATAGTATCTGTCAGTCATTTTAGACATAAGATAGCAAACAAATCAAAGCCATTTCTCCCAGTGTGATAAATACTTTGTGGCACCAGTTGTAAATTCTGAGGAAACTCAGAGGATCTGAGGAATTAGGCTGTTTTATAGTAGTGATCATTTTAGGAAACAGAATGAGTAAACATGCTCCAGGTGAGTCTTTGCAGTTCATTGCAGTCAAATTCTCTGACGAGAGCACTTTTTAAAGAACTGTTTCTCTGTAGGTTCAAAGGCATGGCCTATTTGAACACATGACTGTTAACCACTTCCAGCTCTAAATCAGGAGAAAAGGATGAAGGCAAAATAAAAAATGCTGCACATTTTTCTTTTCAGGTTAACCTTAGGGCATGATTCTTCAGAGTAAGCACTTGGCCTCCATCTGCTGGGGAGGCAGGTAAGAAAGGAGTAAACAGCTATTATGCTGAAAGGTCTCATTCCTGATACAGACTATGAACACACTTGCTATCTCTTGAAAACTTGATTAAAATCGTTCAAGGTGCATAAAGTTAAACCTTGCATGAAGTTAGTGGGGGATGAGTGTCATGATGTTTAAACAGGCATTTAAAATGAGGTTTGTTTCTGTTAAAACTAAGGAAAAAGGGGAGCTTGTTAAGTATCTGAATAGTCTATTTATCTTGGCTACAAGCACAAACTTACCCAACTTTGCACCTAAAATGAGTCACCCATTTGACATCTCATTGCTTTGCAGTTTGATAAGTCGGCCTCTTTGCTAGCGTAAGCAGTTGGAGCTCTATGGAAATCAGTGGGGTGGTTCCCATTTACCTCAGCAGAGTACGTTTAACCCTAAAGAACAGAGAAAATGCTTGCTCTCTGCCAATATCCCAGGAGGATGAGGGAAATGTATGGTTCAGGATGCTGCTTTGGCATAAGGTGTTCATGCTTTTGTAAACAATAAAAATAAACGTTACTTTTTTTCATATTGTTTGAGTTTGGTTTTATACATTCCATAGAATGTCTTTTGTGTCCCATCTTGCTTCAAGGTGTTTACTGATTTTATAGTGTTGAACAGGTTGTGTTGATGTTATGTAGCCCAAAAGTTTGAGGGGGGAAAAATAAAGGGTTTGTGGCACATTCTCCCATTTTAAGGTCATGGGAACTTTCTAATTTTGCTTATTGCCCCAGAACGGTAGTCCAGTGGATTTGAAGTCACCCTTAGGGAATTGACTGAAAATAGGATGTCCACGTAAAAAAACAAGTCTCCTGGAATATATTCTGGCTGTATAGTGCATGAATTGACATCAGATTTAGTCCAAATGTGATATTAAGGCTGGAATATCCTGAAAGTGTCTGATGGAGCTGGCTTTTGCTTCTATCCTAGTATGGCTTGCGCCTTGGGTATATGGGAGAGGGAGGGAAGGATCAGCAAAGCGAAAATGAATGTAATGCCTGAATATTATACTTTCAGCTAAGAAACCTTCTCAGTCAGTCTTCTATTTTGGAAAGATTGTGGCAAGAGGCTCTGCATGCTGTAGTTGAGGCCGCAAATTGTTTGGTGCTAACAGTTAGGAATACAATTAGCTTTTGCTGGACACCATATTGTGGTAAGGTGATGTCTCTCATCCCCGAGAATCTGGAGTACTTTAGGCAGTAGGTGCAGTTCACGGTTACATGTTGCTGTGTACAGTAAGTTTCTTCATAGCTTGTCCGCCAAGAGTGATCTCTGTAATCAGCCTTATAATATTGAGTTGCACCCATGTTACACTCCTAGCACCTAAGTGCAAGTAGCTACACCAGATGTCAAGTAGTAGAGAATCAAGTCTGCCATCATAGCAAAGTATGGTGTGGTCAATTATCTCTTGCATAATTTACAGCTGTTGCTTCAGTCTGTTGCTTACACCCTCCCTGGAGTTAGAAAATACACTAAGTGTTCAGAGCAGGATTTGTCCCTCTGATAGTTGACTGGTGGTAGGCATGCTGTCCAGGTATCTTTTCCATAATATTTGTTCCACATCAGTAATTAAAAATAAGCACTTGTGATAGGGACATAACCAGAGCAACCGTGCCTCCTGTTAATAATACAAATGCTATGAAGAGCAAGGATAGAAATTATGAGGGCTAGAGAGGGTGGTGACCAGCAACTTTCTCAAATATTTATAAAAACATCATACTTCCAAAAAGGTCTGGTTAGACGAGGCTTTGAGGAACCTGATCTAGTGGAAGATGTCCCCCCCCACCCCGCAGAGAGGTTGCGACTAGATGGGCTTTGAACGTCTCTTCCAACCCAAACCATTCTGTGATCAAGTTAGGTTCATCAGGTGATTGGGTAGAATAAGACTGGATCCTGTTTTTCATCTTCAGTTTTCTTTACTGTATTACCTGCTTGTTAAAGTACAGGAAATTGCAGTAGGGGAAAGGCTTTTATTACCTGTTTGTTTGCTCAGCTCAAAGCACTGGAGTTACCATATGAGAGTGGGTGAATGTAGGCTTTAGTCTTAGATGCAGTTGAAGCATGTACTCAAAGATTGTTTTGATGGCAGTACTTTCTATGGACTAGTGCCTTTCGGTGTCTTTTTATGCGTGAGGCTTCTAGGTAGCCTCATGAATGCACACACACTTTTCTGTGGATTGCCTGGTGCAGTGACCAATCAGTGACTTTGTGTTTGATTTAATAAGAAAGATAGTTATCGGTGGGCAAGATTATGGCTCCTGTGGTCATTGTGGTGCCAATTGTCCAGGGCCTGATAAGTGCAGGCTGGTCTGATAGTACTGAAACAGTGCTGGCAGTTCCTGCCAGAGCACCAGGCCCCTTTCAGGGGAAAAAAGCTCTTTGCATTTTGATTCAATATGTTGCAATTGATCTGAGCTCATGCAGTGTAGCTGCTATCTGTCAAATCAATGTCCGGTAGGTTTTAGTCTGCTAAATGAGAAGAAATTTTTGGATCTTGAAATGATTTAAAGATAAATGTTGTCTATCCCTATCTTTAGATTGAAGACTGTTATTCTTGCAGTGGTATCATCTTAACTTCTTTAGTGAGAAAACCACCTTTATGCTGGTATCTTGTGGAGTGTGTTTATCAGAGAAAACTAAAGAAATAAAAGAAGTAATTGGGCAAAAAGCTAGAGAGCATGGAGTATGTGTTCTTCTAGGTTTTGCCCTTGCCCCTGGATGTTGCAGGAGTTAAATGACTCTAACTTACTGCTGTGTATTTATTATTTATAGATGCTGTAACAGTATGCAAGTAGTGTACTTGTACATAAGTACATCGTGAAGTACATAGAAATTGTTTTGTCTTAAATTACATTCGAGAGCTGTTTATCTAACCACAAACGCTTGTAGTGGAAGTAATGACAGGCGTCATAGTCCTGCATTGGCAGGACCCAAACAGTTAATATTTACTCTCTATTATCTGGTTAATAATCTTCTCCAGAGCTTCTGCGGAGCTTCTTAGGTAACCCAGCTCTGTGAAGATGAAAATTGCTACGTAACTGCTAAAACCTCCATTTAGCAAAGCTCCTCTTACTGCTTTGTTTCTTTGTTTCTTTTTTGTAGAAGTGTTTTCAGGTAAGGTGCTTGCTTACTAAATTATTCCAGTGAGGTTTACTTCACACGAAGATGCTGTAGTAGTTGCAAGTGAGTAAAATGTTAAAATGGACTCTGCAGTGTTGTATAGTCAAGGGTTTCAAGTCCATGGCATCACTTGGTACACTGGCTTTGCCTCAAATGCCAGTCCTGGGCTTAGGGCGCAGCAGCCTGGGTCCATCCAGCCCATTCCTTGCTGGACAGCAGATTCTCACCTGGTATTTGGTATCTGACCTGGTTTCCACACATTTGGCAGAAGAGGTGGGAGAAGTGCTTGGGTCAAAAAGGAAAATATTTCTGCAGTTCTGCTTACTCTGAGAACACCAGACTTGGCAGGGGGTGTTGTAATATTTTCTGCTGACAGCCTAAGGTACAGAGCTGGAAGGAAATACGGCTCTGGATTCAGTACTCGGAGAAAGCCTAGCATGCTTTTCAGGTCTTCATAGTTGCTTGACATAAACCAAATGTGCTGGAAATATGAAATACTCCAGTTAAATGGTGAGGGGTTGGAGAAACCCTAACTTCTAGGCTTTATTCAGAAAATGGGCCTTTATATAGTAGCTGTTTTTTCACTGAGAACTTCCCTTTCTTTCCCTCCTTAGCTTGCTCTAACCACTCTGCATGCCTTTCTGCTCTGCTAGGGTGGCTCCTCGGATGAAGATTGCTATGTGTGTTCAGGAAATAATTTACTGCTGTGCTTTGTCAGTGGGGCATTTGAAGTGCCTTCTTTTACAGTCAAATGCTAAAGAGCAGCCACACAGTCTGAGCAGCCTGGATAGTAACTATATTTGGCATATAATGGTCTCAAAGCAGCTCTATGAGACTGGGTGTTCAGGATACAATCAGCTAGAAGAAGGAACAGCTTTTAGTACATTTTGTCTTAACAAATACAGGGCTACAAGGACAAACTCTAGTTTTGTATTCTATGACATGAAGGCATATTATACACTTATAAGCAGAGCTTATGCCTGCAAGAGATGGAGAGGTTACTGTGCTATAAAGTCACTTTGTCAGAGATTTTATACTGAGCTATTCTGTGATCAGAGTTTAATAAAAAAAAACCACAGATTTTCATTTAAATCTGACTTTTGGGGGTTTTATTTCAAAGTCAGGTACAAATATTTTTCTTGGGTAAGAGTCCTTATCCTGACTTTTTAATGCTTTTCGGTGTCCTCTGGGTGCTGTTTCACTTATTTCAGTAAGAGTTTTCAATAGGTAAGGACACTCCACGATGTTAACAGAATTTATAAAAGCTCACATTGCACATAAAGCTATTCAGAGAATAATAGAAAGAAATGAAGTACCAAAACTTTTTCTTTAAACTTTATAATGAAGGTTTAATTACTTTAGTGAAACACTAGGAGAGGTGGCAGTGTATTTTTCATGGGGGTTAGGGACATATGCCGTGTTACAAACAGATGCACAAAACATTAGTGGTTTGCTTACTTTTGAATTGCAAGGATGCTGAAAATACCACATTTTAGCCAGAAAAGTGATTTCGGGCTCTGTTCTCAGCTTATGTTTTGGTGTAGCAGTTTTGTCAGCGTAACATCTTGAGGCAACGTGGTTCTTTTTTGTTTGTTCTAACAGGCACAGAGTGCTGTACAGTACCTCCTTCACTGAGCAAAACTCCTTTTGTAAGCATAATGCTAGACACCGAGGTTAGCTGTCAGCATTGTTATCAACAGCAGAGCAGCGTATTCTGATCTGAACTATAAATTTATCAACAAAAAAAATGGTCAGAAAGTAGATACAGTCAACAGCTTTTCTTTCCACCTCTGTAGCTAGGCCAGGATATAGAAATTTGTGCCTTTGTTAGCTGCAAAAGCTAGGATTAGGAACCAGGATTTTGGAAAAACAAAAAAAACAAAAAAAAACAAAACCACAGCTTTTTTTGTGTCCCAAATCCTTGATTCAAATATATATATATATATATATAAGTTATTGCATTCAACACCACTTTGTCATCTCTTTCTTCAGCATTGAGGAATAGAGTGAAGAAAAATCCCTGTAGGGTGCTGACTGAGGTGTACTTCCTGTTCTTTTTGCACCCTCTGCTATGTTAGTAGCAGAAGCAACCAAGTTAACAAATGTCCTCATAACTGCTTACTAGTGCTATTTATTTTAAGAAAATCAGTATCAGGTTTTAAAGCCCCAGCTGAAATCTGGTTCTCTTTGTTGCTTAGATAGAATAGCCTTTAGGGTTGTGAAGAATACTTTAGAAAAGAGATTCATGATACACTCAAACTGAGATGGGGGGGTGAGCCAACCGTATTTCTTGTTTTCCTTTTTTCAGCTGTTATAATGCAGGTTTAACATTTGGGCCAGAATTTCAGTTCCTGAAGCTGGAGATCTGGGAGCAGAATCAGCATTTTTTTGTTAGCAAGGAGGAATCCGTAAGCACCCAGCGGGATAACCCTGGCATGCTGTGGAAGGGGAAGGAATTAGGAACCATAGTAATTGTTGGTCCTGACTCCCTGTTAAAATCACAGCATTCTCATCGCTGGCCATTCCAATTGCTTGGGACTGGCTTACCTCTGGGGATTTACTGGATTGACTGAGCAGCAATTTAAATAAGAAAATAAAAATAACAGGTGCTGAATTTCTGCTCTGGTTGATTTAGTGGGGATGGTGAAAACTCCCATAGCTGGAAACCGCCTCCACTTGCGCAACGTTTTCTAGGTGGCACTTGGATTTAGCAGGCTTCGTGCAACCTGTGAACTGTTATCAGATTATGCTACATGGGGATGGATCCAGGTGAGTGGTGTTGAAGGCACAGCCAGCTGGATGACACATTTCACTGCAGTGTTTCTTTGGGAAACCTTGGAGCCTTTCCTAATTGCTGAAGTTTTCTAAGGAAGAGCTAAATAATGTTTTGGCATCAGTAGTTAGGGCGTTCCTGCAGCTACACCTCCTTGGCTTTAAAAATTTAACGAGGGGCAATCTTAAAATGGCTTTTCTGGTGTCCAGCTGCCACCAAAACCAAAAGCTGCTCTTTCAGGAGCTTCTCAACACCAGTAAAAGGCCACTCTTGGCTATTCAGCTTAGGGGTATTCTTTTATCTTAACATGGCCACAAGGGCAGTAGTTTACCTGGAATGGCTTCTGTGCTGTTTAACTACAGGAGGTTTGTATGTTTTCCAGTGGCTACAGGCAAGGATGAGGGAGGACTGAACAAGTTTATTCTGCAGTGTGGTGTCATGCCTTAACAATAGCGTTATCCCTCCTGGCAGCGCTATAAAGTAAGGAGATGATTTATTCCAAAAGAAAAAGTGGGGTACGTAATTTGTGCTAGTGCTAGCTCTTTGTTAATGGTTTTTTACAATTAAAAAAGAAGACGTTTACAAAGTGGTTGGAATACTTGGTAAATAACCTGAAACAAGACTTGCAAGGATGACTCTCTCCTTTGATCCTGTTATTTCCACAGCCACAGCACACTAACACAAGGCTGCTGTTGCTGCAGCATCTGCAAGCTCTGTACAGGACTTGTCATACTGAGGGGCTGGAAGTGAGGTCCCCTGCCACTGTGTCCTCCCTAAGCACCATGGCACAGAGAAACACTAAGAAGAACCACTAGGAACTGGCAGAGCTTTTACTCTCCTGCCCATCCCTTCTCGTGCAATGAATATCCTGCAAGGCGTGACTTGTACTGTCACAGCTTTCATTGTTTCTGGTCTGGGATGAGAGACCAAATTCATTTGCTCAGCATTACATAGGAGTTTTGCTGAATGCAAACCCCAGTATCTTATCATTAATAATAAAATCTTTTTCATTTGGGATGTAATTTGCTTACATCATTAAAAAAAATCTAGATAAGCGTTTTCTAACAGCTGAAAAGCAGTGATGTGGAAATATTCATAACTGCTTGAAATGGAGCTAAAATGATTTTGCATAAAAGGCTTATACCACAACAGTTGTGTTAACCACACCGTCCGAAAGTGTTTACTTTTGCTACATGTGTCTAGATCTACCCACCCAGACACCCATGTTACTGAAATCAGGATGTTGTGCTTTTCACTTTCATTTTGAAGGTGCACGCATTTTAACTTGTGCTGAGTTTATACAGGCTGTGTTCTGTATTTCTAAGGTTAAAATAAAACTGATCAGTCGTGGCTGGATTTTTCTGCAGCTCTCACAAAGTAAATTGTAAAGCCCCAACACCTTTCTGCCATTACTTATGAGCGATCCCAGATTCATCAGTTTAGCTGTTTGTACACAAGCCCTGAAGTCTTTGCCAGCTGCACAAGACCAACTCTTCGTTAGCTTTGACTACCTCTGAGCCACAAGAGGGAGATTTTTGTACCCTAGAACTGCTTGGTCTTGTGTCTCCAGAGCACAGTGCCGGTGATCGGCTGGTTTTACAGGGGTATTACATATGTGTTTTATCACCCTCTTATAAAAACTAATGATGTGACTGTACCCTCGCCAGCAGCAAAAAAATAATAATAAAAATGCCACAACTAGAAATCAGCCCAATGTTTGAAATGCAACAGCTCGGGGATGAGGGGGATGCCTTCCTCAAAGGCTCATCCCTGCAGTGAGGTCTGACCCCTTCCCCTCATACCGAGGCTGAGTGTCCCCATGCTGGTGGCAGTCACCTCTCTGCTCCACTCCTGTTGTTCCCCGGTTCCCAGCCTAACCTTCCCCTTGTGCCTATTGCTTATGGAAAGGATTGACCAATCTGGCTCCCATCGCAGAATTGCTGGCTAAGGCAGGAAAACATGCCAAAACTTCACCAAGCAACAAGGAAACTTGAGCAGGTTCAGTCTTGGTGTCGTGCAGGCTGCCTCTGAAGAGTGCTGGCTGTGCAAGGCAGGCCTGCCCCTCACCTGCTGACAGCCTTGCATTATCTCCCTGCCATCCTTCCCATCGGCTCATTTTGCTTGGCTCTACCTGTGACTCAGTCTATTAAATGGGCGTCTTATTTCATTGCAAACCTGAGCTGATTAATTACATGTAGTTAGGAAAAAATAAAGCAGGGCAGCTGTAGAAGGGGGTGGTGATGCAATGGAGGTGCAAACAAGAAGTTGTCACTTCTGAAAAGGAAGAGAAAAGGATTAAGGAACGAAATGTAACCAGAAAAGCTGCTCTGCCGAGTGGATCAGTCGCCAGAGGCATTGGGAAAGTGTGACTGCACAGGCCAGCACTATGGGAAGTGCTGCCCACTCAGTCTCCCAGTGCCCTAGAGCTCCCCTGGCAGGGATGCAGAGCTCAATGTTCCACTTAAAAACTAATCACTGCCGCCCGTGCGAATAAAAAACAAACCGTGATGCCGTTTAGGAAAGGTTTTAAAGGCTCTTTGAAATGGCAAGTGGCTGGGCTGGGGCAGTGGATCCAGCTGGGAAAAAAGACAGGGAGGGTATGGAAGCATGGTGCTTCCTTCCCCTGCCCAGTAGTAAAGCGGGGTGCGGAGGTGCCCGCACATCCTGGCTTTCTGTTTAAGTCAGCATCATCACTCTGCAGCCTTATCAGGAAAGGGCAAAGCAGCCCTTGCTGGGGGAAGCCGGAAGAGTTCCCGGTGGCTTGGTGCCTCAACTCGCCCGTGGGGAGGGAGGACACAGCTCCATCCCTGTGCAGGAGCAATCGCGGGGGAAAGCATGAGGCATGAGCGCGGTGAGTAAGGCAGGGGAGGAGAGCGACTTCCCACTGCCAGCCCTGTCTGTCAGGGCGCAGGGCTGGGAACGCCTCTCTTTCAACAGAAGGCTCTGAGAACACGCACACAGAGAAAAAGCCTTTTAAAAGCCATATGAACATTTTGGGTCCAAGACAAAGAGTGACTGATGTGGTTTAAGACACTGGGAACATCAGTAGGCAAGCACGCAAATCACTTGCGTGGCCTTTGGCGAAAGGGGAAAGCAAGAGGTGTCACACTGGAATTGCTCATGCCCTTTGAAGTGCTGGCTAAGCCAAAGTACTTTTTGCTATATGTGTTTGAAATCATGCAGAAAAACCCACTTCTGTTTGCTCAGTCGAACTGCTGCGTCTTCAGTGCTTGAGCTGGCATAGCTTTCTGTGGTGGGTTGACCGTGGCCGGACACCAGGGACCCACCAAACCCCCTCTCCAACTGGACAAGGGCAAAGAAAATATAACAGAAGTCTCATGAGTCCAGATAAAGGCAGGCAGAGGTCATTCACCACTTAACGTCATGGGCAAAAGAGGTGCCACTCAGGGAAATCAATTTATTGCCAGTTAACACCAAGGTAGGACAACGAGAAATAAAACCAAATCTTAAAACACCCCCACCCCCCTTCTTCCCAGGCCTTCACTCCCAATTTTCTCTTCCTCCTCTCCAGTAAGTGGTGCAGGGGAATAGGGAACGGGGGTCGCTGTCAGTTTAGCAGACATTGCTTCTGAAGCAACTTTTTCCTCGCTCTCTTTCCCTGCTCCAACATGGTGTCCGTCCCATGGGAGACAGTCTGCATGAACGGCTGCAGTGTGGGTCCCTTCCATGGGGTGCAGTCTTTCAGGAACAGGCTGCTCCAGCGTGGGTCCCCCCTGGGGCCACAAGTCCTGCAGCAAACCTGCTCCAGCATGGGCTCCTCTCTCCATGGGGCCACCGGTCCTGCCTGGAGCCTGCTCCAGTGTCGGCTTCCCACAGGGTCACAGCCTTCTTTGGGCACATCCCCCTGCTCTTGCATGGGGTCCTCACAGGCTGCAGGTGGATTTCTGCTTCACCATGGACCAACATGGGCTGCAGGGGACAGCCTGCCTCACCATGGGCTGCGCCATGGGCTGCAGGGGAATCTCTGCTCCAGTGCCTTGAGCAGCTGCTGCCCGCCTTCTGCACTGACCTGGGTGTCTGCAGAGCTGTTTCTCTCACATATTCTCACTCCTCTCTTCATCTGCAGTATCACATGGGTTTTTTTCCCCTTTCTTAAATATGTTATCCCGGAGGCACTACCACCATCACCCATGGTCACCACCATCACACCATGCCCAGCAGCAGGTCTGTCTTGGAGCTAGCTGGAATGGGCTCTATTGTGGGGCAGCTTCTGGTGGCACCTTCTTACAGAAGGACCCTGGTAGCCCCCCTGCTACCAAAACTTGGCCAGGCAAACCCAATTCACTCTGTTTTCCAATGCCATAGGAAACTCTCTGAAGCCTAGTAAGTAAGGGAAAGGGGGAAAACTCCTTTCTTATCCACCACTAAACTCTAAAGGGAAAGCCCATAGACTAGCTAACTCTAGAGAGGCCACATAAGCCTTCTGTGTGGCAGGTGAGTACTCACAGAGTGTGTCTGAAAAGCCAAGGCTGTGTGTGCCACAGTGGCCCATTCATTATAAAACCACTTTTAGCATTTGCTGATGTTCTTCCTGCGGTCTCGCACTGTTTGGTGCATGTCTCAGAGCCCTGGCTAAACCACATCCAGAGACGATACAGACTTTGAATGCATTATTAGTAAACCGAGGTGACTCACCACTTGCAAAATAGCAGTGCTATCACTGTCTCGTTCAGCGGAGGGCACAGGTTCTTCGTAACAGAGGAGCCAGCAAGGAAAGTGTGCATCATCAGGTGCTGCATGCATCCCTCAGGGGTAGCACCGCAGCCTGGCATCAATGGAGAAGCTTCAAAGCAATTAGAAAATCAGTGGATTGGGGACTGTAAAACTAAATAAATGGTTACACGCTTCCTGCAGTTTTCACTTCAGATTGTTTTTATGTATTTTTTCTAAAAAGAACCTTTTTTTCAATAATGTAATTGAGTTGTATCTTGTATCTCATCCTGTATCTCGCCCTTACCTCTTTTTAATGCTTTCACCTATCTTACTGTGTGATATACCATAGTTTTACATGGAATTATAAAACAGTTTAGACTGGAAGGTCTCTCTGGGGACTTCCTGGTCCAATCCCTTGCTTAGGTCAGGACCAATTCCCAGCCACTGAGAAGCTCCTCAGATAACCCTTGCCCATGAATGAATATATGTCCTCACCAAACGCTCACCCTTCAGAAACCTTGACGAGGGACGGGGCAGAGGGTGGCAGGAGGTGTCTCAACAGCTATAGCGGAGGGGGTGGGCTATGGAGCATCTGAACTAAGAGGTTAGAGAGAGGGCCCAAGGCTCAGCTGGCCCATCTTTTACATACATGTATAGAGGGGGAGTCTGGTTTTCTCTTGAGCTGTGACAAACAGACAGACAGCTGCTTGCTGGAAATAATGGTGATTCCCAGCAAAAACCCCAAACCTCCACCTACCAGGGTGGTTTTGGAAACTGAGCCTTGAACAGTGTCCGAGAACAGTGCGTGAGGTCCAGCTTCAGGAGCCGTGGCCAAAAGCACCACTGAAAAGACAGCATTGAAAAAGGGTAATCTTACAACATACCAGCAGGAGAGGTCCAGAAGCCTTTTAATCTGGCAGAGGTGCTCTATTTTTTATGGCGTATCCGGCAGATCAGCATGGAGCTTGTGCTCATGGAGAGAGATGAGATGTGCAAAGGGCAAAGGCTGATGGGTGTCCCTGAAAAATGGCAGACAGCAGCTGCAGCAGCTCGCTGCTATAGGGGACGAGTGGTAAAGACATGTAGTATATTTCAGTTATGCATTTAGAAAGAAGCAGGGTGGTATATTTAAGCCAAAGGAGAGAAGTGATATTTTTGCTGTTAAGTTGTGAGGACATTAAAAATCTGTATTAGACATAAATAGGCTTTAATCTTGCTACACACTCAGGAGGCCTGGAAGATCAGCCTAGGAGATAATTGGCCCACTCATCTTCATTTTGAATGCATCCTGGTGTACCAGTGAAATTACCGAAGCCTTACAGAGTATTAGAGCTAAGCCACTGTTAAAAAGGCATAAAGATGAGCCTGGTAATTGTATGACATTTAGTTTGACATCAACCCGAGGAGAACTGATGGGACTGCTGACAGAGGGATTGGACTGACAGATGACAGGAACAGAAACTAATGCTGCTCGCTGTGATGAAGAGGAGAAAGGCATGGTTTGGGGTTTTTTTCTGCACGGAGGCTATTTGTCTGCACTCTGTGTGGGCAGATACTTGGTTTTCTGTGAATCTTTTGGTTTGGTGCCATACAACATGTTAGTGAAAATGTTCATGTTTTATCAGAAAGGGCCAATAATGCTGGAGAGGCAGCGAGAAGGGATAAAAAGAGAAACAGCAGAGGAGACACCAAGGTCAGAGGAGGAGAAGAAAGGGTCTGGGCAAGGAGATACTCCAGGAGCTGGAACAGATATCCACCACACTGCTGAGGACCCACACCAGAGCAGGTTTACCTTTACGGACTGCAGCCCATGGAGGACCCCATGATGGAGCAGGAGACAAATATGGGGAAGAAGGAGTGTTTGTTACGGACAGATCTCAGCTTCCATTTCCCATCCGCTTGTGCAGCCTGGGAGGAGGAGAAGATAGAGGAGCTGGGAACAAAGCTGAACCTGGAAAAAGCAGGAGAAGAAAGGTACCATTTTAATGCTTGTTTCTCACCAGCTGAATGCATTTGGCCACAAATCAGAATCTTTTTCAGCCAAGTCAGTTTTGCCTGTGATGATAACTGGCAAGTGGGCTCCTGTCCTCACCTTGACACAGGACCTCTCTCACACTATATTCAGAGGAGGCAGTGTATGGGGGCCAGTTTGGCTGTTTGTGAAGACCAACCCACCACATACAGTTCACGGAAAGCAAAAAGGGAATGCATTAGCTGATTTAAAACAAAAGCAAAGCCGGATGATTAACAAAGCTAAGAAAAAAAGGATAAGGAGGCAAATCAAGGGGATATAGTCTTGCTCCTCCCAGGAACTCCCTGCCACGATTTCCAGCCTGTCCTTGGATGCTGTAATTTGTAGGCCCAATGCCACCTCAAGCTATTCCAAAACCTGAAAATGAATGCTATTGGCAGGTTGAGTTTTTGTTGTAGGTACATTTTGCCCTCGTGCACATCTACTAGTTGAAAGAACTCAGGCAGTTTCTCTCTGAAGCATTGATTTTTAATCTTGTTTGCCCTTCATTTTGATTTAACTAAAGAGAGAGAACTCTTTAAGAGTTCGCATGTGCTGTACTTACTGAAATCCATCCCCTGTGTATACTAACAGTAAACACAAGGCTTTCCAGAGCTGCTGCTGCCTCTGAAGACCAGTAAAGAGCTGAGGTCTGTTTCCCAAAAACACCCACTAGAGGGTACTCAATGACCTTCTAGTGAAGGCAGGTTTGCAGCCTGCGAGAGGAGAGCCAAGAGATGTCCCTGCTGGTTGCATTAACAATAGCAGGGCACAAAACAGCACCAGAAGGCAGAGCAAGGAAGCTTTTGGGGGTAAGAAATGTTGGGCTCGCTTAAATCCGGTAGGAACGTGTCTGCACCACGGCTCCAGCGACCCCAAACCACCAGGTGGAAACGGGACAGTGGGAAATGGGGGTTTGGTGGCCCATGAGCCCGCGTGTGGCCCCTCGGTGGGATTGGAGTGTAGGTCTGGCTGGGACATCAGTTGGCACCCCGAGGCAGCACAGTGCTGGGTTTCCTTCCTTTTCTTCCTGCTTTGGCTCTGGGGTGACCTCTGCGCTAGCTGGTCTGCCTAGCTGAGGTGTTCTGGAAAGAAAAATGTGCATTTTGCTATACTGCTGGCCACCGAGAGAGCTGATGTGGGCTACTGGGCTGTAAACCACCACCTCATAAAACAACAGTCATTGCTATTCCACAGCAATCTGGTTTTGTTGTGCTAACAGCAATCTGGTTTTGTTGTGCTAATCACTCGTGATCATTTTAAACGGGCAGCTGATGACTGTCCTTTGTAGGCTGGCTAGAAAATGAGACCATTTTACCATGCAGAGAAGTCAAAACATCCGCAGAGGCTTTATAAACCCGGCAAATCCCCTGGTCACCGATTTCTGCTCACATTATTATTCCAAGCTTTTATTTCCCCACTAACTGCTACGAAGGGCATGTAAAACGCTAGGCACGGTCTCAGAAAGGCTGGCCCTGCAAGGAAATGCCGTTCATCTTTTGCCTTCTGCTTCAAAAAAAATCAATAATCAGCATCTTATTTCAGCGTTGAAAGAGACGGTTTTTGCTCTCTCTCCGGCAGGACAGCTGGGTTACTGACCTTGAGCGCTAGTCGGGGGGTTTGAATGCTCTCCAGGCTTAGAGCCGAGGCGAAGAAAACGTTATTAAAGCAGCAGGGGGCACGATTGCTTCAAAACACCCCAGGCTCAGCCGCCGTGTGCCGGCTTTCTGCCTGCTGCAGCGCAGCGCTGCCCGCCAGCGCTGTGTGTAAAGCCCAAGGTGGTTTCCCTCAGTTAACCTGTTCAGCCCCGAGCTGCGCTACAGGGAAACCTCGGGTGTTACCAGCGCAGTGCGGACCCTCTGCCCCAGCGGTGGGCAGTCCGGCAGGGTGGTGTTCTAACCATCCTGGAGTCCTTTTTTCTTCTTTCCCCGAACGTTCCAATTTCCTATGGGCAGCCCAAGCCTCTGCTGCTTTGCCGTTAGCCTGCAGTGTGCTGAAGAAGTGCTGAATCACATCTGCCTGCGGCCGTGGGTCGTGGGCACCAAGCAAAAGGTCCTGGTGGGCTGCAGGAGGCTTGCCTGGACCCCTGAAATCCTTCCTAGCAATGAGCAGAAGGGAAGACAAAACTGACACAAACATAAACAAGGGTGCAACACGTAGGTGCCCCTTCTGGAGGCAGCAAGAAGAACATCTGGGGTTGTTAGAACAGCACCGGGACTGCTACGCCAGAGGAGATCCTAGACAAGACCTTCCAACTTTGCCTCAGGTTCTTGAAAATTCAAGTTCACCTTCAGTCTTTGATCATTACAGAAGGCGATTTTCTCCTTGGCATCAAGGATTGCACATAGATTTGGGGGCTCAGACTGACTGCATTTGTTTTGTCTTGCTATGAAAGTTAGCAATGAAGACACTACTGTGTGAGTCAATCGAAGTTCAGAATACAGCATAACCTTCAATATGTAGCTCATCATGGCTTATAAAACATAGTAATGTAAATATCAGGTTTTTTAATAATTACACACTCTCTTTTCGTTTGATCCAAGTTCCCAGCCTTCACTTCAGTGCACTTCTCCAGGCCTTTAATTAGGCCTCTTTGCTTCAGCATCTAGTAACCTTTCATGTACATCTTCCCCATCCCGCCTTTCTAATACCTCAGAAAACTCAGTGGGGTTGGTAAGGGGCCTGTTTGGCCTTTGTTTCACAGGTCAGAGTGACAATATGATAGATAATCCAGTTTCTGCTAAGATGTGGTCAGGATTTCTGCATGCTCAAGCAGACTTCCCAGAAGATGAAGTACTTCGGCTTTGCTGCTTCCCCAGTGCAAACACAGGTGTGGATTAAGGCCACCCACCTTCTTCTGATCTCAGGGATAAATCATGCGCTCTGAACTGGGCGCATGTTACTATGACTGCCAGTTGCTAGAAAACTTGGTAGTGCATTTAGAAAGAGCTATTAAATACTGAGAAAAAATAGTAAATATACAAACAAGTTCCACTTGAGAAATATTTTCCAGCCATGTTTAATGAAAAGGCAGCACTGATAGAAGCCAGGTTCAAAAGCCCTGCTTTTTCTTTCTCCCAGCCTCCCCAATCAATGCTCGTGTGACTCCCCTTCTGCACACACATGTGCCAAGGATTCCTTTGATCTGGACATGTAGGTCTGTGTCTCTTGCTAAGACCTGCAGATCAGGCAGAGGGGTGCCTATGTTTGCCCACATCCCTCTGGCACTTCGCTGTAGATGTATGTGCGAAATGGGTTGATTGGGGTGGATTGTTCAAAGTGACGTGGTGTGAGCCAACTGAAGAAGCAGTGGCACAGGAAGAGTCAAAGATCGACACTAGCAACTTACTGCCTGGGTATCCCTAAGAGGGGAAAAAAGAAGAGGATACGTGCATGTATATAAAAATAAGTATGTGTGTGTGTGTGTGTATGTATATACATATATATGTGCATAAATATGTGTATATATGTATATGTGTATATATATATTATATACATATATATGTGTGTGTGTATATACATATACACACATATAAATTGGGTACCCTCTAAAAGAGGATGCTGCGTCCAAGCTGTCTATGGGAGCAGTGCTGCTGAGAGCAGCAGGGATTAGCCAGGATACTTCCCAGCAGTGTCTGTGCCTGTTGGGGAGAGCACAGAGTGGTCCAGGCTCCAACAGGGTTGTTCAGCTGGAGCAAACCCCTGACTTTACATTATGGGGCTCACACAGCTTGGAGGTTCACCCCTGTCTGTGATTGCTGCACCTGAGCCACCAACTGGCAGGTCAGGACAAGAGATCTGGGAGCTAGAAACCAAAAGGAGAAGCAGCATAGCAGAGAGGGGAGTTTAGCAGGCTGAGTCTCATGGGGCTGCTTCTGGGTTTGGAGCCCTGCAGGAGAACTGCATCCCCTCAGATATATTTTGTCTCATTTTTTAAATCTGAGGCTGTTTAGCTTGCACTCAACTCATCATATGCACCCGTTGGGCTAAACTTCTGAAGCAAAACGAGTGATATTACAGCAGAGATGGGTTTTTTGCTTTACTAGATTATGTCGTCATGTTGATGTATGGACGCTGAAGAACGCATCTGTCTTGATTTACTCATTGCAAGTGGGCAACGCTCTCTTTGTTTTCCAAATTCTCAGCAACGTAGGCCATTAATTAAAATGTATGGCTCTCTCAAGTGCTATTTTAATTGCATTTCAATTCCAACTTAAAGGGCCAGGAAATAATAAAGCCGGGTATTACGTACACTTTGAAATGCTGAGAGATGTAGGGGGAATAGACAACTCCTGCAATTAGTTTGCTCTCCCACGCTACTCAATTCCTGAGCATGCCATTCATTTGATTAATGAATGTTATTTTTTTCTGCAAAAATCGACAATTTCAATATTGTTTTCCATGAGAAACTATTTGTTCCTTGCTTGTGGATTAAGGAGAACATTCTTTAGCACCTCTCTCACATGCTGGCCACATCATTAATCAGAGCAACCTCTCCGGAACTGGAAGGAAGGGAGCTGTAACATGCACATCACATGCGCATGGCTCAGTCACTCTGCCTCTCATTCCTGTCTGTATTACTCTGTTGCCTGCCCTGCACCTCTTCCCAGTGAACCTCTCCTGGCCTTCTCTTCTCACCCTCCTTTCTCCCTTCACTTTTCCTCTCCCCCTCCTCCGTTTTGGTGGGTGTGCTGTGTGGGAAGCCCGTGTACCCGTCCAGGGCAGCGTTTGGTGTTGCAGGGCAGCTTGGCCAGCCAGTGAACGGCAAAGGCTTGGTGCTGCATCAGCCTCAGTAACAGAGTAGGGGTTCACACCTCAAACTCCCAAACCTGGTAGAGCCACTAATACCCTCACTTTCACGTTCAGCTTGCTGGTGTTACAAGCCACATTGCTCATGGTCCTAATGCCAACTTCTGTCTTGTGGACTCCAGGAACCACTGCAGAGGGGACATCTTAGCAGGGAGATGAGAATCCACAGAGCTGAGTGGCAAGACCTGGATGTCACTGTCAGTTCATGCTCAGTTTTCCATGGGGATATCCTGCCCGAGCAGCTTGTCTTATTCCCACTCAGCATTTATCAGCAGAGCTTTAAACTTTCCCCTCTCAGTCGATACTGTCTTATGAGAGGTTTCTCTTGATAGTTGATCATGTTGTGATCTAGCAGCTGCATCCTGCTTCTGCAGGTGATGGTCATGCTGACTCCATCAGAAACACCTCCTGTCTGCATTTCTTTCCACAAACCACTTTCCTTTCTTAGCAGGAAAAAGTCAGAGCAAAACTGTAGGACTGAAAGCTTTTTTAACGTTCCCATTGATCTTCTTGCTAGAGGTACTGAAAAGATGTATTTTTGAAATACAAGAAGAACTTTCCAGTAAGGAAGTCTGCTTCTGGCTTCTGTAGCTCTTGTTTTTCCAGCCTCACTTCTTTCCACCTGGTCAGTGCAAAGGGGCTGGAGCCCACCCTCAGCCCCAGCCCATCTTCACAACTGGGTTTCCTGGGCTGGGGCAAAGCCATACTCTCTGCCTGTAAATGTAGCAGAGGATGGCTTGCCGAGCAGTTTCTATTCTGCCAAGGAAGTGCTTTTGGCTTCAGGAGGCTCCTGGTTGTTTCTGAGCTTTGTCAGAGACTTGGTGCATAACCTGGGGGCATGACACAGTGCTGCTGACATGGACAGCAGTTGTGTTTCAGCTGCAGCTTGCCTTTGTGAATTCAGTCCTCAGCCTTCCTCTTCCTCAGTTCCAGTATGTCACTAATGGTATTCCACAGCTCCACAAAGGGACAATCATTCACAAAGAGTTTCAAGAAGCTGAAGGTTTTAGAGGCTGCAGAGGGACATACATTTAAAGTTAGTTTAAAGTTAGTATACATTTGTGGGAGCCGTAATTGTTGCAGAAGTCACTATTTCTTGCTCTGTATTTATGCCTTTCTAAACATAGCTGCTCACAAGTGCTGAGCATAGCACGCATCTTTGCCTATTGATTTTATGTCTGTATATATGAAAATCAGGATTCCTAAATCATCAGGATAGGTTTTTCTTTATTAACTATTAGCCTCAGAGCGGCCCATTCAGATGCAGTTCATTCCGCATGCTCATAAGTTTTA
Organism: Lathamus discolor; assembly: GCF_037157495.1. Taxonomy (NCBI): domain Eukaryota; kingdom Metazoa; phylum Chordata; class Aves; order Psittaciformes; family Psittacidae; genus Lathamus; species Lathamus discolor. Next base: position 77,673,638 of record NC_088888.1, read on the forward strand.
TACCACTTCTAGGAATACATAGATTAATCCTGTGTTTAAGAGTGCAGCCGGTATCAAAAACAATGAGCACATGAAAAGACCATTGACTTTGACAAGAAGAATCTATGTGATTCACATATGAACAGCTGAAAGGGGAGGTGCCTGGTGCCTGCCCAACCCTCCTGTTATTGAACGTCAGACATGCTTATCACATGCAAATGGTGAGGTTAACAGATTTCGTACCAAGACCCCTAAGTCCTCACACTGGGACTTCTCATTTTCTGTTTGATTCACAGATCTTTGAACCATTTTGGCAGATACCACTACTTTTTTGTTGTTGATGTTGTAAATCCAGTTGCAGCAGATACTTCTTTAATTTACATGGTATAATAGTTTTGCTGTTTATTTCATCGCTTGTTTCATCATATTTGGTCCGATCTGACACCTATCTGCTACACGTTAGAGCTTATCCCCTTCACTGGAGGAGAGCATTCCTGACTTAGACAGCAGCAGAATTCTGATTTATTGAGGTTTCCTCTCCCTGTTTTACGAAGATGAGCAAGAGTCAGCTACTGCAGAGAAGAGCACATCTAGTACTTGGTAGATGGTCTGAATTTGTCCAGTAGTTCTTTAAACATTTCACTATGACAAGTAGGAGGGGGAAGCTTGGTCTCGTTAATTGGTACACTGAAATGTTCATGGATAAGCTCCTGAGGGAAGAATTGCAGGATGTGGGTTATTTATAGCAGCATTCGCCTGTCTATGCAGAACTGAAAGCGCTTGTGATCTACAACAGTTGACAAATAGAAATTTGAGCAATTCCGTGAAGCCAAGGAAACCTGTTCTGGGCCGAATTACAAATCACACCACGTGGACAGGTCTGAGGGAGCAGTTGCACTGGCTAAGAAAAGGCCAAACAACTCTAATTACATAACAGTGACATCAAATCCAGCTTTTTATCTCCCCTCAGACCCACATCAATATGAGAAAGGGAAGTTCTTGGAATATTTAATTCATCATCAAGCTTTTAATATGTATTAGGCATCCAGGGAGTCTTAAGAACTTAAAGCCAGCGCTATTTCGGACAAATTAAATTTGGCTCTGAATGAATGTTATATTCCTTTTCACATGCTGCCTCTTAACTCCGTAACATGTCATCCCAAATCCTTTCCTAGCACAGTGTGTCTGGGCAGGGTTGATTGCTTCGGTCACATATTGATGTGGGTTATGGTTACATTGCTTGAGCCTGAGCTACATAGATGATAAGATTTACTGAAAGCACATTTTAGGTCAATGATTACCCATAACTTAGCAGCTGACTTACTGAAGACACCAACTATACTGCCTTCAGGCTGTCATTTGACAAAAGTTCCCTTTGATGGCTCCCATCTGCCTTGTCTCTCAGCACCCACATCACCTCCTCAGTTTTGCCTTCGCAGACCATAAGGTGACCCTGCTCTGGGTCTTAAATAAACCTTCTTTAATGGATTACGCAGCAGACCCTCCTATTGCTGCGGTACCTCCGCTTATTTATATTTCATCCAGACAAGACCACCACAGGGTAAGGAAGCATCTTCACAGAAAGATGCACTGATTTTTAGAGCTAGGAGGTTGACTTATAAAAAGTCATCAGCTTCAAGGTTAAGTGAGGGAGACCAGGAGACCCTTTTGTAATGGTGAGGTACCATACTTTGCCTGTTTCTTTCTTTTGACCGCCATGCACCTCGAGTGGAGACCGCAGCAATCAAAACGTGCTGCTGCAGAAACAAGCTCCTCCAGGAGCTCTCTTGAAGCAGTGTCAAGGAATGGAATTATTTCAAAACAGTTCCTTAGGTCTTATGACAGGAGGCAGCGTTACCTATTTCTAGTCCCAAGAGTCTTGAGGAATCTTGTTTTTTAAGCTCCTAAAGCTTGCTATGCTTGCTGGGTGGTGATAAAATGGGCAAGGAAACCACAACCGAAATATTTGGACAGACAAGCTTCTGCAAAGCACAGTTGTTATGACAGATGATGGAAGTTGGCAATAAGGTTAAAAATCATGGATTTCAGCAAAGTACTGGATTTCTACTTGAACCCAAAGGATCTGTTATAAGAAGTACTTGCAGCCTCCAATAGCCTCTTCAAAAACCTCTTTCATAGCCTGACTGCATCCATGGGTATTTTATTAGTGATGATGCATGGTCCCTTAGTGTTTAGGGATACCAGACTCATGAGAAACACTGTACACAGCAGAGAGAAGGTCCTTGCCCCAAAGCTTTTGGATGAGCTGTGCGCGGTGGGACAGAAGGCAGCTGTGAGACTGTGTAAAGCGACACAAAAGCAGAAGACAGGTTCTGCAGTTGCAAAAAATCCCACTCCAAACCCTTGCCTGGGAGACATCTTGGTACTGCATCTGTGACCGTGAACACAAGCTAAGGCTTTGGGGAAGAGTAACACGGCAGAAGGATGAGAGGATTTTGTGGGCTGGGATTTGTTGGTTTGAGCTTTTCTTTGTTCAGAACTTACCTCCAAAGCAATCTAATATCCTGTGGAATAATGGCCCACTCACCTCAGCTCCTTCCGATACAAGAGAATGTTGAGAACAAAGACAGCATCTTAAAGGGTCTTTGTTACTGTTGCTGTAATGGAGCTAAGAAATTAACAGGAAAGACGTTAGAGATGCTGCTTGATAACATAATTCTTCAAGTTTGCTTTAGCAGCCGTACAAACCAGGGTAGTGAGGTAATCGCAAAAGCCAGCAAGTCAGATTCGGTGTCAAAAAAGTGGCAATATTTGCTCAGAAAAAAGAACTCTAAAACACGTTTTGCCAAGTAATTGATTATGAAATGCATGTTGGTTGTATATACACTATATTAAAGGAGAAATTCTGAAACACCTGGAAGGGACAAAGCTGTGATTATCTCTAGTGGCAGCTAATGCATACCCTAAGAGAAGACAGAAAAACATGAAATGGGACATTTTGTGCTGTTTTATGTCTCTTTTTCTCAGCAAAACAAACCAATACATATAAATAAGCAGCTGGTCTCCTTCCCCCCCCACCACCCCCGATAAGTAAACAGATTTTTCCAACTATCAGGAAGATGATGTGAAATAATTATGATGTGTGTAATCTAGGAATGAGCAAACCCACCAATTACCATAGCAAGACTCTTCAAATGCCATCTTTTGGGAAATCGTACATTTCTAAATAGCGCTGTCTAATTAGAATCTGTCTGTCACCGAGCATCTATGCACAAAAACCTCAATGTTAAAAGCAATGAAGTGTCTGGACTCCAAATGTGAGAGGACCCATAAAGTGAGGATGTAGATGTGCTTCTGGAATCAGAGCGTTTTATAGCAGTAACATAGCACCAAGTTCTGCTGATTTCAGGGTTCCTGTTTTCAATTTGAAGTGTCCTTCCCGTTATTTCTCATACATATTCTCTTCACAGAGAGACGGCAATTCACTCCATGCCTCTGACAATACCATGCCATAGTCAAACTGCCTGCTATGGGGCAAAGTGAAGTTTTAGCATCTTCCACGTCAGAAAGCACTGAGTTGTTTAGATTTCCAAAAACGTGGAGCAGTCGTGCCTCAGTCTCTGCAGTCCAGGGATAAAAGGGCCACAGTCACACAGCTCATGCCTAGGTCTAACTCATGTCTAACCCAGCTTTCCCAGCAGCCTCCATCAACCATCAGGGTAGAATACAGCAATAGTGTCTACATCAGTCATTCCTATCTTTAACTCTGTTGCAGATGGTCTGAACATGTCCCTTTGTGACTACCAGGTATTTCATAGTTATTTCTCTGCTAGTTAATAAAGCAAGATACTTGAAAACAAGAAGTTAGGATTTCAGCTCTCCATTGGTTTGCTTTTGCTCAGTTGTTTGGAGTCTTGTTCCGGATGATGGGGACGCCATCTCCTCCAACCAATAATCTAATTCGTTGCTGTGGTGCAAGCTGCTGGAGTTACAAGGAAGATGGAGATCTCCCCATTGGTTTCACTGCGGTGCTGATCCCCAGGTTCCAGGAGCTACAGTCCTAGCCCAGTGCCTTGACACGTCAGAAAAGACAAAGAATAGTGCCCAACTAGAGCATCTCTTCCTGACTTCAGGTGGGGAAGGATTTTGCCAGTCCTGCCCTACTTAAGGAGCTGGGGAGGGGGAGTACATACACACTTGAGCAAAACTCACCACAGTTTCCTTCTCTCCCCTCCTGCCCCACTGTGAGCTCGCCTCGGGCCAGCCCTGGGCAGGCAGCAGTTTGTTTGTCACACTGTGCCTCAAGAGGGCTGGAAGCAAGGCCAGCAGTGCCTCCCCGCTGCTGCAGGCAGGTTGTGAGGATGTGTTAATGTTTGTGAAGCAGGCACAATATGGGGTGATGAATGCCGCAGGAAAAAGAAGTATTAGGAAAGCAGTATTTGAGAACAGGGTTTGGCTAGCGTGTGGTAAATGAGGCCTGGGGCCACACGTTTGACAGTGAGGAAAACAGTATTGAGCAGCTTGCTCCCAAAGCAGGGCTAGCGCTTCCCCAGCTCCCAGCCAGGCAGCAGCCCTGCGGGAAAAGCCAAGCAGGGGCTGGTGATGATGGCGCTCCAAGGGCCTGGCACGGGCTGCAGCACCATCCCAGCGGGGCCACCGCCTCTCCTTGGGGCGCTTTCAATGCAGTTCTGTGTGTGTGAGGGAGAGATGTTACTGTCCAAGGAGAAGCAAAGCGAAGTGTGCTGAGCTGAGCTCTCAGCCTCCTGCTCCCCGTGAGCCAGGGGATGGTGCCAGGTGGCGCTGGAAGCCCACAGCAAGGTCTGGTGCTGGGATTTTCTGTATCCTCACTCACATCAGGGCTCACGCAGCCATAAGCACTATTGGAAACTAATACGAGAGAAGGTAATTTCAGCCCTTACCCTGTAACTAGTCTTTTGCTTGCTGAAGGGGTTGAGTGTAGAAATGTATTTTAGCATAAAAACGTATTTCTGTGATGAAGAGAGCTTGCGGTGAGTTAATCATGCTAGCAGCATACTTTGTACTATCGCCCAGCAGCATTTGTCTAACTACCGTAGCATCTCATTAGGCTTGGAGCTCTCCTTAGGAAATACTGCTTGCATGAAGAGCTGGGGGAAGGAGAAGTGCTGTGACTGCAGCGAGCCAGATGTCCTGATTTACCTTCCATGGACATTTGGATATATAAATGGTCAAGGAACTGTAATACAAATGCCTCCGAGCTTTATTCAGAAGACTAATGTGAAAACCACATTTCAAACCAGCAAGGGGAGGAGGGGGAACGGTCTAATTTAAGTCATGAAAGAACACTGATTTCTTTCCACATGGAGCTAGCACGCGAGGAAACGTTCCTTCCTGCTGGCACCCTAGCACCGGTGCGGAGGGATGTTAATGGCACACAAATACCTTCTCGGGCAAGCAGATTTAAATCCAATGAAGCCGGCTTTCATGGGGAATGCTGAGAGAGCAATAACAAATGATTCTATTGGTATGAATGCAGTCAGCTTGTGCTATTTATAATGTAAATATCATCTGAGTATAAAAATTGCCTCATTGGCAGAACAGAGGTAAAATTTCTATTCATCATGGTTTAAAATAGCCTAATCATAGAATATGTAGTTGGTAACCATAAATGAAAGGTTTTCTTAACATAAAAATGATTAATAATGGGCAGGTGTCTGTTATATCTTTTCCTATTGATGGAAAACAGAAATATTTTGGCTCGAACATAAAAACTCTGATTGTATAAAGAAGCGTTTACATTAATCTACCGAATATATTCTTTTTATTCCTTCAGGGATTAGGGCCTTTAAAAGGACATAAAGGAAATATGATTACATCTTATCTGCCTGAAGACTAAAACACACTGCAAGAGCCATACATGCGCTTGCATTTTCATGCTGTAATGGACCACAGCTCCAGGGACTTTAACGGCACCGCTCCAAGGTGGGAGACCTGACCTGCAGCTCCAGTCCTCAAACACCAGCACCGCTTTGGTTGGGGATGCTCATCTCATTTTATCACACAGGTGATACTCTTCCAACGCGGTCAGTGGAAAAGCAGCCACACACTGCCGTGCACTAGGGACCACTGACACAGAACATGTCCAACTGGAAGCTAATGCCATGCCCCATGCAACATGCTCCATGTGTCATGATTCAAATTATCCCATGAAGAGTAAATTCTAACAAACACTTAAGTCACTGCATGTAAAGCAGTTTATGTACTTACTTACCTTACCTCATCCTTTCTATATACTGTTTAAGTTCTGTTTTGAATGCTTTCTGCACTCGGCTGGAAGTTACTCCAGAATTTATATCCCATATGGCTAGAAAGCTTTCATTTCCCAGTGTAAGTTTACTCATGACCAGTTTATATCACTTGTTCTTGTGCCCATAATGTCTATAGCTCAAGTAGCTCCATCCTTCCTGCTTGTCCCATCCTGCCCTTGCAGTGTCCCAATGCAGTAAACACACCCCCTCTCAACCTTATTTGTGTCATGTAAAGCAAGCCAAGCTGCTCCAATGGCATGCAGTAAGCAGCTCATGAGGGGAAAGAGAATCTCATAGCCCTTTCCTGACCCTGCTCCAGTTTAACTTTGTCTTTCATGAACGTGTGTGCTGGTTTTGGGGTCTTAACTAATTCTTTTCATAAGTGGGCAACAAAGTTTGGCAGAAACCGTGAGTATCACCCAAACCCAGACTGCTCACACAAATCACTCAGAATTATTTAAATTCCAAATAATGCTCAGGAGCAGTGAACTCTTATTCCAAATTCATGTCAGAATAAAACAGCCCTTGACACTGCTGTAACAGCTGTAACAGCTGGATGTGAGCAGTGACACCATCCTTAGCCTACTCAACACTTACGGGCGCTTGCTCGTACAAACTGCCATGAGTTGTAATTCTGCCTTCTGTGCCACCAAGTCTCCCACTAGTTCATAGGACTCAGCACAGCCCAGCGGACAAGCAAGGCAGGCTGGTACTGACAAGTAAAAATGGCCGAGAGAAATGCCTGCTCCTCTTTCGCAACACCCTTTCCTTCCCCTGATAGGTTCTCAGAAGAGGTGGGAAGGCTGTAATGTAACTCTCCTGACACCAGGCATCGAACCTGCCTTTGAGAAACACATCTCACATTCCCCTTGCACCACCAGGATTACGCTGAGCCCCCAAGCCCAACACTGCTCTGTAGGCAGCACAAGGATGCACTTGGTGATGCCATTACATCCCGGAGGAGACGACAGGACCCTGGAGACACCTGAACCGCCCTCTGCGGCATCAGCCCCCTGTGCTGGTGTGGAAGGACAAGGGGACCCTTGTCCTCCCACAAGGGGGACAGAAGCTGGGAGTTTGTCAGGAATCTGACATGCAATTCCTAACCCAAAGTTTCTCTAAATCTACTTTATTGAGGGGCTCATCATCATCGAAACAAAAAATTGTTCAACTAGTTGGGCTTTTCTCATGCAACCATGTCATCCAACACTTCAGATTTTCTACAAGCAGGATAGCTGGGTTTATCTTGGTTACTAAGTTTACATTATATTTATCATCATATCAGAATGTACTTAATGAAGAGCTTTATATAAAATGTCCCTATGCAAAAGGCTCCACTTAACCAGGTCTGAAAAAGTTGCTGGCAGAAAGCAACGAAAGGACACTACAGTGTTTTATAAGGTCAGAGCTGTGACTGCCAGCACTTCCTAGCAGTGTGAGGATGAATAGCCAGACCCTTACTCTTCAATAATCTCTCAGAGATACAGAAACAGATTGTTCCTCTAACCTATCGGGTAGCCTAGAAAACAGTGAGTACATTGTTGATGTGACTTCTGGAGACACTAGAAGGACCACCCTCCAATGCCCAGGGATGCCTCAGCACTTTATAGGCATCTGTGCTGTGCCATCTACTGCAGGGAGGGGAAGTAGAAAAAAGAAGGTTTTAAGTATTAGAAGGCTCAGATAGACGTGTTCCTGGATATTTTTTCTTATAGTCTGACAGAATAATCTGTACACATGAGAGTGAGAAAGGCAGCCTGTAACCCCTATTCCCTACAACCCTGCAACTACAGACATAAGGGATATAATTTTAAACACAGCATGAATGAGTATGGTACAAAAAGTATTTTTCAGTTTGTCTAAACTTGTTCCGTACGAGGACTCACACAAACACTGCCTGACTTCCAGTAGATAGAGCTTCACTGCAAATACTTGCTCCCCAGACACTTGTGCACACACCTCTGCCACCTGCTTTTGGGACGCCGACATCTATAGCATCGTTTCTGCTAACAACTCTTACCAGCAGCTCAGGTGTGCTCCTGCCTGAGGCTGAAGAAGCTCCTGAGCACCCACTGCCTCAGCAGATGGGGAACTCTCTTGGCATTTCACCACCAAGCCGGGCCCAGAGGAGTTTCAGAGCACACCAGCTGCTTCGAGCCTCTGCAGAACCCCACTGCAGAGGTCCCCGTGCCAGGGGAGACTGCCCTTCCCCAGGCCTCGTTCCCCTGCTGACTAAAAAGGACCTGAAACACCAGAGACATATGGGCTTTTTGGTAAACGCTTAAACCAGGAAGCGCTTCCAGTGCTGGCCTGCCGCAGATTACATCCCTGGGTCAATACTGCATGGAGGCACAGGTGTTATCTCCAGTGGTTATTTAAAGGGGATATGAAACACGCACATCCTCAATGCATAAGTCGCCTGTGTAAGGTATCATACCCTCTGTCTCCTCCTTACCTAGATGAGCAGCAAACAGTTGATTTGTAGTCTTCACATAAGAAGCCAAGAAGCTGATGTTTGTCAAGCAAACTTGTACATGCTATTTCCCTGCTTTCCAAAGGTGCTCCTATATGTACTATGATTAATTCTGCTTCTCTGCCATTTGAAAATTAGAGTTTAGTTGTGGAATTTATCCAAATGAAGAGAAAAAAACTCTGGGCTTTGAACTGAGGATATTGTATTATTGTAACTGAAGTGAAAAAATGCTTGGTTTCATCGTGTTGCTAAGGACAACATGGTTTGGCTACAAGTCTTCCAGGTAAAAGGAGGCTGACGCTCCTCTAAAATTCTCTGATCTTTCTTTTGCTTCTCTCACTAGGGAAAAAAACAACCCAAAAGAAACCTTGGAAATTCAAAAAGCACATCTAAATCACAGTGAAACGAGGCACAGATTTGCTGCACCTCATAGGGCTGGTCAGTGGAAAACAGCTGAAATAGTAGTATTTGGAATAAAAATTGGTGCTGAAATAGGCACTATGGAGTAAACTTTCCTCCTTTTCTAAAGACCTCAGAAACAAAGAGACTTTACAAGACGGGTGCTGTCTTTCAAGTAAAGCCAGGCTCCAGCATTGCTGTTTCTTTGTGACTTAGCAACGAGAAACCCTCAGAGGAGCACCCAGAGAAGCAATCTGACTGTTTTCCAGCAGTGATAACACATGCTAATGGCGCAGAGCTCACGGTGAAATGCTGAGAGCAGGTTGTATCCCCTGCTTTCATGAAAGGTACCTTTCAATCGCACAGCTTACTTTCATGCTGCTTTATCTGTGGCAGTCAACTAAAAATCATGCAAAATGGATCAGACGAATAGAGAAGCATAGACCCAGCCTGAGAAGTAACTTCTCAAGTTGTTGGGTGACACATGGAAGATAGACAAAACTGTGAATGACAACGGGATTTCAAATTGCAAAGTTGTAATTATAAATGATGAATTCACTTGGAAAACGGTGAAGACTTTGAGGGAATCATCCTCGAGAGGACAAAGAGAAGAGTGACCCAGCAAGACTACAGGTCTGAGAGGGCTACCGGAAGATAAAGACAAGTGCAGGAGGGTACAAATACTAAATGTCTAAAAGACTCTCACAAAGGGAGGACTAGCAACTCTTTAGGAGAAGAGGCTGGAGGGGAGTAGGAATGGTGGCAGGAACACAAGTTTGGAACGGCCAGAGGTTCATTTAAGCATCATAAATCATAGCAGGTGGCTGTACCTGCCTACTGAGAAATGCTGAAGCTGCCTATTAGATGCATGTACAGGGGACCTACAAGAGGCTGTGATTTTTAGTGGTGACTGGGCGAGTTGGCAGGAAGGGAAGGGTTGAAGTTTGCTACTGGCACAAACAATTTATTCTCTTTCCAAAGGTGAACAGACTAAGAAAAAGCAATGAAGCAATGTTTTTAAATCAGGAGGGAAGTTGGAACTCCACTAAAACACTGAATAAATCTTGCCCAAATCTTTACCAAGTCCAGCTTAAATACTCAAGCATTCTTGGGTCCTAACATACATAAATCTGTCCTTGTTTTCCACTTCCCACCATGCTGGTTTCTCATTTCTGTGTTAGATGATAAATAGAGTATGAGTTCGTTTCATGAAAGCGTGGTATTTTGTCCTTAGGATAAACTGAGAGACTTGGCAGGGTAAAGACTTAACAAAAGTCCTTCCAAGTGTCATAGACTTTGTGGCTATTTGGTCACTCTCTGAAGAAGCAGTTGACCTCCAAAATCACAATTGCCTGGGGATGGAGAAACCAAGAAGGGGAACAAGTGGCCTCAAGCAGGCAAAGACATTTGGGGGGGGAATTTCTCAAGCTAGCATCACAGCGAAAAGAAATGCACCTTGTAGGAAACACCAGGAGGGGGCAATAAACCCCAGAATGCCCTAATAGAGCCGCAAAAGTGTGGTGGTCGGCTCTGCATGGTCAGGGCAACACAGGGCAACAGATGTAGCTGGTAGACTCGTTCCACCAAACTCCTGCAAGTGTGAAGTTCATACCTCTGTATTAATTTGTGTTCCCTGAAGAAGTCTGTAACAAATGCAAATGTAAGAATGTTTGATTTGTTTGTTTTTTTTACTTTATTTACAGGGACAAACCCCCTTCAAAACCAGAAAAAAAGAGTCCAAGTTGGAAAATGTTTCTGAGGAGAAATTCTGATCCATTTTGATCAACTTCACCAAAAAAAGAAAGTACACATGAAGGGAAAAAATCCAACCATCCTCTAGTTCCTTCCTTTCATCCTAGGAAGATGAAATGTGTATTGAACACAAATGATGATAACAGAGCATTGAACCTTTGAGAGGGTAACAGCTTGCTGCTACAAGAACGTCGCAAGGAGTGAGGAATCGTCTCAAATGCTCACATACAAATATCTGCCCATAGTACGGTGCCAATTTAAAATAAATGCAATGTGGAGCATACTAATAACGTTAAATGATTACAGCAAATAAATCATGCTGAATTACTGGGGAAAAAATGTGTAAGATTCTGTTATGGTTAAATGCAGATGGTCCTTGCGGGAATCAGCACAGATGGAAAGAGGGGTGGTCAGTTAAGCCCTGACAGAGCTGAATCCAGTGAGGGATATCAAGCGAATGGCTGCTTCAAGTGTACCCACAGCAAAAGAAAGGTGGGGTACGTGTGGGGCTGCTGGTGAATCAGACAGGAGACGTGGTGAAAGAGGACATGTTAAAACCTAAGGTCAATGCATTCTTTCCTTAGGCTTTTTTGGTAAAATCAGCCTCCAGGAACCACAGGTCCCTGAGGCCAGTGGGAAAGTCTGGAGCATCCTCCTGTGGAGTTTGAGGTTAGGAAGTGTTTAAAGACACTGGATATACACAAGTCCATGGGACCTGGTGTGATGCACCCACAAGTGCTGAGGGCACTGGCCAATGTGGCATCTTGATGGCCAATCTTGACCATCTTTGGATGATGATGGCAACTTGGAGAGGTTCCTCAGGACTGGAAGAAAGCAAATGTTAGTCCTGTCTTCAAGCAGGATGGGAAGGAGGATCCAGAGAAATACGGGGTGGTTGTCTGCATCTCAGTCCCTGGGAAGCTGATGGAAAAAGCCAAGGTACTTAATGCCTTCTTTGTCTTTCCCAGTAAAACCAAACTGTAGAAATCTCTGTGATTGGATGTGGCTTCCTCCTGGAAGGGAAAAGGAAATATGGAAGACCTAATATTACACCAAGTAAATGGTCACTATAGCATCCACATCTGAGGTATAAATAAATATATAAAGTAAGGCAACAAAAGGAGCATGTATGCAACGGCATCATATCGCACCGCATTTTCAAGATAGAGGCATAATTCTTTCTCCATCCAGCCACCCTCCTCGATTGGTTAACACACAGATTTATACCAATTTTAAAAATCTAAATATAATGTAATCTATAGAAACCTTTGTGCTTCAGGACATTCAGTGAGCACCTTGGAAAAGAAATCCCTGCTCTTCATCTGAATTTAGTGTCATTAGTTCTGCTTGAAAATGCACGTGTATTCTGTTTCCTACAGTGGTTATTTGCCTTCTTTATTTTGTCAGACTCTCCAAATTAAGTGTAAATTATCATCATCATCATCACATCTAAATGCTCATGCAGCCAAGACAGCAACACATCTCTGACTGATGCAGTAGCTAGAAAATTGAGTGGGGCCAACACGCCATCTCTGCACGGTCTGCGACCCTCTGAAATTTGTGTGGACTGAGATGACCCTCTGGGCAAGGTCAGCAGGATCTCAGCCTCCCGCTTCCCAACCAGCTTAACCAATAAGCAGATTACAGATGCACTTGGAGAGTTTCTGATTGCTTAACCCAATGAGACCCTTTCTGCATTTGGCACTCCCAGGCCCACATTGATGTTCAAGACTGCAGAGACCATTGTGTTCTTCAGAAGACAGTGCTCAGCACTGCACCATTATCTGCCAGAACAAATGGTTAATGGGGAACAGTCCCACATTATTATTTACCAGACAGCTCATAAATGATGAACACTACTCTGGCATGTTTCATCATTGTTCATTGTAAAGGGGAAAAGCCAAGTTAACTATGTATCTGTCAACAAATATTGCACCTTAACTACCAATGTATTAAGAAATGCTTGTTAAATGCAAATATGTTTTTTCAGCAACAAAAAAGGATGTTCAAAGCCTCATGCAAAATTTCTTTATTTTTAGAATAGGTGATACTAACTTTTTTGTTCCATTTATTTTTTTTCAATGGGTGATATCATTATAATTTTTCAGACTGCGGTTTTATCTGTTTATAAGGCTGTAATGGGAAACTGCAACAGGGTGGCACATCACACCTTAATCATTTCCCAAGGGTCTCAGTTCTGCCACCCCTCCCTGTGCCCTTCCACACCACATATTACTGCCGCGCAGTCCTGCCTGTTTGCTCTGCCTCTTCCCACGGACAGTGACCCCTTCCACTAGATCAAGTTGCTCAAAGCCCCGTCCAGCCTTGCCTTGAGCACTGCCAAGGATGGAGCAGCCACAGCTTCTCTGGGCAACCTGTGCCAGTGCCTCACCACCCTCACAGTAAACACATCCCTCCTAATACCTAATCTCAATCTCCCCTCCGTCAGTTTAAAGCCATTCCTCCTTGTCTTGTCACGAAAGCCCCTCTCCAGATTCCTTGCAGACCCCTTAGGCACTGGAAGCTTCTCTAAGGTCTCCCCTGAGCCTCCTCTTCTCCAGGCTGAGCAAGCCCAACTCTCTCAGCCCGTCTCTGCAGGAGAGGTGCTCCAGCCACTTGAACATCACTTCGTCACATTACTTAACAACTGATGGGGCTAATGCGATGTTCCTTTGTAAGTATCTGAGAAAGATACTTCCTATTTGCAGTCATTTTCCTCTAAGGTGATAAATCATTTATTGCAGTAATTTTAGTAGAAACACAAGCTTTGGGTGATACCTGTTGTCCCTGCAACTGCTCAGTTACCTCCTCAGCCACTGGCTGTGAACTGAAGACAAGCAGGTACGAGGAGCTGAAAACAGGCCACTATTATCAGGACAGCCAATGTGAAAAGGTAGAGGAAAATACTGAAGAAACCTGGGCTTCCTTTGAAAAAAGTGCCCCAAGAAAAAACAGGCAGTGATGCTTCACTTCCCAAGCGTGGGTGAGCAAGACTGTTTGTATTTCTACTTCTATTTCTATCATTTATAGAACACTTTCTAGAAGGAGTTAGCCAGTGGGGAAGGAGTCACTTGCTCCATTGCTTGATGTTCCCAACACCCAAACCAGGTGACGTGCCAGTTGAGTAGGAAAGTTTGAGTGAGTGTTGTCTGTGTAAGATTTTCTTTTTCCCTTTGATCTGGTGTCAGTAAAGACCTGATCATGTTCTTGCCTGATCTCCATTTCATAGGAAATGTTCTTAAAGGTTAGCACTGCTCATGAGAGTGATATTTCTGCTAAGCACTGTGCCTCTCCTGCTCCTTCCCGCTGCTGCGGCTGCATCACCAGTGATCTTGAAAAGGTCATTCTGTATTGTTTCTAGTTTAGTGATTTACTGCGGTAACAAACCATAGTCAAGGGTAGTATTTATAGGGGTAGTTAGAAGGAGATTAATTAAAGGTAATTTGGGGAAGAAAATGGTCCCATTGCTTTGAAAAATAAAAGCAAGTCCATGCAGCTGTAACTGCTTTGGAAGGTTTACTCCCACTTTAAAAGCAGATGTCTCTGATGTCATTTAACGTTGAATAAACCGGAATAGCTGGATGATATTGGAAATATGATGTAAAGACAGATGTCAGCCAAATTGGTTTAGTTCATATGAAGTACTTACAAACTCCAGAGGGTTATGGCCTCTTTTAGTTAAACTACAGAGTCTGTACACACACTGCTTACCGTTAAAGAAATACTGTCCGTTAAAAGCAACTATTTAGGGGATGTTGACGTTGTCCCATTCCCTGACTTTCTTGTCCATCTTTCAAGAACAATTCAAGGATGCCCTGTTTTTTTTCATATGCAAACTCAGGCACAACCGTGTTAGTACTTTATTAGCAATAAGCATAATTTCAGCCAAAAATAAATCCGGTCCTTTGCAGAGTGAAGCACACTCGTGATGGAGTTTTGGGGTTCCATGTTAGCACTCAGAAGCTGGGATCTTTACTGTCCACAGGTGACTCAATGGCCTGTAATGAAAGTCAGTCAGTCACTGCATGGTGAAGATCTGTGATTCCAGGTGCTATGCAGAGGTACTTCTGCATCTGTCAAGAGTCTAATTTGCTGCTAAATACCCTTCCTTAGGCCGCCTTTGGATTCATGGTGTTTATCTGAAGAAGATAATGACACATGGGGCCGGATAATGAACCGACTTTGAGGTATAGGTATGCCAGTTAAAATGAACATTGAATATTTTACAAACTTACATTTATTGTGATCGATGCAATGTAAGCATACAGGTATGGAGAAAATCCCTTGAGCACAGCTGAGTCTGCCAAAGCTCTCGTAAGCCCAAATTCGGTTTTGATTGGCCTTTCATGTTATGCTGAAGTAAGTTTTTCTGTCTAAACGACAACCCCTGCTAAATGACCTCAAGCAGACCGTTCTCTCATTTCCCTCAAAATCGTGTCTCACAGTGACTGTATGAAAGTTTTGGGTAATTGTAGCAGAACAAGAAGGAAGAAAATGCGTCCCTGGACATCTGGGAGCTGTGACAGGTGAGGCATGAGAGATCATCACCCCATGCCTGTCATCAGAGATGGGCATGGGATAGAATAGATGGACATTAGGTATCTGACGCAGAAGGCAAGGTCTGGGTGGTTTAGATACCCATATGCCTGCTTTCAGGCAGCTGAGCTGAGCCTTCCCTAGGTGTGCATTTGCAGTAATGGGAACTTTGATACCTTGCTCACATAAGAACATGCATTTAGATAACTTACATGGAACTAAATCACATTCTACTGTTTGTATGTTGTCTAAACTGGATAAAATTACACAAAGTCAAAGGATGCCTTCAGTTGTTATGCTGAAATTAATGCCAACAGAATGATGACATTTATTCAGTCATAAAACCAACGGATGAGGTAGGGACTTTGAGAGGGTATTTATAGAGTCACAACGATCTTGATGACTCCATTAATGTTGAACGGTTACAACCAGTATTTAAACAATTGAAAATGGTGCTACTTATGTCTTGCGGCAGCTATGACCATGGTGTACTGTAACAGAACTTGTACTTCAGGTGACGTGGGCTGTAAGAAAGCATTGCTGCTTTCAAAGGGTACCTGTAGCATCTGCTGGTCACTTTGACTGCCTGGCCAAGCCAACAGGCAGGGACACCACTGCCAGCAAGCTTCAGTTTTCAGTGACTGCTTCCTTGAACCCAGCAATAAGGAGGGCTAACTTTACCCCACGGATTTTGTGTCACTCGGTACAACTCTGGTTTAGCTGCTCAGAAACACGTCTGGCAAAAGCATTACGTTTTAAAAGGGACCTAATCTCAGCCTAATTTGCTGTCTGAAAACAGCAGCACTGAAATTCTCAGAGGGGTTTATCCCATTTCTGTGCGAGCAGGAAGAGGCATTTCGCTCCATCTTTCCCCTAGCAGCACGGAGCCTGTCAGCCTCAGCGAAAGAACTGCTTCCCTGGAGAAAGCACTCCTGGGTAAGCAGATATTGCTGTGGAGCACCAACCCTTGTAAAACCAGCTTAAAATTGCATTTTTGTTTTAAAAATGTATGCAACAAATATTTGACTCTGCATATCATCATCGATCTGTAATTCAGCTTCTCTCTGATCTATTTCTAGGCAAAGTAGGGATGAAAATAGCACTTTATATAACCCTGATGAAAGCTTCTGTCAAGTAGCGGGAAAGAAATAAGTATGAGAGACTTGTTAATAAAACAGTAAAAATACCCAGAGACACAGCATTACAACGAGGGAGCCTGGTGCTCTAATTAAACCATCTGCTTTTAAAACTGGTTTCCTATAGCGACCAGCTTAAGCACGGGGGCATCCCTATGTGGCACCAAGCTGAGCCTCCTGGACCCGCCTCCATCAGTCTTTCCCTGGGCAGGAAGGCATCGTCCTCCACACCACCTGTCTCAGATGGTGTGAAACAGCCCCTAAATCCATCAGCCTCATGCAGGAGTACTCCAGAGAGGGGCTCCTGTGTCAGAAGAGTGTTGTCATATGAGGTAGGTATATTTCTGCCTTGTCCCTACATCTCCTTCAGCAGGATCCGTGCTGGAACAGCATCTGACAGCCAATCATTTTGTAAAGGAACCCTTCTCTTTCCACCCACTGGTGAAACTTCCCTTGGTCCAAGGACAGAAGTTACCGGCTGGTTTATAAAGTGAAATGATAAAGATTTGGGGGTTTTGTCCCAGGGCACAACTGGAAGAACTTTGCAAGCTTATAGCTTTGTGAAGAAGTCAATCCCTGCGTCATCCAGCTCTGCTGGAACACCATCAGGTGTCCACTGCCCGATTTATTTTCCAGACATAACACAGCTTTATTGCAGATGAACAGGTTTTCCCAGTTTCTTCCCGTTGTGGTTGTCTGCTGCTCCTGGCATGGTGCGCAAGGGCAGCAAAAAAGGCCACCTCTAACATCGCAGGCATGGGGACCATGTTTATTGATTTCCTCTTCTTTCTGGACATCCTTCGTTGATAAAATAAAATAAAAATTTAATTAAATCGATAAAATAATAAAATAAAATAAATAAAATAAAATAAGTCAATGAGGTTCACTGCTTGAAAAAGCAAATGGGTAGGAGCCCTCCCTAACTGCAAAGGAAGCAGTAATAGGGGTAGCTGAGGGGAGCACTTCTCCCCCGCCATGCAGAGCTGCTGGGAAGCAGTGGCACAGGTTACACCTACTGCGTTACCTGCCCTCACTGGCCGCAGCCCTGTAAATCCATGCTGAAAGCATGGGAACAGCTAATTAAATGCAGCGCTTCAGTAAAATCCCTCTAAAAAAATGTATTAGCTTTGTGCAAAACAAGTTTACTCATCCATTTACTGTTGTGCTCAGTCTGTTTATGAGGGTAGCCTGTTCGGCAGTGTCGGAAAACTAAGGTGTGCGGTAATCCGCTGAGCCTGGGAAATTGCCCCATTAAGCACCAATTTGGCACAGTCTAAGCAGGGCAATGAGCTGTTGCACGTGTGCTCAGCCACACTGAGAGGAGCCACAGGACACCAGGTTGGAAGGGACCTCCAGGATCACCTGGTCCAACCTTTCTTGGCAACAACAGCATAGACTACATGTCCGAGCACCCCATCCAGCCGAATCTTAAAAGTGTTCAAAGTTGGGGAATCCACCACTTCCCTGTAGAGATTATTCCAGTGGCTGACTGTACTCATTGTGAAAATTCTTCCTCTTGTGTCCAAGTCAGAACCTCCCCAGGAGTAACTTGTGCCATTACCACTTGTCTTTTCCATGTAACTCCTTGTGCAAAAGGAGTTCCATCTTCTTTGTACCAACCCTTCACTGGAACATGGTGATAAGGTCTCCTCTGAGACTTTTTCTATCTGGGCTGAACAAACCCAGCTCTCTCAGCCTTTCCTCACATGTCAGGCTTCCCATCCTTTGATCATCTTTGTGGCCCTTCTCCGGACCCTCTCCAGCCTCTCCGCTTCTTTTTTGCATACTGGTGACCAAAATTGAACACAATATTCCAGCTGTGGCCTGACAAGTGCTGAGTAGAGTTGGATAATGCCTTCTTTATCTCTGCTAGTGATGCCCTTGTTGATGCAAAAGCAGCTCCTTGGCTTGAAGCGATTACTGATCACCTCCTGGGGCAAGAGGAGCCATCCCAGCCCAAAGAGCTGCAAACAATTCAAACTAATCCCACTGAAGCTTTCTGGAAATGGTATGAATTGCTGCTTCAGCCTCTTCAGTTGTTTTCTACATCTGCAAAAGCTTGGTGCTGGCAGAAGGACACAGAGAAAGTGGCTTGTCTATAAGAGCTTTCATCTTCATCCTCATTAGCTATGCCAGGGAGAGGAGCCTACAGTGAAAATGTCTCTAAAATGAAAGCAAATTTCCCAGGTGCCTCTCTCTTATTTTCTTTAGTTTAAAAGCAGGTTTACCTTGCATTAACAGCGCCTTGAGCAACATATTCTTTATAGGCAGGAATAAAGTATTCATAATACAAATGGATGGCAACAGGATCCTGTAACAGTCCTGGTTGCTCCTCCAACCAGAGGGACCCCATCCAGCTCCCCTGCCCAACTCTGCTGGGCAGCAGATACGCCCTGCAGCAGGGCTTATACCATATAGTGCCCAGCAGCATCCCACAGCCTCCTGCTGACACCAAGCTCAGTGCCCATGGACCCTGGCATTGGAGCTGTGGGGCTCTGCTGGTGCCTGCCCTTCCTCAGCAGGTCAAGTAAAGCCCATGGGCCTCATGGTCATGGTGGGTGATTGCAGCTGCCTGTGTGCTCCCCATTAGGAAATGTCCACCACTGCCTGTTGTTCTGGTGGGTCTCAGATTTTTTGTGTTTGCTGGGGAGAAGAAGATGAGAAGGCCCTGGTAGATGATTAATATAGGGCTTAGGTCGTATGTAACCCTGAGAGGATGTTGAGCAGGTAAAGAAGATCCTGTAAAGTTACAGTGATTAAAATTCTCCCCAGTCTTTAGCTGGGAAAAACTGCTGGAGTAGTCACCATTTCATATTTCACTCTCAGTGATTTTAGGACATATGCAGCAGTGTTTTTCTGGTTATTATTAACCATAAAAGCATCTGTTCCATTGGGATTTGGAGACCATAAACTCCATAGTACCCCTTGGGGCAGTGGTGCTTCTGCTCCATGGGGTTTTGGCTAACAGGGTGAGAGGCATTTTCAGGGTGAGAGGCGTTTTCAGAGGGGTGGTGCTTTGTAATGGCAATTGATAATCCTGGAAAGAAGCTAACCAAGACATTTGTTACATTTCCCATTATCAAATACCCCAAAATATCCCCAGATATCTGCATAACCACCTGGCTGGTGACACAAGGCAGGGAGACCAACGTGAAGTTAGGGAGTGTGGCAAAGGCACGGAGGTTGCATTTGAAGACACACAAGGTGTAAAGAGAGAAGACTGGAAAACACACAGACAAACATGCTGGAAGTCCAGGTAGGGTGGAATAACAAGGGAGAGAATTCAGTTGAGAGCAGGTTGGAGCAGGCACCACAAGAGTGATTCTGGGGGTGAGCACAGTGATTTTGGCTTGATGTGCAGGAAAGGCAGGCAGCAGGACTGCCCTGAGAGGTGACAGCAAGAGCCGGCAAAGGAGCTGGGAGGGGAGAGCCTGAGCCCCATGCACCGACAGCAGGCAGCGTGTGGCTGCTGAAGGGCAGGAGGAAGGCTCTGTACATGCTCTGGCAAAGCGGCCGCTGCCCTTATCCTGCTTGCCACAGCACACACACATAAAGCCAGGACTGTAACAGGCTCCTCACAACAGGTTTTTATGCCAGGGTAACTGCTGTCTGCCATGGAGAGTCATGTTCCTTGTTCACATCTCTGGGGAATTAGGATTTACCTTTACTGACTTCTTTTAATATGTATGCCTATACATTAAACTGAAATGAATTTCAGGAAGATACTCATGGCCTTTCCAAGATCTGCATTCCACTCTGCACATGGTGTAAGTTCGAGGAGCACATCCCCAGCTATTGATTTTTCTGACACCTTTGAATTAATTGAAGGTTAAAGTCTGTCAAGAGAATGTTTAATTCATGTATTTAGCAAGTTCTTTCATCTGCCCACACAATATGCCCAAGAAATATGGTAAATTGGAGCAATAGCTCAGTCAGGATGAGCATGAGAAACTTAAATTTCAACACTTCTGCCAAGATGAGAAAGCAAGGATCAGGATCATCTCTAAACCATGAATTCTGCTAGCTGACATAATTAAAGAGCTCCTTCTGGGCTTGCTTGTGGAGTTAACCCATACTGCTGTACAGAGGACACCTCCTCATCCCAGGGCTCTCAGTTGCCCCTGGACATCAGTGGCACTAGCAGCAGAACTGGACTTTGCACTGACTCAGCCACTTCTTCCACCTTAGTGTCACCAAGGCAGTAGAGAAAACCACCACAGAAGCACATATGCCAGGTAATTCCTCTGAAGGAGAGTTATGAAAGGACAGCAAGAGCAATGGAGATAAGCTGGACATGAATAAATTTCAACTGGAATTTGGAAGAAAGTCCATTCTTCAGTGCAGGAGCAGCGGGATTTAGAGACAACCTTCAACATGGCAGAGCAAAGCCAGGAAAAAAGACCCAGAGGAAAAGAATTTCAACCCAGACCCGGTTTGGTGCTTTTAGCTACAATTGGTGGTGTTATGAAACAGACTCTGTGATGACAGAAATGCAGAGGATTTTCCTCCGTAACCCAAGAGATCCCCCTCTAGGTTGACTAATGCAGACCATGAAATCTCATTGCACCAAAATGCCACCACCCCTGTAAGTTTCTGTAGGTCTAATTGGGTTTGATGGATACCCATGCTTTACTTAGAGCAAGAATGCTCCAGAGAACATGAAATGGCCACTTAGGGCCTAAGTATTATAGTCTGGCTGGAGCAGTACTGATGCTACAGCAATTTACCTTAATGACTCAAGAGCATATCCCACAGCAATGCTGTGTAGCTCTCCTGACCTAAAAGCCCCCTCATGGCTTAAACTCAAATTTATGCCGCTCACAGAAGACATCTAAAAGAAAAAAGCATTTCCAACAAATCCAGGAAGCAAACCAGAAGGATTTAAGCCTATGAAAACCCAAAGAAGAAGATGTGTCGAAGGAAAATTACACCAGAGGAGCCAATGATTACAGAGGTCTCGTAGCAGGAAGACCGTTAGCTCAGGGGTCAGCAGTGAAAGCCATCATCAGCCATTACTTGGGTGCAGCACTGGCCCCTCCACTGGTATGTGCTCAGGGGGCTACAGCCATCTCAGCAAGCAGCTTCGCTGTCTCTGGAGATGTCATATGGCCGTGTCACTGCTGCAGATGGGTAATGTCACCGACGGGCTCCATAAGGGCCATTCCCAGCAGAGACAGTCATTTGGCAGCAGCTGAAAGAGAACAATATGTGTATGTTGGCAAAGGAAGCTGGGGCAGAAAGAACAGGACGCCTGTCCAGATAGAGCTTTAATTAGACAATTGATAAATGATAAATGTTATGTATTTGAAACTCATCAGTATGCTGTTCATATCACGCTTAAGAGTGATTCATCTTTCTCACTTCTCACATACGAAAGGCTGGTCAGTACATCAACCATCGCTGCCTCTTCACACCCACATTCTTCCCGCCTCCTCGCTTTAAGGATATAAAACTGTGGAAGTAGGAGAAGCTAAGGCAAACAGAAGGGAAGAGCTGCTAGCAATGCTTCACCCCTGGCTGCAGGCTCCACAGGATGGATTTTGCAGATGGAGGTTCAAGGACAAACTGGTGTTTATGTGCTGTGAGGCCAGGAGCCACACGGCAGCTGTACCCATGGCATCTCCAGTGCTGTGTGTGCCATCCGTGCAGCTTTGCCCCATGGAAGAGAAGACGGCACATGAACTGGCAGGGAAGGAAGAAAATTGGCTGAAGTTATTTTGGAGATGCAAAATCCATCAAATCTGGTAATTATACTTTTCCTACCAGGAAGGCATGAGCTGGAAGTATTTAATGACAAGGAAGGGTGAGCTAGCAGCGGCTGGAGAAGCAGCTTGGGACAGACTGGCGATGCCGTCTTCAGCAAACCTCACCTGCACAGCACCGTGTTTTGCTCCTGGCCTTGCCCACAGGTACTTGATCATCCTCTGTGGGTTTCTCTCATGCCAGCACTGATCTGCTTCCTACTCCTTTGACCACACACCCATGGAACAAATCCCTCCTGCATAGGTGCACGGTCCCTCTGGGATGCAGAGGGAAAAGCAGGTGCGGCTTTGTTTGGCAGGCAGGGCTCGAAGTCCAGATATGGTGTCAGCTCTGGCACTTCACAGTGAGGTATCTGCAAAAGCGTGCTGATCCTCATCGCTGCTCGCTCAAATAAATGAGGCAAAAACAACAAGTAACTGATGATTGTTTTCCTTTTGGTTCCCAGCAGAATAACTTGGTCTGCCAAGCTTATTTCTGGAAGGTGCTGTAGTGCAGACATGTAGGCTCAGCTCTTGTTTTACACATTCTGATGCTCATTGATTTCAGTGGAATTGCTCTTGATCCCTGAAGAGGTGCAAAGAAAAGGTAAGCACACTTACTGTGCAGTATAGTTACGGGAGGTGGTGCCTGGGTCTGAAGGAGGGGCATGATCTTTGGGGCTCGAGAGGCACAGAATCAGTGTGCTGTTTATTCCCGTTATGTGAATATACCTTCTCTGTCTAGCAGCAGATAGCCTTCTAAACACAGCTCTGCAGGGCTGCATCAGACCTGTTCCTTAGGGCGTTAGTTCCTTAATCCTGTAAATTGCTAATGTCATCAGGGGATTGAATTGCATGCAGTGGTCACCTTTAAAGTAATCAATGGATGGAGGTCTTGCAGCCAGAACCAAGTTTGCCTGTGCCACACTGCGCAGCAGCCTGGGGGAGGTTACTTCAGATGACAGCATGAAAGGACCTTCAGTGATAGCTTGGTTGAGTCTCTGGAATGAGCAAGTCAGGTCCTTCTGCACCCTAAAAAACAAATCAAGTCAATGGGCCAGTTGAGAAAAACCTTCTCAAAGCCCAGACTGACTGCTTGGGGTGGGAATGAGGAGGTGTAGTAAGACTGGTAGACACAAATGTGTGCAAACACAGCAATGACTTTCAAGGATTTTGCTCACTGATGCTCCTCTGGCTCAGGGAGCACACACAGAGCTGGGATGGATGGGAAGATGACAGCTATTGGCAAAGCATCCTGACCATGCTACCTCTGCCTGCTGACTGCGCTGGGTCTTCTCTGGCAGCTGTGTAGGAGGAATGGCAGCACCACGAGTTTACACACAGAGCACAGGAGGGATGCTACACGAGCAGTGATACAGAACATCTCTTCATCTTCCTCTCTGGAAATCAAGACATTTCTGCCCACCCCTGCAGCAAAATCTCGCTGCTTTTACCCACCGTGACACAGCAGCTGAGCTGCTACAGCTCCACTCAGTTCAGAGAACTGCTGCTACCGATCCTACGTCAGCTGAGGATCTCGTTTCAAGGATTTCAGGCTTGCCTTCCCCATTTACATCTCCTTTATTCTTTCTGTCTTAGAGCAGGTGGCACACAGCACCTCGCTCCAGGGTGCAGAAGAATAGGTAAAGCTTTGCAAGCAGTGTTCACACTAGAGATAACGGACAAGTTTCAGACAGGTATTAAAAACCACATACTAGCCTGTTAATCAAGAGAAATGTCATGATGCAAATGTGTACCTTTGGTTAGCCACCTCCTAGGCAAAATATATTTAAATTCCTACTATGGATCGGCAAAGTGGGCAGGTAAACCAGAAACTCACATTCCTTTCAGACAAGAAAAAGCAGCTCTCCTGAAGGTTTTAACCCTAGAAGCAAAACTTTCAGGTGTGAAAACTTCCTGGGCCCTCTGTCCAAGCCACCCCAAAGTACCTGTCATTTCTTTTATCAGCTAACCCCAGTGCAAAAATTGAAGACAATAAAACATCCCTTTTTTGGTTTGGTTTGGGTTGGTTTGGGTTTTTTCTTTACTACTATTCACCTGGGGAGGACCTAGACCCTAACCTGAGGTGTCCTACACATTGCAATTCTCACTGAGCTACCAGGACCAAAGCCGCTTAGCATCTTAGAGAGGCTCACCCATCCTAGGCGAGGAGCTCTGCCGTGCTCCCATCTGCAGGGTCTGCTGGAACCGAAGCACCAGGCTGTCACTAGAGGGAGCTGCAGCAAGAGTAAAGACTCGTATTTTGTCCTTTGGCACACACAACACAGTCCACGCGTCTTTTCTGGGTTACAATTTTTATTAGACGAACACGGTTTCAATATATAACGTGTACACGGCCTAGGATGCAACATGCTCCCTCCCCCGCTGAGTTACAAAACACTGATGCCATGAAGGTGAACAGCAACTCTGCATTTGTGACCTCACAGGGTGCGACAGAAGGCCGGGAACAGAAGCTTTGCACACAGGTGGGTCTACACAGGACAGGATGAAGCACATTGGGAAGAGGTAAAGAATAGGAAGAAGAGAGTAAGCCGGATCTGCCCTGGCAGAAGGACCACTATCAAGAAGCTGTTCTCTATTTCGCCTCCCAAATTCCTTAGGGAGCAGGAGGATGGTGGCTAGGCCATGATGCAGCTGGAGTCCCATGGACCGCAGCACTGTGTGGCTGCACACATGCACTGCCAGCCAAGGGTTCCTGTTAGAACCACACTGCTCAGGGTGCTGTGGGCCATTCTGCACCATGTCTTTCACTCCTGCCCTCTGTGCAGGGCAAACATGTGGGTCTCCCTCCTCCTCCTCCCACTGCTTGTGCCAGGGTCTAGTGAAATCAGTGGACAAGTCTGATTAGGCAAGTACAAACACCTAATGGGATCTAGCACTTGCCTGGTGATGCCCACTCTTGCACTCCTGTAAAGTGCCACAATGCACTGCCTACAATCTCATGGTCCTACTTCTGAATCATGGTATTCCCCAAACTGGACTCCATAAGTAAATGGCCTGATGGGGAGATAGGGCAGGGAAGAGATCCAAGAAAGCCACTGAAAGCTTGGTAGCTCCACTTTGTTTCAGCAATAGCACTTGTGATGCTGAATCCTTGAATCAGACAGATAGTTATTTTAAAGTGTAAACATGGATTTAGGGGCTTTACTCCAGGTCCATTTCCCATGGAAGGTTTGGTTCAAGACAGTCAACAAAAAGGAAAAGGAAAGAAAAATACAAAAAGCCACACTAGGACAAATCCAGAGTCCAGCAGACTCACCAAAAGCTGTTTCAGCCTTACAAAGCATGTGTCCTTTGACTCAGGCCTCAAAATTAATGTACTGTGTTATTAAAAAAATAGCAACATAGAAACTACCCCTTTCTTAGTTCAAAGTTTAAGCACATGTAAGAAGACCCTACAGAAACAGTCCTCTTTCTGGCAAGGCACTATCCAGTAGTGTGTGGCACAAAGAAAAACACCTCTATCAAAGCCACTGATACAGTGAATGTGTGCATGCACGTCAGCCTGCACAGCAACTTCGGCTAGGTACAAAGGTTTACAGTTTAATTCACACTACTCTCCCTTTTAAAAACACAGGGTAGTTACAAGTATTAGCTAAAAATTGGGATCATTTGGTTCTCATATGCATATGCAGGTATTTTAAACAGAATAAAGAATTTGTTATTCCTTTCAATAAATGGCTCTGTTTTCCACAGACCTTTTCGGTTACCTGATAGCTACATTTCATTATTACAAAACCGGTTTAAAAAAATCCCACATCATCTTGTGTAACAAACTAGAACTCTACTTGCTTTAATTACAAAAATAAGGCTGTCACACAACAGACCAAATTCACATTCAAGCAACGTATATACTTTTTTTTTCCTTCTAAACTAGACACTTAAAATTCAAGTGCTCTAAGGGACTTACACTGCCAATCCATGCAAGCAAGCAGGATACCTTTGGAGCTAGTGTTGTCCTCCATACAACCGATTATGCCCACATGCGTGCTCTGAAATAAGCTAGGTTTACCTACCTACCTCTCCACTGAACAGGAGGCTTCTATTCTGCAATTATCAAAATTCAAGAGGAGTTTTGTGAAACTAATGTAATCCCTGGAGAAATCAGTGTGGTTTTGCCTTTCACATCAGTAAACCTGCGATTTTCCCCAGGATTACTCCTGTGTATATACTTACACACTTACCTAAGTCTTTCAAAACTGGGATTTCAGGCAGTTCTCAAAGTTTACAATGTATCAAGTACATGATAAATCCAGGATGGCTTCTCTGTAATCAACTGTGTAATTATGTAAAATTATATCTATATTCATTTGAAAATATACATATTTTCTTTTAAGGTTTTTTTTAGGAATAGTTATATCGAACTTGGTGAAGATAACAACCAGCTCCACCCCATGTCACATTCCCTTCCTATAATGAGCTTCAAGTCTCATTAAAGTGTGGGACTGGTAACAAGAACATAACAATAACTTACAACAGATAACATAATTCTTTAAAATGCACATGCATACATATATGTATACATATATGTATGTATATGCATGTTATCAGCTCACATTCAGGATTCCTGTAGAGAAGGTGCTGCAGCTAAGATTTTGACTAGTAAATACAACCATGGACTCGAAATATGTGTGTGATCCATCTAACCCTTTCACTGAGCAGAGGAGGCACCAGAGGATCCAAAGTGAAACTGATCTATGGATGGACTCCTTTAACATCTCCTTTTTTAAAGTTTTCTTGCCTTTGTACCAGAGGGAAAAGCCACACAACTGTAAGCAGTTTGTAGCTGAGACAGCAAGAGCAAGAAGGTAACCTGTTCTTCACTATAACAACTGTCAGTCATGAACATTGTTCATGTCATGACTCTGTAGTTGTAAGCTGTTGTCCAGAATCTGAGAGGCTACAGTTCTGTTGTCCAGCATCTTCAGCAGGGACCTGGATGATGACCTAGTGGGCACCCTCAGCAAGGCTGGTTCACTGGTTGGTGAAGCTGGCAGAGCTTCAGTCCAGTGGCATCTCAATAACCTTGAGGACTGGGCTAACAGAAACCTCATGAAGTTTGCTAAAGACAGGTAGAAATTTCTGCTTGGGGGTGACAAAGCATCAGTATAGGCTGGGAAGTGACTGACAGAATAATACTCCTGCTGAAGGGACCTGAGGATTTTAATGAAAGCCAAGTTGGTCATAAGACAGCAATGTACTCACTGCAGAAAGGGGAAAGCATGAAGTGCACTACTTCAGAAGTGTGGCCTGCAGGCTGAGGAAAGTTGTTATCCCCCTGGCCACATCTGCAATATTGGTTTGGGATCTTTTCCCACTTCATGAAGGATGTGAACAAACTGGAAAGAATAGCCTTCCATCAAAGCACAACAGCCAGGGGCCTAAAGAACACAGCCTGTGAGGAGAGGCTGAGGAAGACAGTTTTGTTCACTCTCGTAAGAAGAAGGCTGATGGATGATCTAATGGTAGCTTACGACTAATTTGAGATACAAAAAGGTTGGTGCCAATCTCCTCCTGTGAGTGCCAGAAAACATAGCAAAGGCAACAGCCACAAATTGCAGCCTTGGAGCTGAAGCTGGACATTAAAAGAAAGTTTTCAGCAGGAAAATGCTGCAGCACTGGCACAGGTTACCTAGTGGGTTACAAGGTCTTCATAGTTGGATATTTTTAACACTAGGCTAGGCAAACCCTTATCTGGTCCGACCTAGTGTGGTGTTAGCCTGGATTTTGAGAGTTCTGGGCCAGATGACCTCCAGCTGTCCCTTCCAACTAACATGTCTCAGATGCCATGGTTACTGATTTTAGCAGAACATGTTAAACACTTGTTGCACAGGCAGTGTCGCTTTCTGAAGAGTTTAGCTTCCTTCAAGCCACATAATCTGAGTAATGCTGTGATTGCAAAGAAGCTTTTCCACATAATGGTTGTCTTTTTTTACCCAAAGACATAAGGACGTTTATTGGAATGGCACTACCCTGTCATTATGAAATCACTTCAGTAAAAGCTACATTACAGCATAGCTGTTATTTTCATAGCCAGACTTGATTCAAAATGCATAATGCAGTTTGACTTTTGTCTAGAATGTATTTTGGAATGGTTATTGGCAAGTCACAGGCCTAAATTCTACTACATGCATCAATGGAGTCTCTCTGGAATAATCTCCATGTCCTTTACTTGACTACTGCTCCTCAGCTGGCTGACCATTGTGGCTTCATCCAGCAAAGCACACACTTAGCTTTCTCACTGTCTTTGAGGCACCGCCACATTTCTACACCTGGGGATACAACCAGGATAACAGCTAGGTGAGTTAGATGTGCTCTTGTTCCATGATAGAGAGTTTAACCATCCATGGGACTAAGCTCTGGCTTTGGAAGTACCACCTGACTCTCATGTGGCTAATGGTGGAGCTGTGTGTTATTGAAGGTAAACTCAAGGATTTGGCAAAATTTCAGTTTAAGACTGTTTAACTATAGAGCTCCAACTCTGGAGGTTAAGTTTTCTCAGTTAAGCCATAACTTAATATTATCATTAGCTATGAGATCTCTTCTTCTGAACTACTCAGTATTTTCCATCAAACGTTTTTCTGCACATTTCACCTCCACTTGGAACCATGTCAAAATATTTCACTTTGGCACCTTCTCCATAATAACAACTTTTTGAACAGTCAGTTGCAGTGTGCATCATTAGACAAATTGAGTTTTCATGAACATGGTTAGCAGCCCATGTCTCTTATAATAAACATGATCTAGCATAAACATCACTATAAATAAATGTAGAGCAAAACCACAGCAGTTATTGGCTTACATGGAGATCTTAAGATTGACAATTTTTTACCTTCTAGATCATAACCAGCACAAACATTCTAATAATCACCAGCATTTTAACTATCATGAGGAGCTAACTTCAACTACAGTAGCTGGAAGAATTAGAAAAGGTGAAGAATCTGACTACATAAGTATATCCATGAACAATAGAAGCCCTACTCTTCCACTCCTTATTCTCAAACACTGGTGTCTGTTAGAATACCAGTGCTAGCTGCAAAAGCAATCCAAAGACAAAAATGAAACATCAACAATAAATATTTTTAAAAAGGACGATGAGTAGCCCAGCCTTAATCCTGTTTCATATGTGTTATTAACTCCGCATTGCTGGAGAGCACCGTCTCACAGCAAGCAGACTACTACTAATGATGCATGTTTGCTCTATCACAGTGATCCATTAGGAAAGCTGTTGTGTGCTGAAGAACAGGGTCATTCATCCAGGAGGTGTGCTTGTCCATACTTCAGGTAGGCTTTCTATGGTTCTGACTCCTATTTGAAAGAAAAGAGGAAAAGAAAAAGATCATTAATGCTTCTCTCTTATGTCCGTCACCTGTGCATGTAAGGTGCCCCTAACCCTGGTCCTAACACGGCAGTTGAGGATTCATCACTCTGAAGCACTACCAGACGGAAGCAGTGATCTGGCCAAGTTTAGGTAGGAACAGAGCTGCATAGAAGCTATTTCTGATTGCGGTAGCACATCAGCTTTTTACTAGGGCTAGTTCTTCAAGCTACGAAGTGAGGCAGGCTGTCAAAATAGCCTGCTTTTGCAGTGCCCTGCTGAGGTTTTGCCCCCACTGCTGTCCCTTGTGGAGTCCAGAAATAAATGAATTCCTGGCAGAAAAGGAACTGTATGCAGGAGCTGCCTTCCAGGCCTGAAGCAGTACTACTACCAAATACAGCTATACCTACAGTAGTCGAGAGAAGAAAAATCATCCCCTATGTGTCTGACCTACTGTCAAAAGGTGCATCATACGGTCTCTTTGAATAAGTGTCCAGGCTTCCATATAGCAATAAAATCTCATCTAGCATACTGCCCTCAACAGAAAGATGTTATCTGGCTTTGTGTCCTGACCTGTATATATGTATTTATTAAAACTGAATTCTTTCCCAAAAAGTTGATGTAACTCCTGACTGCTTCACCATTTCAGCATTTTTTTTTAAAAGCACATCAATGCCTAATGAATAAATGGCCTGGTTGAGCCATTATGTCATGCTGGCCCTGTAAAATGATGTTTTGATGGCATGAACTGCAGATATTCCAGTGACTAAGATCCTACTTCTGTCTCCCGTAATAATTAAGTAAGTTGCTTTCAACTTAGATTGATAATGTGAAGGAGACTGTATTCATTAAAATTCATCCATCTGCTGCTCAGATTAACTCCCCTGTATATGCTTGGTTTCATTTAAAATGCTTTGCTTTTCATGGCAACTGTTTCAATTACCTCATTGGTATGAAGCTGATATGGACAAGGTATAGATCAGGGCAGCTGTACATCAAACACACAGAGTTCTTTCGGTTCAAAGAAAATTCAATCTCACTTTATTTCAAAAACTCCATGAAAAATCTACACCGACCTTTGATGTCAAAGTAGGTTTCAGTCCAAGGAAGGAGAAGACAGTGTTGCTCTCCTTTGATTCAAAAAATCCATCATAATCCTAGAGAGGAAAAAAAGACAAGTCAACATTTGTATTCATGTTTTCCTGATTATCTTACCACACCATGCTTTAGCCGAAAGGGCAATAATGCTCAGTAAAATATTGATACCTACCCGTATTCTCCTATGCAAATCTAAAAGCTATTCTAAACTACAAAGGTATCACCAACCACAGTGGTAAAGAAAAACACAAAAATTCTCTTACGCCACCTTTCACTACTTTATTTGATAGGAAAATATAAATGTGGACTTGCATTAAAAGGAAATCTATTGTGGTACACTTTAACTGTATTCAAGTGCCTAACAACCCAAATGAGTTTCTGACTGTGTTTGCAATTTGCATTTTAGCAAACAATATACTTCATAACATGCAAACCTCCAAGAAGAAGTCCTAAGGCAGCTGAACTCCTTATTTCTTGCGTGGTGGAACAGAGACTTCATCAGCAATCATATCTCAGCCTTGGACAGCCACACAGTTAAATATAAAATGTTACCATAGAGAAACTCATTGTTTAGAATGACAAAAACAAGCTTCATCAACATGATCAAGTCCCTTTTAGATTTCATTTGCTTAACATCAGATTCTGATGTCAAAGTGTTACTACTGCTTTTACTTATTTATTGCATTGGACACCTGCTACTCTTCTATCCTAAGCTGACAATATTCAGTTTTCAAGGGAAAAAGAGGAAACAAGAGCAGTTTAGTAAATGGATGTGGCATATGGCAAGGAGCCAGGAAGTTTCAGGTTCTCTTCATGGTTTGGCAAAGATCTCCTGTATGACCACTCACAAACAGTAAAGTGCCCAGTTCAGACTCCTTTCCTCCACCACGTAACTGCAGAGCTGAAACATTAATCCTTATTTAACCACTACTGACATGTAAAATACTCTGTAAATGTCAGGAAATTTCAGGTATGTGCTCATCACTACATAGTAATTATCTCTAAATATCTAAGATTAGTAGTTATGCTTAACTTGAAAGCATTCAACAAGAGAAATGCCTTTAAATATTGACTGTGCACCTACTTGCTTTCAACACAGAATAGTAACAGGCAGCCCTGGTGCCCCTGCTTGCTTTCCATCTGTGTAACAGACAGTCCCAATGCACCTGACTCACAAAGTTAGCACTTCTTTGGCTCCTAAGCATTCATCTCATACTTTTTGAGAGCTCATCTCATAGTTACGGTTTCAGGTACTTTCCCCTCAATTTTTCCCCAGCAGCTGCTTCTTTGCCCACTTGTCACTTTCCACTCCTGCCTTCTCTTGAACCTGCAACTTCACAAACTACCCCACAATCACAGGGTTGCTCTAATTGAAAAGCAGAAATCTTTCTCTGACCTGGCTATTCTTGGAAGGCTGTCATAGGATATGCAAAGATTAGGAACCTTCTTCTATCTTCCATCCAGAGTTTACACACATGTCTAGCCAATAATCACTTGTGGTTACATGTTGGCTTCTCAGATCCTGAGCAAGAAGCAAAAATGGTCTGGGCAAGGGTTCTGCTTCCCAGCATTCCTCTGGGTCTTCACAATGCAGTGTAAATCCCTGAAGGGCCCTTCCTCCCACTTGCCAGACACAGTTATAAGATATATCAAATTATATCTTTGCAGAAGGATGGTTGGTATTTTGTGAAATAACTTTGTAAGGAAAGCGTGTGCTTGCAGATGAAGACTTTACTTCTCTTTGTTCTCTTTTTTTCTCTCCACCAACATAAAATAAAAGATTGTTTGGACAGAAAAGTCATAGTCGACATAGCAAAGATAATACACCTTCCGCAAGATCCATGACCGTCCTCCAGATGTGCAGAATTTCTCTTAAAACCTTTACAGTGCACAAGCCAAATATGTTTTACTAGCATCTCCAAAATGATACGCTTCTATACCAATATGCACGCAACTGTTCTAGCAAAGTGATACTTTGCAGCTCCATGATCATTCGAATACCCTCACCCCAGAAAAAGCAGAGCAGCACAGAGGCAATCTCCCTACCTATCTCTCTATAATAAGAGTATCAGCTCTGAAAGACACAGAGAGGCCAGCAGGAGTGTATGGTGGTCATCAGGCCTCAGGCAAACTAGCTGAAATGAGCAGAAAGAGTAAACCTTCTTAAGACGGCTTTTTGTCGTCATCTCTTAAAACATAGCAAAGTGCTGTGCTATAGGCTAGGGCAGTAAGTCAGTATTCCAGGACTCAGCTTTCTGTCTACTGATTCTTCCAGCTTTCATACACATGTATATCTATGTATATATAGAGAGAGAGTGCACACACATTCCTTCTGTGTGGTTTTCAGTTCCATGGCTGTCTCCATGTGCGAGACATCATTTCCAATGAATACCATCTACCCATTCCACATTATGGGAAGAGCCAAGTTTATTTGCTTTCACTGACAGGGGGATGAAACATATCAAGGTTCTGGTACATATCACAGTTCTGGTGCAAAGGAAGGTAGAATCTCCTGCAATGATCAGCATCACAGACTGAAAAACAGAATTTGCAGGCAAATGCTGTTTATCATTATGAGCACAGAACTACTACCACTACTGTTTAAAATGCTAACATATTAGACACAGTTTTAAGTTTCCTCACTGTTAATTTTAGGTATGATATGTTCTACCTAACTTTGAAATTAAACATATCGTTAAACAGAGGAAATAGTCATTCTTACATCAATTTAAAAAATCATTAACAGAGATGAACTGATGTTAATTTCTTAAGTAACATAAATTTATAATTACTAGCCAGAAAGTAAATCCACATAAAATAGACAGATGTCACAACTAAGCCATGGCATAAGCTGAAATAGTACTAAAAGCAACCTCTACAGTGCCATGAATGAAAAAAGGACAATGTAATGACTGAGTACCTAGAGGAGTAGTAATACTGAAGCTCTGCAGAAGGATGTTTGATTAACCCCTTAACCTCTATAAACAAGACTTGAAAAACTGCACATATGGTGTTAAACCTGAAAAAGGTCCAGTGTGATTCTGCTAAAGCAGACGAAAAGCCATGAGGGACACAAGCTATATAAGCTACCACATGTGAAGACGGCATGTGATCTAACTGAGAAATAACCTTCATTTTCTCCACTGGGTTCATCTACAAGTAAATCACACTGTCTCTGGAGTTGGAGGTAGGGGAGCAGTGGTTAAGTACAACCCACAGCAAGAAGAACAGCACACACACCTTTAATATCAGGGCAGGATAAATTGCCTCAAGCTGCTCATTACAGCCCTGTAAACTATTGGCAGCCAACCTGGGGGCAGGCAGCTATTGTGAGCATTTCTGCAGCAGCTTGGCACAAGACAGACATCATTCTCCCATCTGCCAGGAGCACCCTCTCCTCCTAAGCCCACAGGCAGTTTTCATGAACCCTCAGACACCTCTCTGTCTCAGTGCTTTGTCCAAGGAAGGCTCTTTGGTTTTGGGGTGAGTGATCTCTCAACATCGTTTTTGATTTCTGGAGTTGTCCTGACAAGTATTAATCCCAGAAGTTCCATTAGCTCTAAACCACTGCTACTCTAAGTCCATGGTTTTTTTCACTCTTTGATAGTAAATTGGAAAGAAAACAGAGCAGGGAAGGATTCACAGCCTGAAAATAACGTCATAAGAAATAAGGCTGCATTCCTATCTCTGACAAAGACTTTGTGACTCTGCTAATCCACCAATATTTGTTGATACATGTTTACCTTAAACTCTGCAAATTAATTTAAGACTTTCTAATGCTAAAAAAGCTTTCTGAAAGTGACAGTTATCAATTTTTACTCCCAGAAGTACCCGGGACTGATTTAGCACAGTGGTTTTTTCACATCCTTACTAATTATCAAACCTGGATTCACTCACTAAAAAAATTGTGAAGGTTACAGAGTGAGCTAAAATGAGGAAGTATATGTTTGAAAGAGCACAAATCCCAGCGGACTGATTCATTTGAAAAGGAGCATAGTATTTATTACCACAACAGATTATCCACTAGAAGCAACTCCCTGAAGTTTTGAAACATCTGCATTACAAAATATATCAAAATGCTATTGACACTTTCTTACTTTCAGAGAGAACAGGGGGAAGAAGCACCACGATTTTAGATAAAGCAGCAGTAAAATTCTGAATAGAAGAATTTTCCTACTAAACAGTGCAATACAAACGTATGATCTCAAAATAATCACATGTGGAAAAAAATGTTATAAAAATGCATTATAGTCCCATAAAAGGTGAAAGAAATCACTTTAGTAAGGTAGTTTCTTAAGAGATTTTTGAGAAGCATGATCTCAGGGAACCCGATCTCAAGGATTCATCAGTTGTGCTTTGGCATGTGGTAGGAGTTCAAAGTGGGCATCCCTGGCTTTCCTGGTAATACAGCCGAGGTAACAGATGTTCCAAAAGCATCCTGCCTTTGACCTTACTTTCATAAGGAGAGAATGTCTGTGCAGATTTGGATGACGTATAAAGACACCAAATCCATGGGTGAGGACATGAAAATTCTTGTCATGCATAAAGAACATCCCACTGCTACCAGCAGTAGATGCAGAGGCTCAAGAAAGAAAATGGTGCCAAAGCTCAGTGGAAGCTGAGAGCTTTGTACGCAGTCAAGAACTCAACTTGGTTGTGAGCCAGTAGGTTCCACTTGGAAAAACTCAGTGGGACACTGCCTCCCACAGAGGAAGGACACCACCATCTGCTGGTTTTGGCAAGGCAGTGGTTCCCTGTTTCTCCACCAGGTTCCACCACCAGTAGCAAGCTACTACAATCCCTCTGTCACTGTCCCAAGCAGCCAGCAGGCACTGCAGCTTTGCTGGGGTCAGCTGAGCAGTGCAGTCTCGCCCCTGTGCAAGGAAGTGGCTCCCACTGAGGCCCTGGAGGCACTCAGAAAGCAGCTGTTAACCTAAAAATACATGAGCATGGCAAACTGCCACCCACTGCCCCACTTCAAAAGGCAACTGTGTGTGCAAATATCATTTTGACCATATTATTTTGAATGATGATCCTTGATGCTTTTCAGAGCTGCTCATTACACATCAGGAACATACAAAATTCTGGCAACATAAATAGCTGATTAAGGCTACTAAAACTAAGGGGAGATAGAGAAAGTAGACATAGAGACATCAGTGACACAAAGATATTCAATCCCTCTGGAAAAGTTGAAAAGCCAGAAATACAGGTGATATATCACAAAGACGAAGGTATGAAAGGTTACCGAGAATGAAAAATGCCAGTTAGGAGGAAAAAAATGCATCTCAGGATGGTTTGATGGGATAGAGAACTGACAGGAGTATAAATAAAGTTAAGTAAAAACCTATTTTAAGTCAGAGAAGGTTTCTGAACAGGATAACAGGCATCTGACTGCTTCAGGCCTGGCTCCTCACCTTTAAGGTCAATGGCAGCTTGATCACCCATCAAGTAGTGTGAGGAAGATACAGCCCCTCAGTTTTAACACTAGAATGGTTACAGTATTGAAGATACTCTAAAAGCTACTGTGGAATGGATTAGCTCTTGCTTTGTTGAAAAATAAACAGAGCTAACTGTACTGGTTTCAACAGCTCACCTACAGACAAGCAAAATCTTGCTGGTCCTGCATGGCCAGCATGCTTTGCTTTCTTTGTTTTCCCTGCTCCTACTGAGTGACTCCAAACTGGGATAGAGAGGCAGGCTATAGCTGCAAAGGTCTTCAGGAGCAAAGTTACCCCAGGTAGTAATGGGAGTAAGGCTGTCATGCTCACTGTGGTGG
The DNA here is from genome assembly GCF_037157495.1 of Lathamus discolor. NCBI lineage: Eukaryota > Metazoa > Chordata > Aves > Psittaciformes > Psittacidae > Lathamus > Lathamus discolor. The sequence goes on from NC_088888.1 coordinate 77,710,115, forward strand.
CAGGACAGTTGGTACTAGACGCAGAGCTCAGTGGGCCTACGGGAGCACATTGCCAGAGCATAAGAAAGATGTGAAGTGCTTACATGGCTTCACCAGAATGCTGAAGTTCACAAAAGGGAAAGGCAGTAAGAATTACTAAATACATGAAAGTGATATTTGTTTCGGAAAAATAACTACAGTCAGGGAAAATACTCCACAGAAATATTTTATATGCTTGACTTGCTCGGAGTCTTTCCTAAGCACATGCTTATGGCCACTGCTGGGACAAAACTGGGCTAGCTGGACCTTCAGTCTCACACATTTATACACTTCTATTATCTTAAGGTGTATCTTACACAAAGTTTTAATATAATCAGCAAAGTTATGTGCTATGTTCACTTAGTACACTGGTAAAAGAAAGGGAAAAAAAGGCAAAAAAAGATAGCTTAGATAGCTTTGTTTTCAAAATCTGAATTCTTGCAGTTTATCCTGAAAATAAAAGGTGCCGTGGCAGCTTTGCACCTCTTTAAAACAGATTAAGCAAAAACAGGAGAACTCTCTTAATGTCTAAGATATGCAGAAATCCCACCACCCATCCACTGCCCAAATGCTACAGTGAACTAAGGGCAGCTTAGTCTTTGGCATAGTACCCAAGCATTCAGGAAATCTGGACTTAACTCCTCATTACAACACGAATGTCTTACATCCTTCTGGCATTCATGGGGGGTTTATGAGAATTCACTCCAGTAAGAAAACTGTTGGTCCTTAGGCATTCTCTTCTGTTTAGAAATCCCACTTCCAGGCTAGCTTCTCCTTTCAGCAACAACTGCCAAGTTCACAAAGCTCCACTTGGCAGCAGCTGTACCCCAGCTGTGATGTGGAGACCTTAAGCGTGCCGTATTCCTGGTGCTGGGAAACGAGATCACTGTACTAGTATGATGACAGACACTGGCAAATTAATTTATTTGGCCCAGCATTTTGTTAAGCATGTACACTGAGGCTTTAAACACTGTCATGACTGGGAGAAACTATTTGCTGCACACCGAAGTTGAAATTGGCAGTACTACAGATCAGCATAAATAATTAGTTGTGCTTCAAGGAACATTACACCAGCATGATGGCACTGGGTCAAAGTCAAACAATAACACAAAGTAGACTTTACTTACGATTAGCAATTGCACTGTTTACCTATTACTGCCACTGTGATTAGGAGAGCATTGTATCTAATAAAGTTTCAAAGACACTAACTGTGAATAAACTTCCTTCCAGTAAGTTTCTTTAAATGAGCAAGTCGGCTTTGTTGCTCTCTGCTTTTAGTTTGCAACAAGAGTGAGCTTGCTAAACAAATCCTTACTGCTTATACCACACCAAGAAGCAGAAAACCAATCCTTAATACACCAAAAAGCAGAAAAAAAAGGAACCCACCCAAATTTAGCTTGCACTGCTTTTCATATAGATTTTTTAAAATGCACTGATTATTAAGCTTTTAATATATTATTATGGTATCTCAATTCTTATGACAGGGGCAAAGTAATTGCTCTTACAAGTAATGGTGGAGAACTTATCATTTAGAAGCATCAAATCAGCACTTTGCTGCTGAATTAATACTGTATGCCAGTGAGAATGAGCTGTTAGCATCCTTCCTGAAAAAGGCAGTTGAGTGTTCTAGAACAGATGACATTCATTTACTGATCTGATTAGGATTACAGCGGAAAACTCTTACGCAGCACAGCTCTCCTTGGAGAATGACTGTGTATGCACGTGTGAATATTTTAAAATGTTATATAAATCCACAAAAAAACATGATCTTGTCTGCACATCACAGGGCATTTTAAACATGACAGTTTTCAATTACCCAGCCTTCTGGTAGGATCTCTGATCATGATTTTTAAAGAGCTTATAGAATTGACTCCACAAAGCAACCTGTTACTCCTCTCCTAAGGGCCAGATGTTTATTTCAGTAATCTCTCTAGTTGTAGGCTTCCAGAAAGGCTTTAATAAAAGGAAGCAGATGTCAGCTACAGCTCTATTCTTTGGACAGTACATGACAAATGCAGACTGAAAGCTATGTCTGCCATTCATTCAGCAATCCTCATGGTACACAGGCATCATCTAAGAACCAATATCCCTTAGCTCTAAGAGAGGGAGTCCAAGTGCAGCAGGGCTTCCCCCAGCCTTTTAACTAGGACATGTTGTAAGGTAGCTGTAACTTTACAAGGCACATGACAACCACATGTTGGTTGGTTTTCATCTTAGAGTGGTTTACTCATACTAATATTAGGTTTAGGAATTTCCCCCTTCCATTTGTTTATTTTACAAATTAGACTCTGACAGAATTATCTTTCAACATTTCTTTGTTTTCTGTGGATCCTTTGGAGAAGAACAGAAATGGGAAACTACTAAAGAAAGAAGAAAGCCACACTAATTGCAATGGTACTGCAATGTATTAACACCATCTTTACTTATAAATTGAATATAACTTTGAATATATCTTCAAAATGTTTCTTAGAAGACAATCATATTAGCATGATTACAACAGTGGTACATTGAATTACTTATTTTATCCTTGTTGTTCTCTGACAACAGCCATGGTCTTCTCTAAATATTGTTCCAAAATACTGCTACCTCCATATTGTGTGCCCTCAGAATATTACTGACATTTAGGAATCTTTTTATCTTTTCCTCATATATCCCATATATCATATATACCATATTTTTAGTAGAACATACCCTATATAAAATACTTTAACCAAACTAGTTATGACACCTTCAAGAATAAACTATTTTTTCAAGAAAGTATGGCACAATAGGAAGTTTCTATTCCATGCAAAGAAGAATTAGGATCCAAACAAAATTGTTAGTAATTATGTCAACTTACTGATGATCCCTAAGTTTTGCACACCATCAATGTCAGAAACATAAAAACCAAAAAGAAAAAATTTGCAGTGTTTTCTATAACATCCCATAAAGGTGACAATTCTAATTTTAGACTGGTCACCTTTAAGTCTTTTAAAGCACATAAACACCCTACATTACTATATTTAGGAAATAGAGAGTCTGCAAACAGAGTAAAGTATCTCCAGAGATGTATCAAATCTTTGTCAGCTATCATCTTTATGTGCTGGGATGGTTTACAAAATACCTTCTAGCTACTTCACTTTGAAACAGCTATTCATGAAGTTTAGAATGCGGAGGAAAGTGCAAATAAAAACTGTGTCACTCAATGGGCACGTACTCTCTCCACTAGCGGGTAAACAGCAGCACTGTAACACATTACTGATATCAGTTCTAACTGCTCTGAGGAGGATAAAATTTTGGGATTATTTTATTTTTACTGAGTTTCTGAGTTTCTATGTTTTTAAGCCCTAATACTGGTCAGGCTCGCTAGTCTACACTTTGCCTCTAGTACCACACTCCCCTTTATTAAGCACATATTGCATGGAACTCTTTACCTCAGGACACAGAAAAGCAGTGCGTAAAAGCATAGGCACAGCTTATAAATTAGAACCATGCAGACCTTGTGAATGGTCTGAACACTATCTTGCCAACATGGAGGAGACACATGGGAAGGGTTTGCTTTCCAGCACGACCTCTGCTTTCTATATTTCTTGCTTGAGAAAATAACTTAATCAAGAAGTGCTGTGTAACTAGCCTCAGGCCACTCACATTCAGCCTAGGGTCTGCAGATGCCTGTGAGCCACAAACTACTTCAACACAACTACAAAAGGAAATTAAGAATGATTTCAAGCAAACAGCTTAAACTTGCCATACAGTAAATGATGGAAAAATAATTTTGCTGGTGGGAAAAATTATAAATAAAGAAAGTTTTGGCATCATCAATCATTAACAGCTGCTAATGAGCTCTGAGTAACTCAGATGAACTTCTGTCTAGTGAGATTATTCCTCTTCTAAAGACAGATCCAGACCACCAAGACACTCAGTGAGTGAGTCAGGTGAGACATCTCTAAGGGTGCAGGGAACTGAAATTAAAACATGAATACCAAATTAGCCCCACAGCTGCATTAGTTTCTGAAGGAAACACGCTACAGAAGGTGTTCTAAAGTGAATTCTGCTAAGTTGCTTCAGAATCGAGAGAGAGAGAGTTCAAGCTCTCTGTATCTGTAGGCACAAGAATAATGATAAACCCCCCATTGCAGGCCAGGGCAGAAACTCTGAGGTGGCCTCTATCTAGCTTTCTTAAATCCGCTCTTTTATCTTCTTTTTCTTATCAGTGAGTTGGTACTGAACTGTCATTTGACACACAGGGAAAAGGAAGAATAAAAAATGTGTATGAATCTTCCAGGATCTTTAAAAACCAACAGAAGAGTCTGATCCTTAAAAGTGCAAATGAATCAGTGCCACAGTAGTTGTCTGTGTGCTAAATAGTTTCTCAAGAACACTGCATCTCTTTCAGCAGCCTATTTTCTTTCTTGTCTATAGGCCTTCACTGTTTTGATGGAGTTGATACCCATGTATTAAATTTCAGGGAAGGACAATAAATACCACGTATCTCTGTCTCTACTGCTGCCAATAGGCACTCTATCAGGGTTTACCGTAACACTCTAAACCATATGAGCAGCTTCCAAGAAAAAAAATTGAGAGGGAGCAATAGCCTGCTATGCTATGTAAATATTTTCCCTTCAGCTCAATCTCTCACCTAGAAAGACATTTCCTTTTCATTTGGTTGGCCTAAATTTTAGGTGATCTCACATTAGAGGCAGATTTCTGCATATGAAACTGTCACTGTTTCAAAGGGCTACCTTGAAGAGCTGTGAGGTTAAATTTAGGGTGCAGTTTCACTAAGGAAGTGGAGACTTCCAATCTTCTGAAAGATCCAGGAGTCACTGTAGATTTCAGAGAAAGCAGAAGAGGGAGGTGTGAGGCACAGATCAGATTTCAGACTTCATTTTTCCAACATTTCTTGCTCTCTGCTTTAAGAGCTCTCCACGTCCAGTGTTCTGGCTACCGCAGATCGTGTTTGGATACATGTACCTACGGCTCCTCACCTACCATGTGAAGAAGCTAGAGCCCTAGATAGGGTCTCCAAATTCCACCACCAAAGCCACATCCCCAAAATTTAGGCATTTCAGTGCCTGGCGCCATGCTATAGTCCCAATGTGAATCTGGCCCTAACGCACCAATCTGCAGTAATCTCTCCATCTGTCTGGATTTTCCACGGACTGTATTAAAAAGTTAACAGTAGCTAATAAGTAAGTAAGGGTAAGTAATTATTTGTTCATTCTTTTAAGTAGCCTTTAAACTGCAGGACACGTAATAGTTAGTACTAGTCTGCGTCCTACCCGCCGCACTTTAGAAAAATCTGAATGACTTTCATGCAAAACCACTGATCCAGCTGTGTAGAACAAATTCACAATGGGAGGCAGAGCGTTTAGAAATTTTTCTGTAACCTTGGAAGTAAAGGATTTAGTTAGTGAAAACTTAGCAAACGAACTAGTCTTCATGTTTTTACTGAGTCCAGCTGGGAGGGAGTGAGCTTGTTTCACAGCAAGCCCTATGGTGCTGTGTTTTGGATATGTGACTAAAATAGCGCTGATAACACAACAATGTTTTGGCTATGGCCAAGCAGTGCTTGCACAGCACCAAGGCCTTCCCTGTTTCTCTGTTCCCCTCTGCCACCTTCAGAGAGCAGGCTGAGAGTGGGTAAGAGGTGAGGAGAAGATACAACTGGGACAGCTGACCCCAGCTGGCCAAGGGGGTGTTCTATACCATATAAAATCATACTCATAAAAAAACTGGTGAGAGTTTGTCTTCCAAGGTAGCCACTGCTCAGAGACTGGCTGGGCACCAGTCTGGTTCTGGGAGATGGTAAGTGATTGCATTTGCATCCTTGGGTTTTTTCCCCTTCCTTCACTTTCTAAAATGTCTTTATCTCAACTAAAGAATTCTCTTGGTTTTGCTCTTCCTGTTTTCTTCACTGCTTGTGGAGTGGTGCAGAGCAAGCAGCTGTGTGGTTGCTGGCTGGGGTTAACCCCCAACAGTCCCTTCTGGCTCACAAACAGGGACTCAAAAAGGTTCAAGATAATGACAGATTTGATCAGTGTGCTAGCCTGAATTTACAACTGTTATACCCATGTCCTGTTTTGTCTGAGACAGAGTTAATTTTCTTCCTAGTAGATGGTGCAGTGCTGTGTTTTGGCTTTAGTCTGAGAACAACACTGTAACATACCCATTTTTCAATTGTCGCTAAGTAGCACTTACCCTGATCAAGGACTTCTTAGTCTCTAGTGCTCTGCCAGTGAGGGGGGCCACAGGAAGCTGGGAGGAAGCAGAGACCTGACTCAAACTAGCCAAAGGTGTATTCCATACCACAGCACGTCATGTCCAGTATATATATACATGACTGGGGGTAGGCACCCAGTAGGCCCAGATCACTGCTCAGGTCGGGCTGGGTAGCAGTCAGTGGATGGTGAGCAATTGTACTGTGCATCACTTGGGTTTTTTTTCTATTGGGCTTTCATTACCATTACACATTATGTAGTTTATTAAATATATTATAATAATGATAATTAATAGTTCTTATATTTTACTTTATTTCAATTATTAAACTGTTCTTACCTCAACCCATTATTTTTACCTTTTTTTCCGATTCTCCTCCCCATCCTACTGCAGGGGGGCAGTAGGAGCAAGCACACGACTGCATGGTACTTAGCTGCCAGCTGGGGTTAAACTGCAACAACCTGTTCAGCTGTTACTTAGCAAGCTGTTACTTTGTGTTGCTGGTCATGATGCTGACTCACTTGTTAGTGATGCTGATTTGTTTTTTCCCCTCAGTTGCTCTGTTGCTGGCTCCTTTTCTTTCTGTACATCAAACTCGAGAGTTCTTTAATGGCTGTTCTCAGCTTTTGCTGTTTGCTGTGTTGCTTATCACTTTCTTTTGCTTTGCCTGGGAGAGCCATGATAAAAGCATTGGCCTTGAGCCTAGTCTGGTATTTGGCCCCTGCACTGCTGCCATCCCCGTACCCTGGGAACCACCTCGAGGAGACAATTAGCAATTACACCTTTCTCCTCCAGGACCCACTTTGTGGAAGAAATGAAGAATGGCATCTTCTTCTTCTCCAGCACAGAGGTTTCCACCCTTGCTGCAATGGCCCTTCAGTTTCTTGAACATCCCAATTTACCCACAAAGTTGTATTGGTGTTTGCACCAACACTGATTTTGGATTTTCATAAGGCTGGCCAGCCAGCTGAGAATGCCACACATGAATGTTCCCTGAGGCAAACAATTCCTGGGTCTCAAGGAGTGTGGGAGAATTTGGGCAGATGCGTAGAGCAGTTTTCACCTCCAGTGGTTTGGGACTTCAGTCCAGAAGACATGGAATCCTGTTGCACTGGGAGATCACTTGAAGGAAGGATGCCTTGCATATACCATAAACACACAACTTCCAGCACTGTGTTGGGGCCTGTGGTAGGCCTATGCCTATGCTTAAAGGAATAAGAGAGTCTTTGGATCTGACAACAAACAGACACTCTGAGGGTCTTTGGATCTGAGGACACAAAAACAGACACTGGATAAATCAGAAATCCAACCCTCAATTACAACAGTTGTTCCTGCAGTTAAGAAGAAAAAACAGAAGCTCAGGTTGACCCAGTTAGTAAATGAGATAGAAGCTTCTCCTGAGGGAGAGCAGGAAGAAGAAATCATGGACTGGCCAGAAGGCAGACATTTTGAAGCATTGCCTAAGGTGGTGACTCATGCTAAATAGGCCTCACTGTGTAACAGATTACTAGAAAATGAAAAACAATATGCTGTATTTACTGATGAGTTCTGCCATATTGTGGGAAAGCATCTGAAGTGGAAAGCTGCTGTGTGGAGTCCCACAAGACAAGACACAGAAATTGTCACAGGCAAAGATGAATTGAGTCTGCTTGCAGAAGTGAAGGCCACCCAGCTGACCACAGACATTGCCCAAAGAGAAAAGTGGCCAGTACCCTATTTATACACTGCCTCACTGACGGTGGCAAATGCCCTGTGGGGGTAGCTGAAACAACAGAAGCAGAGTAACTCACAGCACAAAGGTAAGCCCATCTGAGCTGCTGCACTGTGGCAAGACATTGCTGCCCAGGTAGAGAACCTTGTTGTAAAAGTACTTCATGTAGATACTCACTTCCCCAAGAACCATGCCACCAAAGAACACGGTAACAAGAAGCAGGTTAGACCAGGTTGCCAGAAATGAAAAGGCAAAGGTGGAGATGGACTGGGAAACTAAGGGCCGGTTATTGATAGTTCAGTGGGCCCATGACACATCAGGATACCTAGGAAGGGATGTGATATGCAGACGGGCTCATGATTGAGGGGTGGAACTGACCATCAAAACCATTGTACAGGTTATCCATCAATCCAAAACGTGTGCCATGAATAAACAAGACAAGTAGGTATGTTGTGGAGAACATATGCTGTGGAGAACAGCTGGTGGGAAGGAGTGTGGGTTGCTCTTCCCTCAGGAAAAAGCAAACCCATTTGTGGGGTTCCTTTTGCTCAAGGGCCAGGGTGCACTTGGTGATAAATGAGGAAGATAGGGAAATGCAGCGTGCACCTCAAGGAGATTTAAGCCTGGGAGAAAAATAATCCATAAGGAGATTTAAGCCTGGGAGAAAATAATCCATAATTTGAGTTGTATGTCATAGCTGTGTGACAAAGTACAACAGCAGGAGCCACTAAAACTAACTGAGGAGGAGCCTTTTAAGGAACCGGGCAAGGTACAACTGGTTTTAATGCAACCCAACACACTCAACCAAACACATCCAATCCAATCCAATCCAATGCAACCCAACACACCAGCTCCTTCCTATTAAGGCTCTGCTTGTCCATTTTTAAATTTTTATTATTTTTTTTTTATCTTTTCCAAATTATCTCCACTTTTCTTTATGCAAAGTGCATGAGTTCCCTCTTGGAAAGTGCACTAGCTGCTAACATTTCCTTACTGTTACACAGCACTACCTAGAGCAAGGTAACTAGTAATTTCAGATTTACACTACTGTAAATTACAAGAGCAGGTTCATGTATCTGAGTCATCTGATACGTGTACTCTCTTCTCACACACTTAGAATGTTTTAGCAATATCACTAAGATGAAACAAAAGACTGTAAAATCATTAAAGTATGTAAATCATGATAGTGTCAGTGCTATGACATAGTGCTGGATTATCAGTAAAATGATTTGTGTTCTTGTGTGCTCACAGCTCTTCTCTTGTTCACAGGAAATAAAAATGAAACTTCAAAATCCACTTGCAGAAATTGTTACTGAAAAACTGTGGACTGCATCTCAGAAGACTGAGAAAAGAAGATAGATTAATTATCATATTGGAGATTACATTGACTCAGAAAAAGTCCAAGGTCTTGCTCACACTTCAAAACATGAAATTTGTCTGTTGGTACCAGAGGATCCCTCCCACTGTGGTACAAGGCGTTTTGTGAACCAGTAAGCATTGGTCACCTTTTTGTGTCTTTTCTTCTCCCCTCTTACACCAGCTATTACATGCTCGGATGGCTGACACCAATCCATTTTGCATACTTACTGACAACCCTGCGGACAAACTTCCTCTTTATTGCAGTCACATTCTGAAAAGCGATTATTTCAAATGGTAATGTCTTAGTCAGAAAAATCTATTCTGTGATAATACCCCTGCATGCATTGCTGATGTTTCCTAGTAATGGGAATATGGGGAGAGTTAAAAGAAAAAACAAAACAAAAAACCTATTAATGCTTTACTGAAAACAGTATAGCTATGAACGTGACATTGAGTCACTGCTCATATGCTTCTGAACATGTTCATCTTATTTCTCTATTGAAATAACATGAACAAAATAAAAAGTGTACTTATTTTGCTTCACCTTGTTTAGCCCTCATACATTAGGAGGAATAGCAGTGGATCTGAACAGTCTGCACTGTCAGTCAATCAGTCTGCATTGTCAGTAGCAATGTATGAGATGGAATAAGTACATAGGCAGTTTCCTGGTGAGACTTCAGAACCGGCAGGCAGAAAAAACAGACAGCATTTCCTGATAGAATAAATTGGATTAGAAATTGCTGGACACAAATCAGGAATGATAAGCTAGACTTTTCACTAACTCAACTACCAGAAAACTCAATGGTTATTTTTTTCAATTTAAGTTATTTAATAGTGATTTGTTTATTTTTTTTAGATAAAGTTTTCCTAGTTTGTAAAGCTAACCATACGAAAACACTAACTGTGGAAATGACAGAGACAAGATGTGCAATGTCTGCTGACTTCATCTAATTGTGTTATTTTAACCCCCTTTCCAGCACTGACCTTCTTTGCCTCCTGCCTAATGTTTTGCCTCTATTACCCAAGAACTTCATTAACAAATGCAGCAGTCTAATTGATAGATGTTGGAGATCCTGCACATACTTCTTCCTTTATACCAGAAAACAGAGTTTCTCTCAAAGCATGTTTGCTCTTTATAGACGTCCATGCAGACAGTGAGGTCTAGTAATAGGATTAACTCTGCTCAACCAAAAAGGCTATCAGCTGAGCAGACAGATTAAGGGGATCGTCTCACATGTTGCATGACATCCTCTTCCTTGCTAATTCCAAACAGCAATTTCTAGGGCTAGTTAAAAAATACAAGCTGAAAAGGTAAGAGACAACAGCTTAAAACATTGTATTTCCCAGGCAAACTAAAATCACACAGAACAATGTAAATACTGTCATTTGTAAGTGAGGGGCAGCTCCATAAGTGAGGGTCAAAACCCCTTCCATGTCCCAGATACATTTCTTTAGTTGACATTTCTTACCTGGAAGTAGGAAGATATGAGTTATACTGCTGAGGTAAACAAGGCCAATATAAAGCATATGGGAGGGATGTCAAATACCTCACTTCAAGAAGCCAGTTAGCTGCTACACCATACCCAATCTGTTTGTTGCAGAGGATCCTAAATCACTTTTTACATGCTTCCTACACTAAGCTAACAATTGCACTGCATTTGACATGCTCTTAGCAGATGTGAACAATCCAACAGACAGAAACAGCTTTGTTACAGCTCTGTTGAGTCTGGCAGGGACGAAGTTAAAACCAGCTTGGATGCACCTTCATCACATTGTAGTCAGAAACCCACATTTACTCTGTTCCAGCTATTCTAATTACAGAGACCCTCTTTCCTGTTTCATTCTCCCACTGAATTCCCAGACCTGGCTCAGTCACTTACTGATACACAGCCAGGGAAGCACGTCAAACCTCCCTGACTCTAACAGGTACCTCAAACCTGCCTCCCAGAGGATGTAGGTCACGTGGTTGAAGTATGAAAAGACGCAGCAAGGCAAGGAGGACCCAGCTGTGGGGTTTTTACAACATTTTATTCAAAGGTGAATAGAAGTTCTGAGAAGATTCTCCCAGACTACACCACTACCCAAGACTCATACTGTGTAAGCAGCATAGTAAAACATCCATATGGTGCCATTCTTAACATATCAAAGGCTACCACTCCAGCTTGCACTGGATGGAGAAGTTATTGCAGGTTACAACATCAGAGAAAGCAGCCCACCCATCAATCTGTTGTCAGATTCACAGGCTCTCACGCTTAGCAGTTTTTCAGCAGAGGAAGACAAGTCTCGGGCTGCTTTGCTTTGGGGAACAATACAGCTATTCTACAATTCAAACAGCAAATAGTTTTCATTTATCCTAGAGACTCTGCATAAAGGCTCTGTGAGCATAAATGAAATTTACACTATGATGCATCTGAGAAGAAGGTTAATTACAACGACAGTATAACTCAATCTAGTCAATGCTCCCATTTACTGTTCCAAAGATTGCCTTCTGAATCTTCATGCTTAGACTAGACCCAAATAGCAAGAAAACCATAAATCCCCCACTTAAGAGTATTCTCACAAGGGACTTTGCCATCAACAGGTGGTACACAAAGTATGTGACATTACAAATTCATACATTTCTGGAGGGAATCGATTACCTGAAGACAACCTTAGGATTTACAGATGCATGATCTGTATTTTCACTATATGATCATTACTTGATCCTAGTGCCACAAACTGCCACCATTAATTCAGATGCTACTAGAGATAGCTCACCGGCAAGACCCAGCTTTTTAAATGGCTGTATACTAATATATCATCCAATCATTATTAGTATATCATGATTAGTATATCACAATTAGTATATCATACTAATAAATGGCATATACTAATATAACATCCAATGACAACCGCAACAGCTACTTACTCCACAGTACCGATCATCACTGAATATCTGTGGTGGCAGTGGATTGCCTTGTGCAGGCTGCCTATCCTCAGGAATATTTTTATACATCCATTGTCTTTTCTCCTCCGACATTGTGATATCCACTTCTTCAAATTCTATGCGGTTGGCTTCCAGAAACCTCACCACATCTTGTTGCCTCTTCTTTATCTAGACAGAAAGAAGGAAGAAATTAAAAAAAACAATACTCAGGACAAGCCCACCATAATCCAGACATGCTTGCAAACCTGAGGACCTTCCTCCTCTCCTATTCCACTTTCATGGGATGGGGAGTCACAAACTTAGAAAGACAAAAGAGAAAATACTTTTCTTCAGTTTTAAGTTTATAGAAGTTGAACACTGCTGTTTCTTTACAAGTTGGCAAAGGTTATACTTCTTCACTTCATTTCTAGAAGGTCTCTCGTTATTTCAACTGTGGGAATTTCAGCCTTTACCTTCTAAAGATGCTCCAAAAAAAAAAAAAAAAAAAAAAGATAATGTATATAATTCCTACTTCCAAAGTAAGAGTTAGGACAGGCAGCTAGTTTTCCAGGTCATTAGGGGCTATGTTTCCCTAAGTATACAGGCACCTAGAAATGCAAGATAAGCAACATGGCAAGTCCCAGGAGAACCTACTCCTCTAAGTGTTCATTGAGGTAAACATGTCAGTACATCCGAAAAAAGAACACCCCAGCCACACACATTTTTGTTTTCCTAGGCACCTCAGCAGTTCCCTGAGCAGGGCTTGTTGAATCTCTAATTAAGAGTGTCTGTCTGCATTATACACAGGCCTAAAAATAAGCATGAACTCATCTCCTGAAAATTTACTTCTTTGCAAAAAAAAAAACCAACCACCACATGAGGTTTGTACTAGGGGGGTTCTGCCCCTCAAATTGATTATCCTCTTCATAGAAAACTCTAAGAGAGGCAGAAGAGCGGCAGGTTTTAGCTCACTGTAGCTAAGATCAACCCTAAAGAGCTAGTGGGGCTTCAAGCAGGCGCGCCCAGGTGAAGACTACTTCTGCCTCCAATCGGACTTTATATCAAGATAGCAACATTTCAAATGAAAGTCTGTAGGGGCTGAGGAAAGCTACCTGGGCTCAATTAGCTAGATCTGCTCTGCATTCTCTTCAGCCCACACTGTATTTTTTGCATCTACTTAACAAAATTAATTCTTTCAGAAAGGAACTATAAATTATATGCTCTGTTTTTTTATAGCTATAATCAAGGGTATTATTTGAAGAAAAAAAATACAGCTTTAATAATTTTACAGTATTCCCGGAGTGTCAGATTCACGCAGTTTTTGACTGGCATAAAGCCCAGGTGGATGAATCATGCCTGTGGGCATCATATGACCTAGATACTATTTGGAAATCAGAGGATTTTTAAAGTGCATGTGCTAGTTGTTCTTGTCACGCAGCCCAGTCTATCTAAATGTACAAAACGTTATGTACAGAAGTACATAACTTTTGAAGGTAATGCTGATGAAATCACTGTTTCCTTGAAATAAGAAGGTAGCCATCCCAAGAAACTGCAAAGCTCTTCCATGATCCCTGTCTTTCTGAAGAAGTGGGCTGCGTAGGAAGTTTATGTCTCAGTGTCTTATTCTTTTTCCTTTTATTTACAGACTGGTGGGTTTTTTTAGGCATACATAAAAGGATCACTTTTCCATATAGAAAGCAGCTTCTAAAACTGTAAGCAAATAATGCACTATCAATAACAGCAAAATCACTGCATCACCACAGCTGCCAGCATCAAAGACAACATACCTTTTATTATCTCCCCAAAAATTGCAGAGACAAATTCTGTTAGTGTAAAAAATATTTTCCACTGCCTTTCACCAAAGAAGCTGCAAGAAAGGCCCAAAAGAGACAGAGATTTTCTTAACACAAATATTAAGTATTTGTTCAAACAGAAATGAAGCATCTAAAATGATGTGTGGGAGAGGTCATTTCCTTATAGTGGAATACTGCTAAAACCAGCATGAATTCCCTCCTGCCCTGGTCAGAGTAACCAGCAAACTACACAGTGCCTGGGCCAGTCCTCTGGCCCTGAGGCCAAACAGCATCATCTGGCCAAGTCTATTAAACCTGCAGCCTCTTGGAGTGGCTGCATGCAAACTGGGAATGAACCCTGGCACACTGTATCATCTAAATCATGGCCACAGACTGTTTGTGAGGCTGTAAATTAGCCTTGGCCAAAGCTGCCTGTGCTGGCAATCATTCTTCTAACAGTTTCATAGTACCAGAGTGTGCCATTGCTCAGACCCAGGCCATGTACCAGTGCACATGTATCTACACGTACCCATTTCCATCTGCTGTCTTCCATTAATCTGTACCCTGGGCACAAGTTTAACTTAGATTTAATCAGATCCTTAATAATTCACTGTTCACACCATAAGAATTCTCCCACTACTCCATGTTTCCTAGTAGCTCCTTTTTTATAAAATTAATTAAGATGTTGAAGTGGAGTAAATTGTGGGTTTGGCTTTGTTTTAGCCAGAAGCCTTGCAATTCTCCATATGACATCTGCATGAGTTATCAGCTGTGGATGTGCCAGCTGCACAAATTTAAACAAAATGCCCTAAAAATTTTTAGCCAAAAATGTAGCATCTCCTCCTCCCCAAGTGGTTTGATTCAAGCCTGTAAACTGAAACAAGAGCATTAGTTACATTTAAAATCCTATTAAATTATGCCTTGTTGTTTAAGATGGATGCTCAGAGCATCTGCCACAACAGAAGCCAGCTGACTATTCCCAAGAAAACCACAGGACCTTTGTCTTCCCCTGCAACTGGATCTGTGCCGCAGGAGTGCGTCAGCCTCACAATCCTGATTGCAGCTCTCATCTGTGGTTACTCTGAGCTCTAAGAGCCTCCAGCACTAAACCACATAAAACACTGAGCAAAGACAACATGGCATAAAGAGCAGCAACAGTTCTGCCTTCCCCACTAGCCTATGCAGAGGACCTGAGCTCCTCTCAAGTGCCCAGTGGAGAAAAATATATCCTCCTTGGACAAAAAATGGAGGTGGATACTTCAGTCCCCTTTATGAAACTCAGCCTTGTACCTTGCTGCTTCTGAGGTTTCCAGAGAGGGATGCAACTGACAGGAACCTGAAGAGAGTATTCATGTAATCAGAGGTACTTCGTTCAGAAAAACTTGCTTCATGGCTATTCATATGGCACTTTTGGAAAGCATCTGTATTATTACAGGATAAACTGCTTCATCATCAAAATATTTTGGGTTTAAAATTTGAAGACACTGTGAGATATACCATCAAAATATATACCCATTGTGAAGTTTCAGAGGAAAGTCTTTACATAATATGATCCTAATCTATTTTTAATACAGTGAAGAAAACTCTGAGAGAGCTAAGAGTCCAGTATTATAATTCAGTGTTTGACCCCCATATTTTTAGCAGGGTAATAGTTTTCTGAACGTCATTTCTTCGAGATTTGTTTTACTCTTAATCTCTATTTCTATTCATAAAATTAAGACACAAAAAAATCCCCAGAGACATCTCCATTTTATCCCTGTTAGGATTAAAAAGCAGCAAAAATAGTATGTCCATTTTGATATACAAACCTGCTAAAATATGCTAATCATTTATTCAGTGGTCCAGTTTATAAAGAAAGTCTATTGCAGCTAAAGCAAACTTTCTTTCTGCCTTAGTTTTCATTTCTTTATACTGATTTCCAACAGGTAACAGGAGGATACACTTTCAGACTCCTTTGGAGAAATATTTCAAAGACCTACTCAGGTCTGGCCAGTTGGGACCACTGGGACTACCTGTTCTCACCTTCAGCATCCCTGAATTAATTCCTCTTAGAAGTAAAGAGTTTATTTGTATTTTACCCCAGGCTCCATTCCTGAACTGCCACAGAATCTGCTAGTCTTTGTAAATTGTTCCCATAGTTAATTAACTGTCTCCACTTAAAATATTTGCTTGCTTCTGTTAAGAATTTAACTCACTTCTACTTTCAGTCACTTTTTGTGTCTTTGGCTAGACTGAAAGCTCTTCTGTAACAAGATTTCTGTTTCCTACACAACTAATATGGGGGAGAAATGGATCCCCCAGCTAATCTGAACAGTGATCTCCAGTAACAAAATAAATACTATTGCTCATTTCACAGCAGAATGGCAAAATGAGGACTGTCATAAATCATGATCAGACTGGAGCAGAAGTTCAGCAAAATCA
Organism: Lathamus discolor; assembly: GCF_037157495.1. NCBI lineage: Eukaryota > Metazoa > Chordata > Aves > Psittaciformes > Psittacidae > Lathamus > Lathamus discolor. The sequence continues at coordinate 77,726,520 of NC_088888.1, forward strand.
GATCATGTCCTCAACCCAAAATTCCCTGGAATCTTCTCACCACTTCCAACAGGTCACGATTTCGGGCTTTTTTTTTTCCCCTCTCTATGTTTCCTGAACCTGTTTTCAGAAGATGTTCTGTACTAGAAAGGCTTGCCTACTGATAGCTGCTGAACCAGAGCATATCATGTGGTCTCTCTGTTGCTAAATGGCATCAGCATTTCATTATTCTATACTATCTGAAGCAAGAGATACAATACACTGCAATCTCTCTAGTCCAGGATTTATCTAACTCAGATAGGATAAAAGAATATTATTTCTACTGTACTACAGTAGAAGCAAGATGACCCAAGTAGCAGTACTACTAGGAACTGTGAAATAGCCATGATTAAAGAGAACATCTCTGCCTTATTTCATTAGCCCAGTTAATATAAACAGGACAAAGCAGACACATTCTCAAACTCTTCACAGTGTCAGCAGGCATGTTGCCAAATGTCTGGTGCCCACAAAGTATATGCAGGAGGCTGGACTTCTCTGGACTCTAACCCCTACCTTCTTGTGATAAAGCATTCTCTTGGCTTCAGTCCTCTTGCTTGCAAGTGGAGGGACTGACAGCAGGTACCTTTCAGTGCATTGGCTGGTGAGTGAGATCTGTAGCACTCAAAGTCCTATAAGCTCTTCATCCTGGAACCAAAGGCACCAAACAGCCCACTTATTTCAGACAGATCCCAAGAACAAATAGCCTGCTTTCTAATACAAAATCCCACCCCAAAATGTATTCAGACCACACATGCTGAGGACAATGCCTTATGATGAATATCTTCCAAGGTAGCTTGTCAGACCACAAACACATTTTAGAAGTCTGACATTTAAAGGAAAAAGCAAATACAGGATCCGTGTCTAAATCCACCTCAAAGACTTGTTTCACAGACTGGCATATGCCTATCTAGACCTGTGCCTCTAAAGACAGAGATGGTCCTCCAAGTTCCCTTCCTTCCTTTTCAATCTCATTACTCTTTCCTCGCACCTACCCGTACTCCAGAGCTGCAGCAGCCTGCGCTCACTGACTCAGCTGAAAAATTGAATGTATTGCTTTTGGCAGGGGCACCTTTAGGGTGCAGTTTGATGATACAGCTAAACAGATCACACTGCTGCCTGTCACTAGGATGACACAATATTCATCCTGCCAAGCAGCTCCTGCAGCTTTCCTAGCACAAGCACAATGCAGGAACCAAGGGAACAAGGCAAGAGGCACCACTAACATCAGCACCACAATCTTTTCAGTTTATATCAATAGCAAAACTGCACCCTAAGAAAATGGCTCAGCAGAAGCTGAAGTATGATCAGCTTTGAAATATGAACTGCATAAACAGCACTGCTGTTACATAAACACGAGCTCCAGCTCACTCCCACAGGGGAGCTCCCAAACAGGAGCCTCTGTCTTTGCACATCACACAAACACAACCAAAACGACTGTTTCGGTGTAAAATGCAGATGTAGTGTAGTTACTGCATAGAATTAGTAATCTTCATTTCTCATACAGATGAGGCTTGACACGTATTTCCAGATATTAAGGAGATGCTATGCACTAATAAAGAGATGCAAGCCCTAACCACATCAAATGAACAGAACCCTAAACAGCGTTTACTGCAAACCTACACATCCCTTCCCTGGCAAAGCAAGGAGGAGGCAGTGCCTCTTAGAAACACACTAAGCAGCATCTCCATTCTTTTCTTCTGTTTCCAGAGTTTTTGCTCTCATACACAAACAATCTCACACATTCGCAAGGCTGACATGCAAATCCTCATGGTCTTGTTACACTTGCAACCTGCAGTGACAAAGACTTTTTGCCAAATTATTCTTTCTTTGCCTGGCTTAGGGAAGAAGAACACAACTGACCCCTGGCAATTTCTGTTGCAGAGAGATGGCAGTACTGCGACACACCTTTACAAAGGTTCATATGTTGAATTCGTTGCTCTTGGCACAGAAAAATACAACTCAGTTATGTACGCAGGGAAAAAGGAGATGAGAAGCAGCGATGAGGCGAAGGAGGGCAATAACAAAGAAATATTGAAAATAAGAAAAAAAACCCCAGCGTTGCATAATTATTCCCAACATTCCCAAATGGCTACCAGTTGTAGCAAATATTGCATTACATGTGATACAACGAAAACAGTCTCCTCAGAACAGACCTCCAAATATCAAACCCATCTTCAGCGCTTCATCCTCAAGAAAATGTTACAGTATCCCAAAAACCGACCCCAGAACTTTTCAATCTGAAAAGAAACAAACTGTCTCTGAGCAGGGGCCACATGCAGCCTGCACTGCCCTGGTGTCCTGCCAGTCGCAATCTTCTGCTTGCATACAGAGACATAATTAAGGACACGCCATATGAAATACTGGATTGACCTGAGAGGGCAATCTGTTCCGCTTTATGCAAAATAAGTTTGCAGGTCCTTGGCAGCTGCTAAGACACTGCTTAGCCAGGCAACCTGCACACCTTTACCTCTAGGCAACATATGTATGGTATCTTTGAAAAAATCCAGTAGTTAAGAAATTTAACTAAAATTTGAGCCAGGTTTGGTTTTTAAGACTCCTCATCACAAGCAGTTAGGAAAGGAAAACGTAGTCTTTTCTTTTCCTATAAAGCTACAGAAGACAATAAACTGCCCCATGCCCAATGCCTGCTAACCTCTTATTTTCCCTGTCAGATGTTGCACTGTGATACAATTAATTTAAATCTATTTCTGTGAATTTATTTCTCTTACAAGCTGAAAGGAGAAGTTTCTTATTTAAGATACTTTGTAAGAAACTGTTGTTCTTTGTATGAGTAACAAGGTAACATTCAAAACTAGGAATGAGTCTTTAGCAACTACAAACATATGTAGTATTTGTATATATATAGAGATATATATTTATAGATATATCTATCACTGCACAAAATAAGAGATGCTGGGACTTCGCTCAGGGCTTTACTTGGTAGTATTTCAGTAAGCATAAAGGGAAAAGGAGAGGCAGAAATGGAACAAACGAAAAAAAGGGAAACACCAAGAGAAGGTTCTACAGAAATATCAGCTACATCCAGTGCCATGCAGGGCACCTTTGAGCTGCGTGAAGCTGAAAGCCTCTGAAGTCACTCCCAAGCCTACTTCTTTTGATTTCTTCTGTATTTCAGTAAACAAGGCTTGCCAATGATGTACACAAATGAAGTAAACACTTCTATCGTAGTTTTCTTCTTGCAGTAGAAACGATGTGTTCTACAGTGTTGAAAATCCACTTATATGTGAGTCTCTGGCAGAGTAGAGATGCTAAGAGACCCAAACGCTGGCTCACTGCTTCCCATCAAAAGAATAAGAATCCCACTGAAGCTGGATCTGTCTTCCAGTTACTGGTGTGAATTTGTATTCTGTTGCATCAATAGGAAACCAAAACACTGGCACTGCTTGTAGAAATAAAAAAATGGCTAAAACAAAGTGAAACTTGAAGACTGCAACAGGGACTGAACCAGAACTTGGAAGTCCCACTGAGTGCAGAGGCAGGCAGCTCCAAACCAGAGAGACCTTGGCAGATGAGCAGCCAGGAGAGTCCATGCAGGCTGAGAAATGTAGTGAGAGGATTCCCAGCCTACCCTGGCAAGCAGCAGATGACTGCCAGATTGAAGGTCAGGATGTACTGCTGGTTGTTCTAGTAGGGAAGCTTGCAAAACTTACTGCTAGTCTGGATCACAGCCTACAGGAACAGCTCAGCTCTCTGGAATTACACTATCCTGAAAACTTTTACATTTCTATTTGACAAAAATGCATGCTTGAAATTATACTTGTGCTACAGATACAGCATCTTTCCTAGTCATAGATATTTTCTTGTAAGGACACTGGGAAGGTGTACTGGTTCTTCTTTGGCTGGAACTCTGGCTAAAATAAAGGGCAGTTTAACAGAGCATGCTGGTAATTTAGTCTGGTTTTAAAGATATCTCAGCCAACAGTGAGACAAGAAGTTTCAAAATTATTACGATTATGTGCTAGGACTTTTTTTTGTGGTTGTTGTTCTTAAAACCAGCTTTGGGATCCTAGCGGATAGCACAAAAGACAACAGAAACTCTGAACAGCCTGGAAGATCTCAGGGATTCATAAAGTGTGGTCTCAGCTATCAAAAACTTCTTATGGAACCATCCCACCAGACTAGAATAATTCATTCCAAAAGGCTAACAATTCAAAGCCTAGCTGGCAGCTAACTTTTTCAACAGATAGATGTTTTTGTTTACAATTTACCATATGTTTCAGTAATTTGAGAGAGTGGTTAAAAAGGAAGTGTTATTTTCATGCATTTTGCCAGCAGAAACTTCTCAAAGATGCCAGAGAATAATTTAAATTTCTTATTTAACATTCTACATTTAACTCCTGCTCGTACTATTCCCTTTTGTTAAAGTGGCATATTTATAGCAAGTATTTTGCATCATGAAAGAAACCCTTTCAACAAGCAACATCTATCTTCCTTTTCAAAATGTACACTACACATAAGTACGATAACTGCAACACTTTTTAATTCAGCTACTCTTTAGTACCTCCTAATTAAATGCAAGTTGTTCTATAATCTCCATGTTATATTGTGTTTATTCATACATTTATTTCTTTTGATTTCTCTAAGTTATTTGATTCTGAAGAATATTTTTTGTTTCCCGGTAAAGTCGCAGTTCAGCAAGGTAGCTGAGAACTGTCAAGTTCTGAACCATTGGAAACTCAGTAGTCAGTCCTGCAGAGATGAACAGAAAGTTGATCTTTGAATCTCACAGTTCTCCCTGCAGAGTTAGGATGGGGGAATATTTTAGTGTCTTGCACATTGAAGTCCAATACTGCCATAGCTAAAAATCTGCAGGAATTTAGAAATACCACTTTGTTAATGTGAAGCAAGATTGGGTGGTAGAATTATGATTTTGTGGAGGGAAGAAAAATAGGATAACTATAGTTTGTTTATTTTTTGAAACATGTTAAATATTTGGTAATGGTTTAAAGTTCACTGAAATAGCACTGAAGAGAGCAATTTTATAACAAGGTTTTGGAAAGTAAGCAAATGCCATAATACTCCTATGAGTCAGCGGTGTGCTCTGCAATCCCAGAGGGCAAACTGCATCTTTGGGTGCATCAAGCACAGCACAACCAGACGGTCAAAAAGGGGATTATTCCGCTGTGTTCAGCACTGGTGCAGCCTTGTCTTCAGCTCTGGGCCCCACAATTTAAGGATGTGAAGGTCCTTGAATGCATCCAGAGGAGAGCAACAAAGCTGGTGACAGGGCTGTAAGGAATGTCCTGTGAGAAGCAGCTGAGGACTCTGGGTTGTCTAGTTTAGAGAAAAGGAGGCTGAGGAGTGACCTCAGTGCTCTATACAGCTTCCTGAGGATGGAAAGTAAGGTGGTGAGCTCTTCTACCTGGTATCCAGTGATAGGACACATGATAGCTGTTCAGACTTGACATGAGAAAGCATTTCTTTACCAAGAGGGTGGTCAAACACTGGAACAGCCTTCCTTAGAGAGGTGGTTGATGCCCCAAGCCTGTCAGTGTTGAAGAGGCGTACGCGCAATGCCCATAATACCATGCTCTCACCTTTTGTGAGCCCTGAAGTGATCAGGCAGTTGGACTAGATGATCTTTGTAGGTTCCCTCTAACTGAAATATTCTATTCTATGTTCTGCGAAGAAAAAAGTTTAAAAGCAAAACATCTCCATAACAAGAAATTCACACACATTCCGTATTATGTAACATGTTTATCACCTAAACTTTTAAGATGAAAACACACAATTGTCTTCTCTTTTTTTTGTGACATGGTGAGTCAGCAGAGCACTGAAAGTGTTGTGAACTGGTTCTATGTACTTATCAGTGACATTGTTTTGTCACAATGAATAAAGTATCTCCAGCTGTATTTTCTTGTACTTACTGCAAATGAGATAAAAAAAGCAAATCTCTTGGTAGTAAAAAAATAGGTCATGTTTCTTCCTTCTCATTAGCTTTGAGCATCAAAGCCCAGTGGCATTGGAATACTTATCTATTAGAATGGATAAAAACACCTAGCAGCCCATGAGACTGAATAAGTAATTAGCCTTGTTTCTTCTGGGTGGGTCTCTGCTCCGTTGGCACAAGATCCAAGTCCTTCTGCTCATCTCCTACCCTACCCACGAGGCTGCACCCTCCATATTTTGTCACTCTGGACTCACAGCTCAACACCCAGTTACACCTGACTGTGGATCCAGCTATTTCTAACACAAGAGCTAGTTGATGAATCATGGAATCATGTAATAGTTTGGGTTGGAACCCCCCGTCCAATAAGCAAGAACATCTTCAACTAGATCAGGTTGCTCAGAGCCCCATCCCACCTGACCTTGAATGTTTCCAGGGATGGGGCATCTACCACCACTCTGGGCAATCTGTGCCAGTGTTTCACTAGCCTTATTGTTTAAAATTTATTCCTTCTGTCTAACCTAAATCTACACTCTTCCTGTTTAAAGCCATTCCCCTTGTCCTATCCCTACATGTCCTTGTAAAGAGTCTTTCTCTAGTTTTCTTGTAGGTCCCCTTTAGGTACCGGAAGGCTGCTCTAAGGTCTCCCTGGAGCCTTATCTTCTCCAATGTGGGGAAGAATGTTATGAAGAATGAAGAGTGTGGTGCTGTAAAACGTCACCTGCAGCAGCCTTCTTGCAGCATGGTAACATTTTAAAGAGACATTAAGGAAAGCTTCAAGGCTGCAGTACAGCCTAGCCCAACAGTGGCAAACTGGGGTTCATGGAGAACTCTGATCTTCTATAAACATACAGGCATATCCATATTTCTCCTGTAGAGCTACTAAGATCTCTCCATTCATTTGGGAGAATTATAAGACCTCTTGGACACATGGAAAAAACACATAGCCTTTCCCTAAAAGGACTATGCTTGCATTTATTTGTTTTCTGATCCTGAAGTATCAGAGATATGATTCCAATAGAATTTGAAAAATAAATTTGTGAACTAAAGCTCTCAGTACTTTCACTATTTTCTTGTGACAGCTACTATCCGCACAGCACAGCTGTGTCATTCTGTCAACCACAGATACGCACACCCCTGATAATGCACTTTAAAATAACAGCAGTAACAGCAGCACAAGTCATTCAGAATTTGTTGTGCTAAGTTTTACAGATATTTACAGGTTTTCCCAGCAGTATATGGAACAGCAACAGAAAAATACATCTGTGGCTCTAGACAAATGCCATTATTTCAGATAAAATTGGACTATATTACTGCAAAGTTCTATCACTACGGTTTTATAAAGCTAGGATGATGGATTTTGTTGATATAATTCACTAAACCAGAGCTGACTGCCACTGCTATTATTCAGATCAATAACAAAATTACCTTTGCCTCAACTGAGAGCAGGATGAAGCTTCTAACTTTATTAACAGATGTCAATGTTATTTCTCTTCCAACAAATGCAACTATATCCATGTAGCTTGTGTGTTCTTGCAGCTCCGTACGTGCAAATTATCACTTCTTTGATATTTCTGCAGCTCAATTTCTTAGTGACTGGCTGCATCCCCAAACACAGCAGCATTCTCATTTTATCCCATAATCTGTAGACACGTCTCCTGTGAGGTCAACAGGAGTCACCTCCACAAAGCCAAAGGTATTGCTGAATATCATGCTCAATAATCCCATAGATTTTCAGACTCCCCTGGGGTATGATGCTGGGAATCTTTACCAGAAAAATACACCTTGCTGCAGGCAAGCCAATTTTACCACGTAGGAGGGGATTGCTTGCACACAGGGGCCTTCATGGCAGCTCTCTTCTCTGATCAAAGACTAGTTTTGTATCTCCTTTCTAATTTTAGCTTCCTAGCAGGTTCCTACTGAAGAATGTGATGCTGTCTAAAACCTTCTAATGCCACTCCTGTCTCTGCCTCTATATAAACATATTAGATCACTCAATTAGAGATACTTCAGGAGATATCTTAGGAGATGCAGATCCAGATCAAAGGTTTAATGCATACTTGAATTGTGTTTCTTTAGATTAAAGAGGGATAATTTCATGAACCCTGCAGCAATGTAATGAGAGGTTTCAGTTGCTGATGCTTTATTGTTCATCAGATCAAGGGAAGCTTTCTTTCAAATGAAGACAACAAAAAATTCACTTGCCTTTCTCGGGAAAACACAGACCCCAATTCCATGATTAAGAAACCAGTCATTAACTGACTTGTAATGTTACTATTAAATTGTTCCAACTAATTATTCATAAAGATTTTCATAGCACAGAAAATACCCAATTTATCCTCTGCGGCATATGGAAATGTCAGGAAACAAAACAACTTTGTGAAAGTTGTGACAGAATTTCCACCATTAAATTCTGATGATTTTTTCTTCTGAGTCATGTTCTCCTGCTTCAGCTGCGATCTATCCAGTGAATTCAGAGGACCTGTGTTACAGAGCACATTGGTGAAAAGGACACTATTTCTCTTCTGGGAATGCAAAAATCAGTGGTTTATTTCCACCAGGTGATAATTAGACTCTACTGGTGATTCTGAGGTTAAGGAACATAAACACACACTATATATACTACATAAATATATATATAAATATACGTATACCCAAAAATAGACATCTACATATGTATATTCAAACAAAAGGCAGGGTGATACATATGCAAATGTCACTCCCAGGCATTAACTTATGCAAGTTTATTCCTTGCAGTAAAATGAGAAACATCTTGCACATTGTCTTGCCAGGAATGGTGGGGATTAGTTATCCAGAGGTAAAAGAGCAAAACCAACAACAAATCCTGAAACCCTTAACTGTTAATACAAGTTCTATCCTACCCAAATGAGACAGGCAACAACAGAAGGGCATGCTGTTATTGATTAATTAATGTGAGTCACTGAACATCCTGCATCTCCTAAGAGCTTCCCTTCATGAAACAGCTAGCAAGACAGTTACTCCCTTTACTCTGTGCCAAATGCAATTATTTTATACTTAAGTACAATATTAAATTTAGACTAAATAAGCTGTTTGCTGTTGTAAAATCCAGTTGTTTTTCCTCTTTTCCCACTGAGATAGAAATAACTTGTTTTAAGAAGGTCCCTCATCCCTATAGCTCTTATCACCCCAAAAGAAGGATAGCCACATGCTTTAGACTCAGCCCCTTCAGAGCTGTGATAAATAACTTACAACACACCTGAATGGAAGGACTGACACAGCCTTGAACAGAAGAATCAAAAGATTTTACCCCAAAATACTTCACAGATGGAGTCCTAAACCCCAAGAAAGACAAGAAAGCAGGTTTTGTATCCATGCTCTCTTGCTATGAGACAAACTATGTTAAATGAGTTGCCTGTACAAGGTTTATCCCAGTCACCCCTTCCTCTTAGTCAAAGCATCTGAAGTTCACCAACAACTTTAAGTCATTCCCTGATCAGGTCAAATTCTGCTCATCTACATGAGCCCCACCGAAGTGAATATGATGTTTGTTTTTAGAAATGAGAGTCAACAATGACTCAGGTTTCTGAACTGACTCCATCTGCCCATCCAGCGAGTGCTGAGTAAGCAATGAAGCAACCCCAGGAGAGGATTATGGAAACAACCTCATGGCTACTGAGGAGCTCAGAAGCTCTTCCAAGCTTTTGGAGCTAACTGCAGACTGTTTCCATTGACAGTCAAAGGTAAGAAACACTACCACGACTTCCACATTTCCATTCACCTCACCAAGAATGAGGCGAGGACCTTCTGTAAAACTTATCAAAACATTAAGCTGATAAAAACCACTGACATACTGGAATATGATCAGGGGTTTGGATACAGTAGATTTACACCAAGAACAGATTACAAGGACTACAGCATTTCTGTGTTCATTACTCTTATCAAGCTTTCACACTGCAAGCAAAACAAAGATTGTGGTATTTTCTTCTGGATAGACTCCCTTAGGAGGCCAGTACTTGAGGCTGCAGGTGAAGAAACTGTTGCCCTTTGTGTACTTACTAGCAAAATGATACACTCTGGGCTACCAGCTTAGGGACAATTCTTTACCTCCGAGTTGCACTCAAGATCGCTAAAGACAACGGCAAACCTGATTTTATTATATAAAGAGCTTCCTTAAATGGTGACTGTTTTTCCACAAATACTAATTTCTTCTATATTTCCCTCTTTGGATAAACAGAAGTATAAACAGCCTGAAATAATTAAATTGGAAACCGGATTGTACATAAGAGTACCAGAGTGAATCTAACAGACATCAACTGAAACATGCTGCATTATAGACTTCATGTTTTAATTAATCAAAATCAAAAGCATTCATATAGCAAGCGAAATGGACTTATTCAGCAGTATACTTCACCTTTGACAAGACTATTATAAGCAGAATACTCAATATACCAGTTAAAATATCAGATTTTTTTAAAACTCTTACAAGTACTAAGAAAGGTAATTTACTCTGAGTAAATATGGTCCCATACTTTGGCAAGTTTTACGGGGCTTTGACTATGAGCTAACTGACTACTGCGATTTCACATTTACTGGTATGTCTTCACTGTTTTTTTAATTTTATCTATAGGTCCTTAAATTTAAAACATGGGGAAGCATTCAGGAGCAGAAGACAGACACAACTTTGCAAGAGCCGGTTATTTGTTTTTAGTCTCCCTGTCCACCAGAATGGTGGAGATGCAGGAAATTTGTCTCTCTTGCCCAGAATGTGGCCCAGAAGTCATGCAACTGGTACTTCCTTGCTAAGGTTTGCCCAAGAACAGAGGTTTAGGCATCCAACGCAACACTTCTACCAACATTCTAGTTATTTCATTTTAGATAGAACCTTATATCCCAAGATTCATTTCTCCTTACTGCTAATGAGGACAAGTTATGTTTGCAGACAATACTCAAATGATTCCAAGTTGGCACCAGCAGCAGCACTGTACTGCTTACATGCATGAACACATTGAGAATAATACACATTATTAAAGTCCTGGACTCATTCACACAGCAGACAACATTTAGGCATAATAGTGGAAGCCACCTGGCCTGGACGAAAGTCCAGTCAGTCAGTGAAGATGTTTCCACCAATTTCAACAAGCTTTACTACACTACATATTACATCCCAGTAAATTACTGCAGACCACAGGATTCACATCAGTCTGGCAGTGATTTTAATTCAGCATCTTCTTTTTCTCTTTTTTGCTCAAATAAGATATCTTGGGAAAAAAAATTAAATAAAATCTAGAGAGGAAGTGTGTATCTGACCTCGGTTTACAGAAACACTGCTGAACAAACTTTGGGAAAGCAGTTCTGTGATGCCCAGATGTAATGGAATTGACTCATTGTCATTTGGCTGAGCAACCTTTGTAGTGATAATAAACCAGGCTGCATATGGAAAACATGCTGCTTTCAGTCTGAATTTATCAGGTTAAAGTTGCTGGTACCAAGATCTCCCGTTCAGCAGCACTGAAGCAAGCAGTTGAAGTGACCAAATGTGTTACAGTACGAGAGCTGCCTGCCTTGCCCCTCTGCTGGAGTCTCTCTGCAGGATCAGTGTTGGCAGAGAATAATGTGACGATGGCAACTGTAAATGTGGCAGTTTATATATTCATATAGTTTATATGTTGGTGTACTAGTACCAGACAACAAAATAGGGACAATCAAAGAACAACATATGCTTTATTCCCCACCTAACCACCTGGGTTGTACCCTCTAGAAAACAGACAGGTGAGTTATGTGCCCAAATTAATTTTACTTTCACAAACCAATGTGGAAAATAAAAGTAATCCAAAAGCAATTTGGATTTAATAAATTGCATGCAAGTTCGATATAGATATTCTTTTTTTTTTTTTTCACTGATGTCATCAAATTCAGTTATCTGTGATCTCCAGTGATCACTGACACTATGACTAGGGTTAGGAAAAAAAGGATTTCTAAACTTTGATGGTATGGATGGAAGATTAAGGAGAATAGGTCACCATCAGTGAAGTATGTCTATTCAGGACCTTGAACTTTGACACTGCTGTAATCTATAGAAAAAACAGAGGCACTAAATGTTTAATGAAAATGTCACTATACAGTTACTAGAGACATTGAACCATGTACAAAGCAGACCAGTACATGGAGAGTCAAAACACACGCTCCAACAGTCTTCAGGAGCCCAGTCAGAACAATACCTCCTTTGAAGTTCTATTACAGCTATGATTGTAATCAAAGGTCAGCAACAGTCCTACTGCTCATGATACCACATAGTCTAAAGAGTGTTTTTCAAGGTAGCATTATTTCTGACACAATCTACCTGCCAAGAAGAAATGTAAATATTTGAAAAGCACTAGAGCACACAAGAATGGTGCAACAGTTAGGTACTGGATACCATGCAAATATGGTCTAAATTCCACCTACATCCTTGTGACTAGGGTTCTTGCCCAGCTGCCTCCTGCACACATTCCTTAAGCTACCTCAGCTGCTGTTCCAAGGCTCTTACTTCTCTCCATCACAAGGATGTAACTAGAAGTAAGATTTCTTTGGAATACAGACTTGAGAGCTAGATCCCCAGAGGGCCCTCAGGGTGAAAACCAGATAAAGCCTTTAGCGCTGACTTCCCTGCCTCACAGAATTCACAGTTGCTACTAGGGCTCTCAGGCTCCCTCTGCCATTTGAACCCTGCAAAACAGGCCTGACAGAAACCAGCAAAGATGAGTATGAGTCACCTGACCTGACAATCAGAAACTTGAGTAAAGTTGAGGGAACTGATTCTGTCAGTCAAAGGGACTACATCCAAAAAATCCCCAGATCTCTCCTATAGGCATCTCATACAGGCATCTCAAAGATCTCTCATATAGGCAATACAATTGCTGATGTCTGAGACGCAGATACATGACATGTCCTGTTACTGGGTGAGGGTCCAACTGTCTCCATCCAGTACCACTATCTCCATAGTATCTCCAACAGTACTACTGCTGTTGCTACAGCACTACTCCGTAGGTGGACAACTAAAAGCAACACCGTCTTCACCAAGTGAAGGGACAGTATTATCTCCATGTGAGATTCATAAAACGGGCTTTGAGGACCCAATCCAACAGGTGTATCCTCAGCATGCTGGCAGATGGTAGACAATATTGGGGTCATGCATTTAAAAGACTATTTCCCACATGCATATTGCAAGATCTTCTAACTGTAAAGATTATTGTCGTGTTTCTGAAAAGCTAACTTTCCTGTTGCTCTGATCTGATCTTACAAACTTCTAATATTTAAAAAAAATTACAATGTTTATAATTTACAAAGCTTAATATTTTATATCATAGGTAGCTGAATTTCCATAGATAGCATGCAACAAGTTGTAAATCCCTCCACGTGACCATCATAACTAATACAGTTTTCACAAAAGACATTTGCATCACTCTCAGTTCTGATTGTTGTGCTTCCAGGGTGCAGAGAGGCAAAACAATGTGTTAGATGGCAAATATTCTAAAAGTGACATATTTTAAGTTAATTTATTCCACACCTCCCAGCAAGACGCACATTCTTCCTGAGAAGTGCTAAGAGAAACATAGCATTGTTGAGTTACAATGACTTTGTACAAACAAGGGTGGAGCTGAAATTCATGATTATGACTAGGAGGCAAGCTTAGGCTTAAGTATGCCAGCATTGTATTTGTCTTCATTACATTCTCCAACACCTGAACCAAACAAACATGACTGTAATTATTCTGACATTCTGACGTTTTATACTGCAATTGAAAGTCATTCCAGGAAGCAAAAATTCCAACTCATTTGACTTCCATAATATGTTTAAATAAAAACAGAGTCTCATAAAACAAATATTTGCCATAGAAACAATTTATCTGCACCTATCTTATCAAGCTTCCTCATAAAAAATACATAATTCCCTTCTGTAGCTACTGTCAAAGTCCAAGTTTTGGTCATGTAAGGAGTCTATTCTTTTCAGGCTGGTACTCTCACTAGTCAGAGTAGATTCTACCTGCTGTTCCATTACTGCAGTAACTAACTTCCCTTTATTATCTGTTCTGCTTAACAGACGACGCTCCAAGGCAATAAATCACTACCATAGAGGAGAAAGCACAAGCAAGACAGTTGTTTCAAGTTTCTCCATTATTTGGAAGCTCTTCAATGACAGTCCCCTTACCTGATCTTCAGTTCTTTGACTGTAAGAGGACTGAAGTCTACTCTGGTTTGACATTTCTAGGTAACTGTAGGAATTCCAGGCATAGGGTTACTTAGCTCATGCTACCTGTTTCCTTTCAAAGGTAGAGCTGCTTTAAAACATTGAAAAAAAAAACATTTAACTGAGTCAATGCATAGTACAGTAGCACAAGTGTAAATCTGTATTGATAGACTGAAAGTGTGAAACCGATCAAATTAACAGTTATCTTGGAATTGTTTGTTGAAAAATGAGGGCATAAACTATTTCCTGAAAACAGTGAAGCACTGCTAAGGGAGAACAGTGAAAGGTAATTTTAAAGTAGCCTTTCTCCTCAGCACAAAAGAACACTGATTGTCCTTATCAGGGAGGAGTTGCAAAGCTTGCCTCCACAGTCCTACAAAGAAGTGCTTGGAATTTGAGACACAGCTTACCAACGACCAGTAGAAATTCAGGTCAGAAAAAGTATGAGACAGTAAGGCTTGTGGAAACGTGCCTGCCTGCCCATGCAAAGGCTTCCCATTGTGATTCAATTGGATCTGCTTAATACATGCTTAAAAAGACACGAGGATATTCAGAAATGTGCACATACATAAAATGCCTCTATCTTCCCTTCCCACAAGAAGGTCTCAAGAACTTGTCTACAGCATCTCTATGGGTAAACTCATAGTACAGCTTCCCTAAACACTGAAGGTGAATGTTTTCATTACAGCAACAATTAGGTTTTGAGACCTGTGAGCTCTTTAAAGCTCATGAGGCATTAATATTCACAAATTTTATTAAAAAAAAAAAAAACAACAACAAAAAACAACCAGAAATAGTAACTAGCATTAACCCCTCAGGGGTCTAAGAACCTTCAGAAGTGAGGAAGGTGCTGCAGGGAGAAGTCCAAGAACAAATGATGGGAAGGTTCACAATATTCTTGGCTCCTTCTCATCCGCTCCAGTTATTTCCTTTCTTTTCTTCAGAATGACACTCAAAACATTTTATGCACTGAACTCTTAGAATTATGTATGACTATTATGTATATTCATCTTCCTTAGCACGGAATAAATTACACCAAGTATAGGGATCAATAACTATTTTAAATGTTTCCAAGGAAAGCTATATTTATGCGAATTGAAGCCTGCGCTGACTACACAGCCAGTGTATTTCTCAGCAATGTTTCAGCCAAATGTCTATAATTTGACCTGGGCATTCTGAAGATTTCTAAAGCAGTCATATTTGCCAAACCAAAAGCTTGCTCTAGAGACTAGATGGACTTTCCATTTTAAAGTACAGAGTAATTTGACAAAGTATTTCTCATAACATTAGGAAAGTGAATCGAGTCACCATGGCACTGCTTTTAGTTTACAAGCAAATATTACATATAGAAGGTTTTGGTCAATTACAGCAGGTCAGACACTAATCTCAGTCATATCCACTCTCACAAGCAGTTAGCTTATAATTTGACTCAAGCTGACCTACAGGTGTAAATTAAACCACAGATTCTGACACTCTTTTTAGCAGGAGAAAGAGTAGGATCTATAAGGGACACACATTTCTCTAGACAGGGAAATCATCCTGTCCCATGAATTGCACAGGATCCCAAAAAGTAGCTGATGTAGTTGTGCTGAAGGCTGGAGAAGACGACAAGGAATTACATGACTCGCTTTTTGTTGCATTTTACTAGAATTTAATTCGAGGAGGATGACAGTAAGTTTACAACTTCCCTGTTTAGAGATGTACGACACAGTAGCCACCTTTTTCTCCAGATGCGGACTCTCACATAGCCAGCTGATAGTGCTTTTTTCTTTGTAATTTTTTTTTTCAATCATTCAGCTTTGATGTACAGACATCCCATGCAAACCCAAAATTAAAAATCGTTGATGATGTGACACTGAGAACAACGGGAACTCAGCCCATACTGAAAGCTCATGAATGCTGCAATAAAACAGATGAATCAAAACTGACACAAAAGAGATGTCACAGCTTTGGTCCAGTGTGAAAGTACCTTCGGTCACTAAACTACCATTCTCTGGCTAGGCAGTACTCAGACATACTGCTGCCTAGATGAAGTTGACTATCACCATATGCAAATTGTTAGTCATATTCATGTTGTCCAACCCAGAAAAAAAGTCAGTAAATGAACTGATGTGCAAATTAAACTGCTTGCCACCCTCAAATTTGGTTTGTTGCGTTAACAGATAGTGAAGAGGGTTATACTGCTGCTCTTAATGGGACATGTATCTTGCAGGCAGAGACAGGGGAAGGAAAGTGCAGAACAAAAAACTCCCATCAATAACCTATTTAGAGACTGGAGATATGGGTGAGCTAATAATGTGGCCTTTTTCCTCCCCTTCAACAAAAACAAAATATAAAACTATGCATTATTGTTCAAGCTATGAGGCATGAAACAGGAACTAAACCTAGCAATACTGCGCTACCACAGCGTGAAACAACTGCCTATGCAGGAAAGAAGATGTTTCTATTATGGATGTTTGATGAACGCGGATTATAGAGTTCTGAAGACACTCTGTGTTTACTCAGTTGGCTACCGAAATGGATAATTAGTTTTTATTAGCTGTAATGCAGCCACTAAGCATTTTGAACACTTCATGCCAAAACATATCAGAACACATACCTGTCACCACGCCACTGAACTGAAAACTAGCATTGTGCAGTAAAAAGCTGAAGGAAGTAAAGACACAATAAACCTTCAGACTGGAAAATATAGTGCTACATCCTTCCGCAGCGCAGAAGTGCCACTTCAGCCTTCATTACTGAAGCATAAAATATAGCAATTATATCCAAATCCTTCTGATGTTTACCATTAAAGGACAAATTCAGTAGAATGCTTACACTTACATTGCCTTAACAGAAATCAGAACTGTCACTTTATATAAAAATATGGATGTTCCCAGCTCACACGCATAAGTAATTCAACAAAAGAAAGCTGTAAGAACTTCAATTACGCAGAGGATGCAGGGATGCTTCCAAACCGGGTTTGGAAGGAGCTGTACCTTTCCCAAAGTATTTCTTAGTGCAGAGAAGTGCTAGGGGTGAAGTCTGTCCCTCGGCTCTCCTTTTGTTTATTTTTGAACCTGCAGTAGTTGGCAAGCACGGAGGTACCGCACCTGCCTGCGCCGAGGCGCTGAACCCCGCTCCCGAGGGGGCAAGTTTAGCGCTGTTTCATCACCTTTAAGACCCTTTAAACACACCCAGTGTCTGTCCCCCACAGAGAGGTTTCAGAGGGGCTTGGCTTGCCGAAGGCAGTTTACGAACAAGTTAATCTTTGGCTGCCTTTCGGGGCAGGGGGAGCAGTCATTTCCACCACCACCACTGCACACGCAACCCCGGCAAATTCAGACCCGCGTTTCACAACAGCCGGCTGCCTGGATCCCAGGTCCTCGCCGCCGCGCAGGGCGAGCTCTAGGAGCCGAGGGCAGGCTCGCCAGCCGCGGGGACGGTGAGCGCCGGCTGGCAGCCACCACCAGCACCGCAACCACCACCTCCACAACCGCCACCGGCCGGCTTCGCCCCGGCCCCTGGGGCTCAGCCCCGGCTGCGGCGGCCCCGCGCCCCGCTCATCTCCCCTCTTCCCTGCCGTTCGCCCCCACTCACCGCCACGGAGCCCGAGGAGGAGGCGACGAAGACGCGGATCACCATCTTCACCTCATGAGCCGCGCCACCGGACGGGACGGGACGGGGCGGCGAGGCTGCAGGGACACCGCTCCCCCGCAGCGATTGGGACGGGGAGGAGGCCTCCGCGCTGCACCCCGCAGCCCCCCGTCCCCAGCGGCGGCAGCCCCTCTCGGGCGAGCCGGGTCCGGCTCCTCGCTGACAGGAGGCAGGCGATAACGGCGAGAGGCGAGAAAGACGGCGGCGGCGCGCAAGGGCCGACGGGCGCTGTAGTTCTCCCCGGGCGGGGCACAGCCCGCCGCGCCGCGCCGCCCTGCCCCAGCGGCACAAACGGCAGCTGCGTGCGCCAAGCCGGGCCCTGCCGCCCGGGGCTGCCCGGTGCCACCGTGGTGTTGGAGAGGCTGCGGGGGCGCTTGTGCGCCCTCCAGGTGCGCTGCCCACGGGTCGAGGTGAGCCCAGCGCAGGATGGGCAGCGCCCACTGAACCGTGCTCTCCGCCGTAAGGGCTGCTCGGCCCGCCCGGCTGTTCCCGGTGCTCCTACCCTGTGTGCAGCCACCGCCTCTGCTCCGCCACGCCTGGGTCTGGCCCCCCCTGGCTGCCTCTTGGAAAACGTCGCCGTTCCGGACCGGCTACATAGGCACATTCCTGTCAGGGCAGGTGAAAGGGACAACGCAAGCCATGTTAGGCCACTGTGCAAGAGGGCTCTTCTGCACCATGCATCTCAAAGGAGTCAAACAGCGCTATTTGCACTCCCTGGTATAGAAGTACAGCTGTCGATATTGACAGCTGTGGAACAGATGTTATTAATCAACAGGATAAGCAGATAACCCCAAATAACCCTTCACCAGTCAGCTCATCTGCAAGTGACCAAAGAGAATCCCTACATCCCTCATCAGCTTTTGGGGCCATATGGGTATGGCCTGTCTTTATCTAAAGACTCAGAACCACGTAGCTGGCAGCTTTATATGTGCTACCACAGTAATAACCCTCATCCTCTTGCTACCCTACAGGCAGCCTGAGGGTTACTCTCTCCTTCTGACTAAACTCTCCCTTCCCACCATTTCATCCCAATGGCAAAGTGTGTGGTGTCAGCTTCCTTCACATCTTTGCATCGCCACCACTCTCACTCAACTTCCATTGTCCCCACTAAGCAGAGACCTAAACTCACTGCCAAACACACCCTTAAAACTTTCTTTACGTATCACTATTGATCATTTATTTTGAAATCCTGCAGGCCTTATGGAAGGTACCTAGCAAAAGCCATAAAAAATTAATCAGGATTCTCAATGCTCATTCTGAGTTTGATTTCTAACTTGTGGAGGTCACTCAGAGGCTTCCACTGACTTCACTGTCCTCTGGAGCAGAGCTCAGTATCAGCAATATCAAGTCCAATCCTGTAGTGGGAATTCAGTTACTAGTCCTGCAAAGATCTTTAACGATGTATTACTTTGCTTTCCTGAGAGTGCTTGTTGAAAAAAGTAAACTTCATTGGAGAAAACTTAGGTACAAAGGTTAAGGTTTTCTGGCTTCAGTGCTCCTGTCTTCATCTGGGCGCAACTCTTGCTATGGGAACCACAAATAGGAGACCAAGAAGTGTTTCCTGGTTAATTGCTGCTGAACAACCAGCACAGGAGGCAAACGTTTGTTTTATGTTGGTTTGTAAAGTAACTCCAAGCAACTTGTTAAAATTGTGTGATAGGTGAGTAATTACAGGAATGTGCTGGAAAATCCCCATTACCTTACTCGGTGAATTTCCTTTACACTGCAGGATTATTTCTGGCAACGTATTTTCCTGTGTTTCTCTCAGTTCTCTTTGAAAGACGGAGATGTTTCCTTCCCACTTACTTCCCTATTTACTCCCTACTAAAAACTACTGGGTTTAATATTCTAATTTGGCCATACTGTTATTATATGAAACAAATAGAAGGGCAGCTCACTGCAGCTGATTGTATTTGATTCTCTCAGAGCATTGATAAATAACATTAAATTATAATATTAATAACTCCTGCCTTTTAATATATTTCTTAAATATAGCAAAACAGAAAAAGAGAAAGCAAAGTCTGATTACAAAGTGTGCTGAACATCTTTGACTCTCACCAAAGAGAAGAGTGTGCTCCTACCTCTCAGAAACAGCCTTGAAACATAACCAACAACTAGAGAAACCATGTGGCTTCCCAGTAACAACTTTGATGTAGCGTCGGCATTGAGAATCCAGCCAGCTTTTTCATTTCTGTCTTTTCCTAGTGTTTCCATACACACAAAGAAACAAGATCTGACGTGGAAGTGATCCATAAAGTTAGGAAAAAGAGATATTACACTGAGAAGTTGAAGATTTCAAAGTTTGTAGAGCAGCTTCTTACTTTACATTGTTCCTAAGCAGAGAACTATTACTCTGTGTAGGGTAAAACCTATCGGACATTGCCATGTGACATTTTGCACTTTAACATGTTGTACAGGTGAAGACTGGCCATCATCTTCTGTCCTGCAGCTGCTGTTTGCGTATGTCCTGAGGCCATACCTCTAACTCCCTTTCTGTTGTACATTTCTAGAGTCTTGAAGTCCAAATTGTAAAACACTTAGCTAATTAGAAAAGAAATGTAATAAATTAAAGACATCATTAAAATTATTTATGAGCAGTTTTCCATGTTTACAGGGGTACAGAAACACTGCAGTCTAAGACTGGAGGTGAAAATGTGGATTTATGGAGGGCAGGGGATAGTTTATAAACATTTCATGGTAAGAATGATTCACTGTTATGCCAGATCTTCATGGAAGATTAAACAGAACTTTACTGCTGCTAAGGTAACAAAGAATACACAAAACCACGGCTTGACAGTTTGTGAAAATAGAAGCACAACCTTGGACAAAGGAGATTCTAATTGTGGTAAAAGATTATTTGTATAGCAAGATGCAACAGGCATAGGAGGAAAATTCTGAAGAAATAGAATACTATGTTAAGGTCTGAAAAAGTGGTTAAGATGGCTTCATCTCTCACCTGAAAGGAGCCATCTGTCTGACACATTTCGGAAGCTTTCTGGTCTCTGGCTTGTTAGTACCCATCAGTTATTTCTCTGGGTTCTGTGAAACGTTGCTACTAAGCAGTAAATTCACATAAACCTTGCAATAATCTACATACCTAAAGGGGTCTTCAGCACTTCTTAAAAATTCTAAGTACCAAAACATGTCAAAAATCACTGGTTTAGAGTATCATTAAAAGCTCTGACAGTCCTGAGCAATCTTCCTTGGTAGAATTGCGATTGTCATGCTAGGAAGCAGCTAAAAATGATAAATAACAGAGAAAACAGAATGTTCCAACTTCAATAGACCTACCGAGTATCATCAGCTGATCTCACATTGCAGATCCCAAGACAAAGTGGATAACTTGAAGGCTCCAAAACATACCAAATGGCCAAAGTAACATGACATAAGTATAGGATTGTTCCACTTGTTAAGTAATGGCACTCACTGTAGTGTCTGATAGCCTATAAATATCTTGGCTACACACAACCTGAAAGCATATGTGATGATGCTGTTTGGAGCCTGATTCTCTACATACACTCGAGAAGCCACTATATAATTAGGATGTTATTTTAATCCCAGAAGGAACATCCAAGGTACACTCCTTCAGTTATGCATTAATGCCTAGAGTTGTGCATACTACTATGACTCCTCCTATACACAGAGGTCCTAATACAACAGGTTAAGCAACTCCTAGTCACCCTTTCCCTTGCAAAAATGGTTTTGGAGGTCTTGTAAATCACACCAAAGTCTCCCAGTAGCAAACTCAGCTTCACACTGTTCTTTCCAGAACTTTCACTGTGGTCAGAGGTTTACATTCAGAGCATTTCACAGCTTTCCCTGTGGTCAGATTTTAGAGATAACATCCCAACATGAAGCTTTTTTGTTTTTACTTGAATTATTGAAGTGCTACAAAGCACAGGTATTAGAGTAGACCCTTAGAAAGAGACAGAGCTGGGACAATTTTGACAAGGGTTTTGATTTTTGCATTCACAAATCTGTGGCAAGTTGAGGAAAGCAGAAAGGTATGGCTGTTCTTGATTTCAGAGTGCTGAGTAAACCTTCCTTCATGCCATTTAAATCTAAACATGGCCAGGTAATTAGAAAGCTATATAAGAGTCCATTCTTCTCAGCTGCTGCCCTTTAGTTGAAGCATGACTAGTTGTCAGTATCTGTGGCTGCTTTGATTCCCTCTCTGAATTCCTAATACTAAGAACCTTTGAAAATAAGAACTTCTTCCTGTGAAACACTTTATCTGATGCAGCTCAGTCATCCGACTTGTAAGAACTGAACCCAGAAGTAATAACAACTTCTATGCTCTGTATTAAATAGGTCATCATTCCTTAAACTTACAGCTACATTGTATAAGAAGTGCCAGAGTTCATTTTCTACTTGTGCCTTTTAAGGATGTCACCCTTGCTGTAGCTGGTCATTCTGACTGAGGAGCAGGAATCCATGCAGGTTTCAATCAGTGCCCAGCCTTCTACCCTGTCTGCTCTTTCAACCCAAGCTATTGTAAATAAATCAGGCCCAGTACTGTGAAGCCCAGCAGGCTTGCATTTCTTGATGAAATCAAACTTCTGAGCAGCTTTCTTCATCTTTTTCTTTTCTTTTTTTTTTTTTTTTTAACATTGCAATTTAGGGCAAGGATTCATCCTTGTTTCTGCTAATTTGAATCTTTCGTAATCTACATTAATGCAGAGGGATGAGGGATGAAAGCCCCCACAAATCTCATTTCCCATCTGCAGTTCCAATGCAACTTAAATTACTGAGCACTCAAGATGTGAAGTGCACTCAGGGAGCAGTCATAGAGCATTACATTCCTGCCAAACCTTTTCTGGGGGACCTTCTGCCAAGCTCTTGGAAAAACAATCTACCACCACATTCGTTTTGGCTGGTTTCCAGCTGGTTTTCCATGTCTGTCCAGTTTCACTCTGACAAAGCAGTTAGAAGATTCACTTCTTGCAGGATTCAGGAGAAGTGGGTCAGCAATGATATTTGTGTATACAAGGGCAAAGAGCAAGCAACTTTGTGGAGAATAAGAAGCAGCTGAGTACATGAATACTGTAAACTTTCCTGAAGCGTATGCACCAAATGAACTAAGAATAGTTATTATTTTTACAGTACTTAGGAATTTTCACAGAACAGAGGTGGAGGGAAATCTCAGACTTGGAAATATGGGGTAAATTTGAAGATAAAGGTTATATGTACACTGCATTTCAAGCCCACAAACAGAGGCCACTTTCACATTGTGGGGCACAAGACTGTACTTGGGCACAGGTTTGAGGTGACCTTTACAAACCAGCAGCAAAGAGACATTGACCCACGCTAATCATCATCCCAGAGCCAAAGGTGTCCACATACACAGCATGGGTGACCTAGTCATTTTGTGATGGCCCCTGCCCTGTCGCAGGTGTATCCCATCTTTCTGGAGAAGACGCGTAATTGTCAGAGCCCTTCCCTGCAGACAGGATGTGCAGATGGCATGAATTTAACTCCATAAAAGCAGAGCAGATGGCTGCAGCCAACCTATTGGCATCCTCCTAAACCAGGGGGGTGCTGCCCTGACAGCATCACAGGCTGCATGGGCAACAGCCAGGGAGAACGAAGGGCTGAGGAAAGCATATGGGTCCTTTTTTCCAAACTGGAGAGGGGACTGGTGGAGGGAGAAGGCAGAAAATAAATAAGTGGCAGCAGGCATTAGGGATGTGGTGTGCTGCAGACAGGTTGTATTGACCTACATGGGAAATTACTACAGTTTCATGAGCTGGTGTGGACAGAGAGCATCCTCTCCTGCCTGGAGAGAAGTGGAAGATATGTGGACTCACAGTAGGAGCACACTGGGTAGAAATGAGCTGCCTGGCCTGGCATCACCAGGTCAGGGTAAATACAACTTGTGAAACTAATACACCGAGCAAAGGAGTACACAGAAGGAAATATAATCCAGGCTAAACCTGCAGCTAAATAAATAAGAAACCATACAATATCTGAAGCAATGAGTAGGCAAGTCATTGCACTTCCATGCATCTTGTTGTAGTCTTAACCCAGGCTCTTTTGTGCTAAGCACGTATCTGTCAAAGCAGATACACTTTTTGTATTATTTGGTAAAGTAACTCTGAAAATTTGGTAACATTATTTATTCCTTTCAGATTTGTAGCAGTTTGTTACATTTTGCATTTCCATGACCTGTTTTTCACACTATGTTTTCCCAGGTCAGCCATTCAGTGAGCTATTACTCAGCCTCAGAGCTATCTGAGATTTATTTTCTACTGCCATAAAGGTACTGGGGAGGTAGTGGTTGGGAAGTAGTATTTTCTATAGAGGACTCATTAACCTATAACCTTCAGCTCTAAAATGTAAAGTGGTGAAAATGCAAAGGGGCAAAAACGCAAAGTGGCGTTTTTAGCATTTCCTAAAAGTTAGCTACAAAACCCAACACTGTTACCCTTGGTCATGTTTGACCTTACCAACCCTTCTTTGCAGCCAAAATGACATTCTTTGTGCCCATGTTTGCCACTGGGAGAACTGAGGGTTGACACAGTAAGTATATACTACTCTGGTCAGTAAAGGCATAGCTTAGGGAAGCTTCCAGACTGTTCTGAGCATGACTCCGATGGTAAGAACAAAAAATGAATTCAGCCCACTTCTTATAATTAATTGGAAAAGGTTGGTGAAAGACACACAACTGGTTTTCACCGGAAATCTGTAAAGCAGACAAAGGAGAAGTTAAGAGAGGTTACCAAAATTAATATTGCTGTAAGAAATGTTATTTCCTCCATCAAAATCATCTTCTTAAGATATATACCTTCCATTTCACTAAGCAATGGGCATATGGTGCACCTAGCAGGGTCAAGTCTGCTGTTGTACTAATGGCATGGCAAAGGTATGCACGTCAAAGCTGCTATTGATTCTTTCTAAATGCATCTGGACTGAACTAGAATTGCTTTCAGAACAGCAGGTATGAAATAACTAATGAGGTTTTGGCCAAGCATCTTGCTAAACCTAACAGCAACCTTTTGCTCTCAGAGTCTTTTGGGGATGAATTTGAGTGCAGAATATGACTCTGGGTTATGTCAGAATGTTAAAGATTGGAATAAATTTTGAAAGAAAAAAAGTATCAAGGAGGTTGTCTGGCCGGTAGAAATGAACCTAAAATCTTAGGCTTTACAAGAGCAATGCATGCAAACTGGCTCATTTTATACAGCATATGTATGTATATAACCTGTTTCAGCCATTAATTGGTCAGCATAGGCAGCTCTTAGAGAACTCCTGAAAAAGAAGATACAATTTTTAAAAAACTATCTTTTAGGGAATTATTTCCTTGTTTAAAGAAAATTGTCTTCTGACCGCAAAAGGATAACTATGATACCAGAGCTATATCAGACCCTTAGCGGGTCAATATCTGTGATGCCCAGCCTACTTTCTACACTTAAAAAAGAAATAATCCAAATAAATTCTGTTTAAAATATCAGGAGATAACTTTGACTCAACATTCAGTTTTTAATGTGATGACTGCAGTCTAGAAAAGTGGCATTGAGTGCACCCTCAGCAAACCTCTGAGTTTTGAGGCTGACCTAGTGTGTAGCAAGTATAGAATCACAGAATCGTATATATCTTGTATATCATGTGTATCTTCTTTAAAGCAATTTCTGACAGACAGCCTCTCAATAGCTCTTTTAGGATCTTTCCATTTTGTCACTCACTGAGATGCAGTCCTTAAGCATGACAGTAATTGTTTGTTGTGGCTTTCATACCTACAGGCATCTTCTCCATCTAGCTCAGATTCAGCTTTACCTGCGGTATTTTCACTCTGTCTCCATGTTGCTGTCACTTCCAAGCTTGGGTTGTCTCATCTGTTTATCTGAAAGCTGCATCTAGATGTTGAACCAATGAGACTGATTTTGATGGGATATAGATATAATGAAGATAACAGTTAATGAATGACATAGTTTCTGTCATAGGCTGGAATTTATGTATTAAGAACAAACCCTTTAGGGATTCAGAACAAATTTCTTGTGAGGCTGATCAAAAACAGTGCCATGAACTTCCCCAGGAACTAAGGGCTATTTATACTTCTCAGTACAAGTTACATTAGCAAATAAATAAAACCAAGTGAACTGGGTTACAATATTTCTCCTGTTTGGAGTTTGCTGAATTCCAGCGGAGATGGGAACCTTTGTCTGTGAAGCAAATCTTTTTCATCTGCCGCAATGGAAATTCATGTGTTGCTCTAATATGGGAGATGAAAGCTGTTCCCAAATGGATTTAGTGCCACAGAGCTGGTTTGCCTGCAGAAGCAGCTCTCTTATCTACAAAATATTTGTATGAATTTATTAAATTGGAATTGTACCTGCCTACATAATGCATTTTATGATAGTTCCATTCTTTGGAGATTTAGGAGACTAGAGAAGAAAACAAAACCACTGCATGCAGTCTTAATCCCGGCTCCCCACTCTCTGGTTCCGTCTCTGACCTTGGGAGTTTTTGTAGTATCCATTTACAGCATTTTCAAAAATATTAGTTCTTTTCTAAAGGTTTTGCTGTTCTGATTTTTCTTTTTTTTTAACTAAATAAACATTGCTTATTTTAATTAAAAAAAAAAAAGAAAAGGAGAAAGAGGTTGGTTTAGTTACAATGAATGATTCATAGCTCTTGCGGATCATCCAGGGACGCCACTCATCGTTAATGATTAAAATGCAGTAATAAAACATGAAATGTTTGAAAGTCAACAGTGATGCCTCTGAAGGTACATCTTTGACAGAAATTGCTGACAGCATCAGAAACTCTCCCTCTAGAAATATATATTCAAACACAGTAATTTCTCTATTTATTTTTTCCCCTTTTGCCTTCTCTCCCTTGTGTTTTCTGTATGTGCAGTTCCAGATTAACATTCTAGCAGGAT
Organism: Lathamus discolor; assembly: GCF_037157495.1. Taxonomy (NCBI): domain Eukaryota; kingdom Metazoa; phylum Chordata; class Aves; order Psittaciformes; family Psittacidae; genus Lathamus; species Lathamus discolor. The sequence continues at coordinate 77,753,171 of NC_088888.1, forward strand.
GACAGCTTATTTAATTTAATTTAACTTAACATTTTTCTTTCTTAGTCGTGTCGTCCCGTCCCCCCCCCCCCCTTTTTTCTTTTCTTTTTTTTTTTTTTGCTAAGTTTTAGCCTGCAGTGATTATTTGCATGGAAAGAAATTCTCTTCAAAGTCTATATTTAGCCGGATATATCGGATTAGAAATGTAAGCCAATCATGCAATGAGGTTAATTTTAAATCCTGTGGAAACTGTACCACTCTATTCAGTTTTCTCAGCACTGGCACCCATCTTGCTTGACGTCATATGACTTTTAATTCCAGTGTCTAATGTAATTTCCCACCAAAAGGAGTACAGGCAATCCCCTTAAAACCAGCATCTTAGAATTTATAAGGAGAAGAAGCCTGAGCAGATTTTTTTTGTTTAAAGCTGATGCTCTGAGGGCTGTGATTGTGTTTAAAAATATACAAGGAATTAATAGAAAAATCACGGAGAAAAAATAAGGCAGAAACTTGGGCTGGTTGTCCATTTCCTACCACAAGCAATATTCACCAATTCTTACTTAAGGGTCACCCGCCAATAGTGGTAGACCTGCGTTTTAGCCAGCGCTGTATTTATTATATTTAGCCAACATTAATATGAGTTAATACTGGTTTTAAGTTCTACAGTTGCCTTAACTGCTTCCTTCCCCCTCAGTTTGTCCCCATTTCCCCTTCCCCCCAAACATTTTGAATTTATGGGTTTGTTTAATAATATTGCTGTTTTCTTGGCAATGTCTGTGTGGGGATGACTAGCACATTCATCATCCCCATCAAATCCATTTATATCTATTGGTTAAAATTCAGCTTGTGATCACTGAGCTGCAGACGGAGCTCCCCACACAGCAAAAGGAGTCCACGTATCCGTGTCAGGCACTGTCAGAGCCACAGTGAAGAGGGGGCTGAGACGATCTATCATTACAGAGTCTTTATTCCTCTGACCTTAGAGAGGTGTCAAAAAGAGGCAAAGACTGCTGCCTCACCTGTGTATTAGTGTCGGGGCTTTTGGCAGACTCAAGAGAATCCCGATTATCCAGGGGTTTTTGCAAGGTGACATGAATTTTACAAGTAACTGAAGAGAGAGCATGTTGAGTGGATGTCATTGTCAAACTTCCAATGAACGATTAGCAAAATACTAAAAAGATGTATTTTTAAAGTATGGAACATGCAGGGTAGGAGTTCTGTCTAAAATACATTTTTCCAGTAGAATTCATTAAACACAGAGGGCAGTTCCACTCTAACCTATAAACTTCTGCATGATCTGCTATAGAGATATTTTTGTTTTCTAGAGCATGGGCTGGCTTGAATATTTCATTTCTTAAGTGCACGAACAGAAGCTGGAGTAAGGGTTTTAGAAAAGAAGGAAGGACCAGACAGTCAGAAAGTATGTCCTCCGCCAAGGCCATAAGGAGTGCAGGACAGTCCCATCTCTGGGTAGGACTGCATTGGATTTCCTGATGGCTCCAGATGGGACATGAGGGTGTCTCCTCATGGAGTGCTGCAGAATTAGGCTAAACCAAACATATTTAATATGATCTCGGACAGCTAAGCTGCTTATCACTGTGTGTCAGATAATACATTATACAGCTGAGTGGCTAATAGACTAAACAGGGAAAGGCTGATGGCAGGGCGTTTTCAGTTGCTTCAAATTATGGTCCCCCCTTAGGAATGACACTGTGAACTTGGTAGGCAAAGGAAAGATTCTCAGCTTCCTGTTTTTCCAGAAAACATGATTAAATATATATAAATATTGCCTTCTGTGTGCAAAAACATTAAGCAATCCTAAAAGCCGTCATGTTTTCAAAATCTTTATATGAATGGATCCTAGCCAGGAATAAGGAGTTAATAATTAGATACAAGTATTGTTACAGAAAATCAGCCAAACGTTAAGAGATCCTTAGTTTGGTTCTGAAATTTCAGGTTTCAGTTTCAAAAGGGTTTCCACTCTACAAGAGCAAATGGAATATCAGTGTTGCTGAAAAGATACCTGCATATAATCGTAAAGGTGTGTACAAGCCTTCAGTGATACCTGCCCAGCCTGCAGCCTAAGAAGGATCAGGATTTCACGTTTGTAACGAAATTAACAGAATGAAGAAGCTAACAGCGTTTGCATGAAAATGAAGTAGTGGTTTTATTTGCCATATTTATACTTTCTGTTTCTGGTTTTGGAAATTGTGCTGATTTACTTAAGCCATCTCAGACATTGGAACTGCGTCTCCTTCACTGTTAAACAGTGATCATGGCCAGTGCCACGGCTTTCCGCCTAGTCAGCTAGCACTCTCCCCAGTGACCCCCATGCACGGTTCAGGAGGCAGTGCAGGCCAGGGTGCACTGCTGGTTAGATACAGCTGCACAGTTTCAGAATGACGGACTCACAGACTAATACAGTTTGGAAGGGACTTCTGGAGGTCATTGGTCAGGCAATCTGCTCAAAGCAGGGACAACTAGATTGGGGTGCTCAGGGTTGTGTCCAGTCAAGTTTTGGGTATCTCTAAGGACAGAAACAGGACCTTTCTAAGCAGCCTGCTCCAGTGTTTGACCACCCTCGAGGTGAACAGTTTTTTTCCTAACATCTAGTCAGCATTCCCCATGCTGCAGCCTGTGTCCAGCTGCCTCTCATCCTTTCAGTGGGCACCTTGGAGAAAAGGCTGGATCCATCTTCTCCACACCCGCCCAGCAGGTAACTGTGGATAGCAGTAAGTTCCCCCTGAAGCATCTCTTCTCCAGGCTGAGCAAACCCAGCGGGCTGGGCTGGGTCAGGGATTGGGTAAACCCAGCTCCTGCGGTCCCCATGCTGGTCCACAGCCGCGGGGCTGCCTGTGGATGAGCTGAGAGATCCCTCTGCAGGTCAGTGCCCTCGGCACAACACACGCAGCTGAAAGCAGCCCTTGATGGTAAGGGTTGGCCGTGGCTGCAACCCCTCCACAGCACATTTGAAGTTCCCTGACCCCAATCACCCCAAATCGCCCCAAAGGGAGTGATCACCAGAGTCACTCTTGGCTGCGCAGGCATGGAGTTAGCCCCAAGCTCCGCAGCCAAACCCCAGGAATGGGACTGTATACCCCAAGCACTAACAAACTCCAACCCCTTATCCAGCTCAGTACTAAACACATGAAACAATTCTGGCTCCAGCATCCACCCTGAGGGATACCTCCAGCCACCAGCAGCCAGCTGGACTTTCAACTGCAATCACAAACTTTTGAGTTTATCAGTTTTTACCCACCTTATCAAGCTTCCATCTTTCAGTGTCCAATGGAGGCTAACAGAGTTAAAAGCATGGAAGTGGGCAGCTGTGCCACCAAGATGCTCCAAGCATTGTTTGGCTCACCACTACAGACGCAGAGTCCCAGCCTATAGCCCAGACCCTGAATGCACACTGAGCCAGCTCTCCCACTGCCTACAGAGACATCAGGGCTGAACCAGGGTGGTGCCATTCCCCACTAGTACAGTAAGATGTGAGGCCGAGGTGTTAAAAATAGTTTAGAGGACTCTTGGATGTGTTTTCTACTAACGAGACAGCAGCCTTGCACTGCAGTGCAAACCTCTCCATGCACACTGGCTGGTGCCCGTACACGTACCAATTTTAAGGAAAGATAAACCAGACAAAAAGGTTTACTTATCGAGCAGGATGAAAGGAAACAGCCCAGCACGCAAGCCGGGGTCAGAAGGCACATGGGCGGATTCAAAGACGCGACAGAGGTGTTCCAAATCCCTCCACTGCCTTTAAGGGCTGGGTTGGCTCCCTCGGAAGCAGGCAGGCCAGCTCGCTGCCTCTGACGGGGCTGAAGCCCCACCTAGAGCATCGCCGTGCTACTGCGCCCGCCCGCCGCAAAAACCCGTCCATTGCCTCCGAGGAAGAGCGGAAGCGTAAAGAAACCGAACGCAAACTGGTCTGCAAAGGCAGCCCTGCGCTCCCGCTGCCAGGCGGGCTGCAGCGGTACTCCCGTGAGCTGAATGCAGGCTTTGCACAGAAAAAGTGAACGGCGAACCAATATTTGCGGACGATAAATGTAATCGCTTGGGTAACTACAGGCAGCGTTAGCCAGCATGTGTCATCAAGCAAACTAACAGAAATGCTGATACGGGGTACTAATAACAGGATTGACAGATTACAGATTTATCAGCGTCAGTCAACACAGTTTCCCAGGAACTCAGACTGCCAAACAAATTTGAGACTGTTTTAATGAGATTAAGCATTAGACTGATAATGAAGATTGTGGTTGAAAGTGTCTTCACCAGACATTTGACGTAATCTTGCATTAAAAAATAACTTTAAACAAAACCAATGTAACACATTAAATGATAATTTTTAGAACTGGTTAACAACTCAGTCATAAAAATAGATTGCAGTTGGAGTGCTTTCATTCCAAGGGATTGCAGATTTTGTGAGCTTATAGAAGGATCTGGTTTGGCACAAATTTTTCAATACGTTCATCAATGCCCTCGATGAAAACATTGCATTACTGCAAGGAAAGTGTGCATGTATGACGTACAAATAGCTAACGTGGAACACAACAAAGGCAACAGTTCTGTTACACAGACTGTCTGATCATTTGTTGAGATTAAAAAATGTTCAGTTTTGTTAGTGCAGATGTGAACCCAAACACAAACTCATACACCTAAGAACGAAAAGCATCATCAGATTTCTCAGTTTATGGCCAAGTCCTAAAATGCAGTAGGACATGGAGAAAGAACCCCATCAGAAGAACAGGAGTTAGTCAGCAGCAACTGGGTGCTGATGCCACAGTGAAAAATCCTATGCAAAATATTGCATACATGAGAAGTCAAATTATGAAGTATCTTATTAGGACCAGTGTCATCAGCCCCAGTGCTCCTTGCACACTAATAAGCATTCCGGTGTCATGGAATCACAGAATGGCTGAGGTTGCAGGAACCTCTGGAGATCGCTTGGTCCAACCCCCACCTGCTCAAGCAGGCTCAGAATAGACTGTCCAGGACTGTGTCCAGTCAGGTTTTCATTATCTCCGAGGATAGAAATTCCACAGCTTCCCTGGGCAAACTTCTTGTCTTTGATCACCTGCACAGTAAAAAGTGTTTTCTTGTGTTTAAATGGAATTTCATGTCCTTCAAAATGTGCCCATTACTTCTTGTCCTGTCTCTGAGCATCGTTTAGTTCCTTTTACTTTACTCCCCCATGAGGGGCACTGATGAGGCCCCCCTCAGCCTTCTCTTCTTTAGGCTGAACAGTCTCAACTTACTCAGCCTCAACTTGTACAGCAGATTCCTCAACCTCTTCATCACCCTCACTGGACCCACTCCAGTATGTCCATGCCTCTCTTGTACTGGGGAGCCCAGACCTGGTTCCAGCACGCCCAACATGCCCCACCAGTGCTGAGCAGAGGGGAAGGGCCACCTGCCCCCAACTCACAGAAGTCGCCCTCCTGCAGCCCCAGGTGCCTTGTGGCTGCCTTTGCCACAAAGGTGCATTGCTGGCTCAGGTTAATACTCATTCATGACGCATGATGTGTCCTACGCACCCTCAGTTACATGTCATGTTCAAGTGATTAGTACCTAATTATCCCACTGGCCCGGGTACCCAGCTATCCTTGGCACACGGAGGCTAGTCCAGACTGGAAATTTTCTTGGAGCTAGGATCCAGTTAAAACCAAGGGGTTAGCAAATTTCAGCATCCTGCTTTTGAGAACTACTGCAGCCTGCTTCAGCACAATTATTTCACCAAGTGACAGGTAGTCACAGTCAACCACGCCTTACAGGCTGTTCTTACGGTGTAATGAAGACAACCCCCCAGTTCTATTGAGCATTTCTATGTTAATTTAGCACAATACAATTCTTCCTTCCCCAGAAGAGCAGTTCAGTCACCAGTGAAGATTAGTTTGACTGAAAATACCAGATTTACTCTGGAGTACCTGAGATACAGCCACTCACCTCCTTCTGTAGGCTCTTTTAAGAGCCGTTACCTGCAGCAGCAGGGCAGAGCAGACAGCTGGGGGCACTCACGACTTAAAACCTCCACATTTATTCTGCAGTTCATCCGGGTAAAAACATGCCCTTTCACTGTTAAAAATGCGAACTTTCTTGCTTGGAACTAGATCTAACATCTAACCACTAAGGTTCATTGCACCTTTTTACTGCTAAACGAAAAGCCGTCTACCATAAGGAACAACAGAACTCACTATCAATCAATTTCTCAACCTTTTACTGCATTGAATCTTCTCTTGCGTGTCTCTTCCGGTAACATTGAGTTTTATGGACCCTCAGTGATTCTTGGAATGTATTTGTGAAGCCTTTTGAGGTTTTCAACACCCTTCTTCAAATGTGGACACCACAACTGCCTACCGTATTTCAGTTGACAGGTTCCCCTTGTGGCACAGAAAGATGTGATGCCACTTTCCTCTCCAAACTGGTATTTCCTGGTAGGAGCCATGGAATGAACTGGACTAAACACCAACAATCAATGCCTCCAATAATTGTTTTATTACTTGAACTAAAATAGATTTAAGGCCCCAGTGACAAACTGACCCTTCTCCAGTTCTAGAACTGCAGTAAAATCGAGATCCCAAAAGGTGCGGGACAGAAAGAAAGGAGCAGAATCTGCTCTGTGGTACAGGTGAAATCTGCAGTCCCAGTTTCAATGCTTTCTTGAGGGGGCACCCCCACCACCACCTTCTCCCATCTTCTAGTAGCTGGCTCACCATGTTTCAGATGGAGTATCCAACAAGGAGGCAGTTCATGTCACTGTGCTGGGCTACAAAGGAGGCTCCCCACGTGGTGACCAGAAAGACATAAAGCTAGTAAGAGTAAAGACTACTTCACCACTCTGTTTGGATGGGCATCTCTCCCTTTTCTTTGGTGATACGGGTTGCTCAGAGGACTAGCCCTTCAAGGCTCACATTAGCTTTTGTAAACATCCTTCATGCAGTCCTTCAATCTGTCTGAGCAGGCCCAGGATTTTTGTTAAAGCATCTAAAATACCCCTTCCCTGTTTGCTCACCTGCAGCCCAGCACTGGTTCAGTCACTGTCCTTGCTTTTCTGCCAGCTACACAGCGATTGATCTCACTATTTACTAAGTCTTTAGAGAGGATTGACAGTTTCAGTTATAAAAACAGGAAGGGGAAAACATCCAGAAAGCAGTCTTCATCAATCAAAGCATCCTTAAAGCACAGTATGGAGGCACAAGAAGAATAATAGAATAGTCTAGCTTTTTTATTGAAAAAAAAAAAAAAAGAAAAGTTAAACTACTGCAGAGCCCGAGAGGATGAAAAGGATGTTGGTTTAAAGTTACTTAATTCCAATCAAGAGAATTCCAGTCAGCCGATGCATACACTACAAGAGTTTATACACCTCAAGCTGTAAAAGACTTACCCTAAATAGGCTTTTGACAAATTAAGGTAATAAAGTCAAGAATGCTTGCTGTCCTGATCAGTGCTGCCCAAGCTTCCCAGGGCATGTGTTCTGCTCAGAGGCTTCTCAGCCTTCTGAGTGACGGGCAGCTCAGGACATGTCTCATGGAGAAGTAACTTCAGCCTACCTCTGCTTGGCTTTGGAGGCACATCCATAAATCTGAGAACCCCAGTTTCAACTCCCTCCTCTGAGTGCACACAAACCCCTACCTCCTCCCTGCCCAAAGTCTGTGATGTGTAAGACTGTGGGCTGAGATGCTGGCGCTTCTCCCCCCTCACTGAAAGTGTTCCATCCATTTTGCATTAAAAAAACTCTAACAAATCTGATGACATGATCAGGCACCTAGAAGCAGTGTGAGTTGTGTAGTGTTAGGTCTCTTTCCGAGTCTAACACTAATAATCAGGATGTGTTTATACTTTGAATGAAGATTGTTTTAAGGGGAAGATTTTTATTCATCCCTTTACAATACTTGTCTACCTTGTATACAAGGCATACTTGCATATGATTTTAAAGCAGTTGAATTCAACACTAAAGCTAAATTTATTTTCATATAACATCCATTCTCTTTACTGGTTTTAAAGATACATCTGACCTTATTTCCGTGCAACCTAATTTATATTACTAAACTCTACAGAGACAGAACAAAATTCATTTGCCATCCAAGCAATGGAAATGAATTTTAAAGCCAGAAGAGATGGATGTGCAGAAGCAACACACATTTCTTTTGATTAAAGAATATGTCAAAATTATTTGGTCACTGCATTTCGTTTTTGTCAAAGACTAATCCACATATTGTGAATATGAATTTATAGATTATGCAAAAGCAGCAGAAATAAGTCCACAGATACCACGTTTGTCCTTCAAAAACTGGTTTTCTGGAAAAGCATTACTAAAGCCTTCCAAGAACAAATGCAGTATTTAACATAAAATGCCAGATCCTGAACAATATGCATGAAATTTTCCTTCCAGATGTATATGACTTCTGGAGAAAGATGTCCTTAACTGGAATGTCTCCTTCAAATAATATTTTTTTCTAATACTTGTCTCCTCAGGATCTTCTCCACCTTCCCAGGCTCTACCAGACATTTTTGGTATTGAAATTGCTTACAAAACACTTGTTGATAGCCCATAATCAGTAACAGCCCTGTTTTAATATGGGACCTTGTTAAAATACACCCCTATCCACAACCTGATCAGTTAAAGCTTCATACTGTAGTAATGGAGCATCTTTTTTTATTAGGTGGGAGTTTTAATTCATCACATTGTTAACTATATTCCTGTGGTTCACCAGCAACCACTTTCGTTATTCACCTGATCGTTCTCCACTGGGCAGCTGTGAGTTCCAAATCCAAGCAGGTGTACTAACACAATGAATTTGGACAAATTCATAAAATCTCTGAAAACTAGTGATGCGAAGCATACGTAAGTGTTTATTTCATTGCACTGCATTTTCCCCTTAACATCTCAGTGCTTCACAGCCTTGGAAAATTGTGTTGTTAAAACCAGTCCCCCATGAACAATGCCCTATGTGCTTCTTTCATACATCTCCAAGTTCAGCTGAGTTCACAGGAGCCCATTCTCCATTGCCTGTCAGAGAAACAAAAGGGGCGTCAGTAACACCACAGCAGTTCCAATGCCACCGCAGTCAGAGAATGCTCAAGCAAATCCCCTTGAGCTGCAACTAGCCATAGTATAAGTGACACCAACAGACATTCTTTCAAAGAATTCTGACACCAAATTGTAAAGGTGAGCTGTCACTTTTCAGCAGAGGACTCGGGAGCACTTGTGAAAAGAAACAGGGAAAAGATTTCAGGTCACTTCAGAGTCCAGGGCATGGGAGACAAGCTTTGAAAGTGATCTTGGGCTTCTCATTTCTCAAGGTAGGAGAGCACGCAGTAAGAAAAGCAGCCAGCTGCCAACAAAACCACAGCTTATTTTGGCAAATGCATTAAAAAGTACAAGGAGACCATGAATATCTATAGAACCAAAACAGACTGGGATTTAATTTTATTTGCATTACAATTTTAAATATTTTTATATGATTGCAGATAATTGAGAGCAGAGGGAAGTGTGTGCTCATACACAGTGTAACTTTTATGCAGGAGAATATTCCAACACACTTTAAGGAAAAAACCTTCAGCTGGAAGGAACTACATCCATGCTCATGCTCTAACACAGAGATCTTAGTCACATCGTAGACCGCCTTCATAGCAGCAGAGGGAGGGGACAAATATCTACCTCACCACTGAAAACAGCAGCCAGAACTGGCTTACTTGACTACCCAGATCTGCAGAACTGCTCTGAGCCAAAATCTCTTCAGTATAAATTCCTGGACATTGAACAGAGCTTTTCTGCAGGTGCAGATGGAAGATACTACCTCTGGTGTGCGTGTATAAATGTTCACGCATCTGTTCCCACATGCAAGGCAGTATCACATAGCCTGTTCAGAGGGAAAACATCAGACAGTGTGGAGGCTGAAGGAGCCAAAAGGAATCTTCTTTGACATTTTGTACTCGATCTGCTGGCTTCAACCAGCCTTTGATCCTTTGCAGAGATTGTCTAAGTCTGAACCTCACAATGAAGTTTCACATCATGGCGTACTCACGGTTAAAGCCAGCAGTATGTCAGCTCCCTCACTTGTATCACCATGCGCTTTTTAAGTCCCCACTTCTTCAGGAAGTTACGGTATTGAAAGCAATACCATGAAGATTTTCCCTTCCTAAATTTGAACACCATCTTTGTTCTGGCAATTCAGGGAATGTTTTATACATACATTAGGTACAGTTATTGTAATAGTTCCCATCCTGCATGCCACAGACATTGCTACGGCACAGTGGAAATCAATAGCATTTTTCCTACGCACCAGGGATTTCCCATCGATATTTTGTATAACAATAAAAATGAGCATGGGTTCCATGCAGCTGAATAAGCCCAAAGGCTTTATCTCTGTTGGTACCTCTGGGAATACCAAACCACACGACACTATGACCTGCTTTAGCTATTGAAGGTTTCCTCACTCCTTTCTGAAGCAGCCCTCCCCTCAGTTAAGCTCTGAGGCTATGGCCCTTCCTTTTGAGCCTTCTACTTCCCACTTCAGCATTTGAATGAAGCATTCTGTTTCAGCAGCCTTCCCATCCAAGCAAGCAGTTAAGACATCAGACTTGCTTTACACAGACAGTAGAGAACTGCAGAACATTATTTCTTGCTCAGGTGATTCATCTGTTTGTCCAGTCCAAGGGAATCTGAAATACCACACCATTTATCTGCACTGTATCGACTCCTATGTGGAGGACAACACCTGAAATACCTAACCATAGGTTTTAGATTAACGCACTTTCATCAATTAATCTGCACAATATCCACCCTGGATGGAGCAGTTGACGGAGAAGTCTGACAAGATTTTGTTCTGAACAAGAGGCCTGTATTCAGTACAATTCAATACCTATATGCAATACCTATATTAAACATGCATACTGCATGAATTCAACACCTGTATCACCTATACTCAGTAACTAACAATTAGTTAGCTGCTAACCAAGTCCCAAATGGTTTGTCATGACAATTAGTCTACAAATTATCAACACAAAAAAAGTCTCTTCCACATTTTGTAAAGCTTTCTCCTGTTGGTTTTGTTGTTTCAGCCTTGGGTTTTTAATAGCTTTTTCTGCTTATAATTTTCCTAGCTACAATGGGCACGGAGATGGATTATGAATCCCTTTCATCCTATTTACAGCAGCAACAGCATTTCAGATTCCAGCCTGGCTTGCTGCCAGATACAAGCAATCCATTTCCTCCAGTTGCAAGCAATAAAATTATTCCGTCTTTGTCATTCTGCGTTTCCCTGCATCTTTTTGAAGGACATCAATGATTCTCTGCCGCTGTTGTTGGGCTGAATTATATGCTTTAGCTGTTTAGCACAAGGGTGAGTGATACAAAGCCACAGAGGGCTGAATTAAAAATATTACCCACATGAGTTTTTATTGTTTGGTTTGGGTTTTTTTAAAACCAATTTCAAAACAGTAATGCAAATAACACAAAAATATAAGGCGCAATTAGAGAGACAATCAAAATGAGGAAATTCACAGTCTGGTTGTTGGGGCTTTTTGCATGCCTCATGCCTATTTCCTGGGATTTTAGCATAAAAATATTAAAAGCTCATTCAGCCTGTGTTGTAGTTTAAGCCCAGCCGGTAACTCCCATGTCAGGTCTATGTCCCCCAGGTGCTTTCCTGCTTCTGAAATACCTGTTTCTGTCTCCTTTTACAGGAGTTTAAGCTGACATGTTTAGGATTGCATTCTAGCCTACCCAGGTACATTACATTTTCAAGAACTCTGATTAAGCATATTCAAAGTTCTTGTGCACAATGCCAACTCTGAGAATCTCTCAATTCTGACTTTCATAACCATGAATTGTTTTTTTGTTTTCCATTTAAATGGATACCATTTTCCCCAGAATTTATATTCTGAGGAGATGGCAATTTTTCAAGTGCATTAAAGCTGTATTTTCTCACCTAGTTCCTTGTATTTTATCATGAAGGTGGTGAGGGTTTTTTGCCTGAAAATATTACCTCAGTTAACAGAACCTTGTAGTTTCCTCCTGTTCTTTTATTTTCATTGAGTGGTCACTCAGTGTTAATTCTGAACATTCAGGACAGTGGAGAGATGGTTGTGTTCACTGCAAATCTGTTTCCCTCTCAAGAACATCCCATTTATGCCTTCCACTGCAGGCAGGTCGTAACTTTTGTATTAAATGCTCTCTGCTTTACCCTGCTCCACCCAAATTCTTATGTCACTTTCATCAGTAAGTTAAGTGAGGCAAACAGGATCTGTTGTTTGTCCATTTTTCCCTTCCTCTCTCCAGAAAGAAAATAGCAGTGATTTTGAATAATAGAAGCCAAGGTTTGGAAACACTCTAATTTCTTTGTAGAATAAAACAAAACAGCCTCATTAATTTGGATCTGCCTTTGAACTCAAGCTTATTTGCTGGCTGCAGGCAGTACTTTTATCCTTTTGTCAGTATAATCCATTTTGCTTTTAGTTCTGGGGTATATTATAATCTGACACCATTCCTTTTGTTTTTGGTTTCTTTTTTTTTTTTTTCGTCTTTCCTCTTGGCTTCGGGTAGTTTTGCTTTTAAATTACATCACACACAGAGTGCAGATAGATTGATGGATATGCATAAAACCCGGCATACATTGGTTATTCACCTCTCTTCCCATCCTAATTAAAGAGTATTTTTGTTCCCTTTCGCTCTCACCCCTATCAGTCATTATTCCCAGATGCTGCTCTGTCCCAAAGCCTCATTCCCAAACTGCAGATGACAGTAACTGCCCCATGCCACCCGAGGCTTCCCTTAACCCCATTCCTCAGATGGGTTACAAGAAGGGCAGCTCAGTATCATGTGGTGGGTGCTAGCAGAGGCAGACTGCTGCTTTCACCCCTGGGCATCTCTCTGGTCACAAAATCATAGGCTGGAAAAGACCTTTAAGATCAAGTCCAACCATTACCCCAGGACTGCCAAGGCCACCACTAAACCTGAGGGCCTTAACTACACAGTTTTTGAGCACTTCCAGGACAGTGATTCCACTCCTTCCCTGGAAAGCCTGTTCCAATGTCTGCCCACCTTCTCTGAAGAATTTGCTATTGATATCTAATCTAAACCTCCCCTGGTGCAGCTCCAGGCTGTTACCTCTTGTCCTACCGCTTGTTACTTGGGAGAAGAGACCGACCTCCACCTCCGTACAACCTCCTTTACGGCAGCTGTAGAGGTCCCCCTGCGCCTTCTCTTCTCAGGACTAAACACCCCCAGCTCCCTCAGCCGCTCCTCATCACACTTGCGCTCCGGGCCCTTCAGCAGCTCCATTGCCCTTCTCTGGCCCTGCTCCATCACCTCAACGTCTTTCTTGTAGTGAGGAGACCAGGACTGAACCCAGGATTTGAGGTGCAGCCTCACCAGTGCCGGGTGCAGGGGAATGATCACTTCCCAGGCCCTGATGGGTACGATTTTGCACTTAACGCTTGCTTCGACACCCGTGCCTACAAAACTTGGGCGGTGTCACCACCAGCCTCGGAGCTGCCGGCCGGCGGCGCGACAGCTCGGGTTCACCACACGCCACGAGAGCCGAGCCGAGCCGAGCCGAGCCGAGCCGAGCCGAGCCGATTCGGCCCGGCCAGCCCGACCACCGCCGGCTGCCGGAGCATCACGGGAATGATGCATCGCCCGAGAGCCCACCTCCTCACGTCTCCCCAGCAGAACCTCAGTCAATCAGCAGCCAGGATGTAGCCTCTCACCAATGGGCTCTGGTTGTCGCTCGGACGCCGCCAGCTGCTCTACCAATCAGCCACCGCGTGCCGCCGCGGGTAGCCAATGGCTGATGAGGAGAGCCCCTCTCCTTCTCCTCCCCGTTGCTGGGGCAGCCGCTGTCAATAGCCCCCGCGCGCCGCGGCGGCCCCTTTAAGCGTAGCGTGGCAACGGCCACCGCGTCCGCCAGGAAGGGACCGGCAGCAGCGGGGCCGGGCCGGGGCAACGGGGTGAGGAGGGGAGGGGAGGCCGGGAGCGGGGCGGGGAAGAGAAGGGGGCTGTGTGTGGAGCGGATGCGCCTGGGGCTGTGGGAGCGGGCCTGGGCTTGGGCTTGGGCTTGGGCTTGGGCTTGGGCTTGGGCTTGGGCTTGGGCTTGGGCTTGGGCTTGGGCTTAGCCTTCTCGGGGCCGCGGTGTGCTCGTTTCCGACGTGCCGTGAGGGTCGGCCCCGGGGGCGGCCGCGGAGGAGGGCTGTTGTCCCCCCGCACCGGTGAGTGTCGGGCGGCAGGCCTTCCGAAAAGCCGTGTACGTGGGGCCGCAAGTGATCAGTGCCTTCCCGAGAAGTCGTTTGTTGTAGAGCTAAGTTATTGCATTTAAAACGTACCCTCACGTGCAGTTGTTTTAAAAGCGTTCATTAAAATAACATATTTGATATGTACTTCAACAGCTTCTCCTCAGTGGAGGAGAATCACTTGCTCACACACTGGGAGCTGGAGAGCTGCTTTGGGGAATGGCTGAGTTGAACTAGGTAAGTCCACACTCAGCAGAGGCATAGGTGGGAATATGAACAAGGGCATGGGCCTCCTTGATTTAGGATTAAGAAACATCATATCTTCCCCTAGCTGTAGGACTGGCCTGCATGTTACCTGTTTGGACTGACTGCTGTTTCCTCATCTGTGACCTGGGGCTTACAGCAACCTTTTCATTTTGAGATCTGCTGCTGAAAGTAGCTCTTAAATATTCCTGTCAGATATGTTTAATATTGGCTTTTAAAACCATAGAGCATTTTAACTTACCAAAAGCTGATAAACCTGGAAGAAATACATATAGTTAAGTCAGCAGGTGCGGAAAGCTTCCCTGATAAGTATTTGCTCCTCAGTAAAGCCTCAGTGGTGAATATGTTTTGATGTGATACAAGTAAATCTCTTTTCTGGAAAAACTGGTATTTGGATCTGAAAAATATGGGTGGAGGAAGAGGAGGGAGACCAAGTTATAGTTAATTTAAAGTTATTCTTTCTTTAATAAGTTCAGCACATTAATAATTTGGATTCATGCTTTTGTATTTGTCTGAAGCTGGCTCTTTCTTCTGCTGTCCCTCTCTTAGAAGAGGTGGAAAAACTGATTGGACCGTTAGAGGTCAGCATTTGTACTCGGGAAGTGTCATGTGGTGACCAGTAAACGCGTCTTGCTTCCTCTGGTATCAGAAGGGTGTTGAGATTGAAAAGAACTTGAAAAGTTTCATAAGGCTTGTATTACAGAAGTAAGCTCTAGGTGTTCTGTGAGGGAAGAATTACTGAGTAATTTTCCTTTTTCTCTATTGCCTAATATCTGTAATCCAGTAGTTCGATTTGTGTTTCTGTGATTGATTTAGGAGTGACAGGGAGATAGTATTCTGTCACCACTGGTGATGTTTTGTGTTCTCTGTTTTGCCTGTCGTATCCTTTGCAGTGACCTACGGCTTGACTGTTTTCTTGTGATAATGAGCATTTTTCCAGTACAAGATATGTAAGTAATAGCAATAGATAGAAGTGAAGGAGTATGAAATTCTGAAAACAAAACTATTTCTGAAATTTGTGCAAGTCCCAGATTTACTTCAGCCATTCTGTACTGAGGCATTAGGCTTCCAAAAGCATGTGTGGCATATTTGAGGGGAGGGGCTTGGGGTTTTGGTGGTGGTGGAGTTTAGTAGACTCACTGCTAACACACTGCTGTTTGACTCCTCAGAAGCTTATTAAATGTACCAGGAGAAAATAGGTATCTTTGTGGATCGTACTCACACAAGTTGAACTTCCTTTATAATCAGCTCAGACTAGATGGTAACAATTGAAAAGTCAATGAACCAAAGCGTTTCTTAATTAGTCAGTCCTTCGGCTAAGTGAAGTAAAACTCAAATACCCCAGTGATTAATTTGTTCTCAAGATAAAATGTGCATTCTTTATGTTAAATTACAAAATAAACGGGTGGAAAACTGGACTTGGCAAGTCTTGGCAGGCAAAGATTTCTTGTTTTGTGTGAAAAATTCAATACTTTTACCAATTTCTAAAACTGAAAACCATTTGAAGATTCAGAAAATGGTTTTGGCCGTTCCTCAAGGGAGCTTTTACTGGTTCACCTTTTCCAATTTGTTTTCAGTCCATTGCTTTTCAAAGTGCTTCCAGAACGCTTCAGAAATTACTGTTCATTGATGTTGCTGTATGTCAAAATGGTGCTTAGGAAAATATTCTCGAAAGCAGGGAATATCCAGTTCTTACAATTTGTCTGTTTTAAATACAATGAGTTACAAAAAGCAGCCTTCAAAAAGATTATTGCCTCTTCAGTGAGCACTTATGGGACTATAAAATAACTGATCAGCTTTAAGACAGTAGGTGAAAGTGAGTGTTCTTGTTTTATATATATATAATTAGACATATTGATGATTGAACTGTAGGCACTTATGTTTTCCCTAAAGGCAGTCACATTTGTTTTCATTCAGATTTCCTTTCTATTCAAGAAAAAGTCTGTATAATGATTTCTTTCTGTTCTTCTGTGTCCTTAAGGCAGACAAAATCTGGGTGTATCTTAACTACATCTACACTGTTGAAGGTATTTGCCCTATAGAGTAATCTCTGCCTCCACACAGGGCTAGGTTAACACTCTAGATGTGGTGGTGCCTCTAACACTGATGTGCCCACTCCAGGAGTCCTCTGGATGGCACATGTGGCCTGAGGATAGCCTTGCATCCGAGTAACAGATGAGGTTGCTTGAATTCCTGCCACTTTGTTTTGTTCAGCATGTTGTTATGAGCAAAATGGGGAATACATTTCAGATGCACAGCCAGTAATTGTTATTTTAATTAAAATCTGAACTGTCTAACCAAGGACTTAGTATTAGTTCAGATACTGACACAGTTCAAGCTATGTACAATTTCAGTGCTAAAGACGCAAACTCTAGTACCAAACCTGGTGTTATATTCACCCACTCGATTTCCCTCTGGGACTTGACTTGCTTCAACTGGGATGGCAACCCCTTTACAGGGGGGTTACATCAACATCCCAAATCCTTCCAAGGCAAGAGGAGGATGGTCGTGGTTTCTTCTTTCTTGCCTCAGGTCCGTTTGGGTTCATTTTTATATGCTTATTAACACACTGTGCACCTTGCTCTTTATTCTGTTTTATTCTGGTTTAGTCTACTCATTGATTCATGGTTCCACATTACACCTGAATTTACTACATGTGGCCTGCTTTATGTCTGTTGAGTACTTGTTCTTTGTTCTATGCATCTATAAGGCTGGTTTTACCTAGCTCCCAAGACTGCATCCATTGATGACCAGCACAGGTGAGATGTTACAGCTTAGGGGCCCAGTATTGTCCTGTGGTTTTGCTTTCCCACCCTTCCAGTCACCCCATACCTTTACCCCTCTATGCTGCATTTTTGCAAGAGTTGTAGATACTTTGCTCTGCACGGAATAAGTACATGTTATTGCTGTCTGTTATAAATGTAGCATTAGATGCTAGACAATTAAATATATGAGTTTATAGTTTAGTTTGTATTTTTTGCATTCCCTGACAGTGTCCTGTAGAGACAGGGCAGTGCTTGTCAGTGCACCCTCTAGAGAGCAGGTTGTTTCCAGAACTCTGCCTGTATTTCACTTGGGCTTGTTGTACTCTTCAAGGAGCAAAATAATACACATTCTGCACAGATGTCTGTGAAGCTGGGGCTTAGGATGGAGCTGTCTGGGAGTAGAGTTGCAGCCCAGTATGTTCTGATATTCCTACATGATCTAAGCTTTGTGCTCAAGAACGTGTCTGAGGGTCTTAAAGACAAACAGGGTAAGACAGTTATGGTTAGGTATATACTTAAGAAATACATTTAATAACTGGATTATTTTAGA
Source organism: Lathamus discolor (assembly GCF_037157495.1). Taxonomy (NCBI): domain Eukaryota; kingdom Metazoa; phylum Chordata; class Aves; order Psittaciformes; family Psittacidae; genus Lathamus; species Lathamus discolor. Next base: position 77,770,958 of record NC_088888.1, read on the forward strand.
AGAAAAGCAGTTGCTACCTATCATTTGAATGTTCACAATAACCGATAATATTTAGGTGCTTAGAAACAATTATTTTGGAAAGTTATTCCCTAAGGAAAGAAAAAATACTCTCTCCTAAATAATTCAGCATTAATTTCCCAGCAGCTTCCCAGTTTAGAATTCTGTTGGGCTATTTATTCCTCTAATTCCTTCTGTATAGATTATGAGGGCAAATGGATTCCAGTCACTGGAGACAGTTCTGCTAACAGTGAACTGGGCCAGAAAGCTTGAATTTGTAATGAAAACTGTCTTGGCAGCTGAGATTTCTGATCTGCTTGGCTATGCAATTCTGCATATATAGACAGTAGAACAGAAGGCTGAGAAGCATGTTAAGTTTATTTTACTGGGAAATAATACAGTGAAAATTTTACAGTGCATTTACAGGTATGTGATATGCCTTGCAGTGTAGAGGAGTTTTGACTAAAAGCTGCTCACTTTTTTGTGCATAGCTTGCTTTACCATTTAGAAATGGACTAGGAGCTTATGTCATTCAACAGGCAGAATTACTGGGCTTTGATGCAAGTCCTGTTTATACATCCATTAAAGGACTGATGTTTTGAAGTTTGACTGAAGGAGGTTAGATGTTGAAATAAGCTTGAGCACTGTGAAGAGTGGAGGGAGAGACAAAAGACATAAAAAACCCTAATAAAAAAGACAGATATAAAAGAACCCCAAAGGCTACATTTGCATTTTCTTGTAAAGCACATGACACCAATGCATGTACTCCTGCCGGTTCCTTAAGGCATAAAACACTAGGTGTTATAAGGTACAAGAGTGTTTTCTAGGGCAGAGACTGTGATTAGCGGTTAGGGACAGAATGTCCTCCAGACACATGGGACAACTGATTTTCAAACCCATTATTTGACATCATTAGGGTGTCAGAAATTGAGATAAGGAAGATTTAGTAAAATTCTGCAAATGCCTCAATTCTAGTAACATGAATAAGTTGTTAATTCTTTTGGTTAAAAAGTTTTCAAATGTCTTTAATTTGGTTTCCTGAGTAGCGTCAAACTTTCGCTTCCATTTTGATTTACAAATACTTCTTTTCCCCTCTTTATAACCTGGGAGTAATTTCTTATTCTGTATTTAGCTGTGTTAATTTTCTGATTTCTCCTTCAGGGATGAAGTGCCTCAACCCTCTGAGTGTAATACTTGTGGTATGCCTAGAGTGATGTCTGTCACATTTAATATAAATAATAAGGCTAATGCTGCCCAGCATTAACTAAACAGCAAAATAATTCTCACTTTCCTTTTTCTCTCTCTAAATTGTTACAGAAAAATGCATTCAGAATGATAACTACTGCTTGTTGAACCAAACTGAAAAGATCTCACGTTTTGGAGGTGAAGATGATAAACCCAAGGAGATAATCCAGCTGCTGCCGTTGTACAACTGAAAGATGCTTTGTGTCAAAATGAGTAGTCTTTGAGAAAAATCTGGAAAGCCATTAAATCTGAGAAATGGGAGAAAGACTAAGGAGCCCAGGTTCTGAATATGACAGGAAATCAGATGGAGATAAAAATAGCGACTCCTATTATTCAGATGAAGGTAGTGCATCTCATTCATCTGGTCAATCGCCAACACTAACATCTACAAGCCAAGAAAAGAAAGATCCCAAAACACAAACTTCAAACAGCCTTGTGCACTACCAAGGTAGGTAGAGAGCAGAAACTGCTGCTTTGTAACTGCCTTCAAGAGTTAATTATCTTTGAAAGCTGAAAGAAGCGTGGGAAACTATCATTAGGAGAATCTACAAATAAGGTTCATGTGAATTATGCTACAGATGACAGGTAAACTGCCAAATGCTGTGTTGTAAACTGAAATTAACCTATTCCTGAATAAGGAGGATTTTTGGTGATTTTCAGAATGATTCGTGTATTTCTTAACAAGTAGCCATGGCTCATATGCTAGTGTTTTGTTGAAACATGCTGATGCACTCCTTTTGTCTTTGACAAAAAGCTTGAGGCCAAGGACCCAGAGCATGTCCTTAATCTGCAGTCTGTAAAAGAGAGACAATTGTTAAAATTTCTCTGACAAAATACCCTAAAGATATCTCTCCTGTGGAAGTCTAATTGACCAAGCTTTACAGTGTAATACTGTGTACTTTCAACAAATAAACAAAGACCACTAATGGGGTAAGAGAGAGAAAATATATTTGGTGAAAATTAGGTTCACTTTGGAAACTTGTTCTAAATAACCATACATGTTTTCTGGTGAAGTCAGAGCATATCCTGCCTTATGCTCTATTTTATTCATAAGTGCTTGATACTATCTGAATCATTTGTTCAACTTTATGGTCTAGAGTGTACCAGAAGGTCAGATCTTCAATCTAGAATTTGCCCAGGGAGCGTAACTCTTCAGATCCTTGATAGTGTTGGTGTCCTGGTGCAGCTGGTATTTTGCAGAGCTTCTCTACGTTCAGAAGCAGCATCTTCTCAATAGTAGGCATGAGTCAGCTGTCTGGAAAACAAAACCTGCAGCTCCACTGTGCCATTTAATTTGAAGGGGGCAAGTGAAGGACTAGTTCTTTGATTACTTGGCCAGAATTGAACACAACTATTACGTGAAGGCATTGTGAGTATCATATTGTTCTTGAAAGACACTATTCCCCAATTTAACTAAATGGTCAAAAATGCAGACTTGGTGTGGGAGTTTCTGTCTGTTCTGTCCTAAGTGTGGATAAATTCTTGAATGGTCTGCAAGTCTAGGGTTAATGGGAATTCCCTTTGTTAGTGATAGGAGTCGCAGCATTTCTGCAGTGCATGTATTAGATAATCTTTTCACACCTGAATGTGACATGAGTGTTCTTTGTAAAGGAGAAAAAGACCCCAGAACCCAAAAAACAAACCAAACAATAGCCTAGAACCAAAATAAACCAACCTTCTTTTGTTTGACCAAGCTGTGGAAAAAATGAGCATCAGGCAGAAAAAGAGTTAGGTGTTTGTGGAAAATGTTTAGAGGAAATTATAAGAAGATATTTAAAGCTGTTATTTTTGCTGTATTCTCTGTAGAATAGATACTATTCTACTCTGTTGGTGAAACTATTTGGTAAGCACCAAAGGGGAGGAAGAATTTGCTGTCACACTCACTGTCTATGTAGAAGTAACTGCACTATTGCTATGTTTCACCTTTCAAGCCTAAATTATAAGCTGCAGCTGCTGCTGTTCGGTTCTGCTAAATGCTGATGTACCTTAATTAATTATGTACTCTATATATTCAGTTGTTTTAAGAGGTATTTTGGGTAGATTATATGCTTCATTCATTGAGTGTGGCTTGAGAGGCAAATAAGATAAAACCAAAATGTTTAGCTTTTATCTATGGGATTAATAATAATATCAAATAGGAATGCAAGTGATGCATAATAGTAGTCAAATAAGGATAGTGTGTGGAAAATAATGTGTGATACAAGAATAAATTATTCAGGGGAGAACTGAATTTTCATGGGATTTGTAATTTTGTTTTGGAGGCTCTCTGCACTGAGCCTTTGAAATCTGCAGTTTTGTCTGTAAGCATGGCAGCTGGATTTGAAAATACTACTGCATTTGTCTGAGAGAATTACATCTTGCGTAAGACACAGCTAGCTAACACTCAGCTAATTGGTACCATTTTAAAAGCATTTGATAATATTGTATGCAGAAGAATATAGTATTTAAATATTTTAATAAACAATTTCAAATAGTCACAAAATATGACTGTTATTTCTCATACAATTTGCAGATGATTTACAATGGTCCTGTATTGATGGCTGTAAATATTATCTCTTCCAGTAGATCACAGACATAAATTACCATTTTTTCTATCTATCAGAAGGAGCATAAGGCTGTTGTATATGTGCCTTTTATTGTCTGGTTGGAAAGCTGCAGTCTCTGTTAAGTAAAATTGTAAAATTGTTTGAGGCAGAGCTTTATTCAAAGCAGGATGTCTGAATAGACAAACTGGATTGTCTTAGAGTAAACATGCTTTTTATTTTTCCTCTCTTAGCCACAAAGAAATTGGATTCCAAATATGCACCAAGCAAAAGAGGGACACGGTGGGGTTTCCGTTCTCAGAGCTTCACAAGGGATTCTCTTGCGAAAGATATAGATCTTGTTACAAAAAGAGTTCTTTCTGCAAGGCTGCTGAAAATCAATGAGCTCCGAAATGAACTGACTGAACTCCACATCAAACTAGATGAGCTGCAGAAAGAAAACAGGGCACTGAAGAGGCTTCAGCACAGGCAGGAGAAAGCCTTGAATAAGTTTGAAGATACAGAAAACGAAATCTCTCAGCTTCTTGCTCGGCACAACAATGAGATTAGAATATTAAGGGAGCGTCTACGGAAATCTCAAGAGAGAGAACGTGCGACTGAAAGACGGCTGAAAGATTCGGAAGATGAACTGTACAGAACAAAAACTGCCTTGCAGAAACTGAAAAAGCTGTCTGCAGATAAGCACCTTGCCGAAAGAGATGACCTGGCAAAGAAACTTGCCTATGCAGAGAGCAGGCTAGAAGACAGTGAGAAAAGAATTAAGGTGAGCCAACTTTGATTTTTGTAAGGAATTCTGCAACAGGTTGCCATCATGAGTTTCCTGAATTGTGTTTTTTGACAGTTGTGTAGTAAATAGAAAATCATTCTTTTTTGCATTTTTCTTTTTTGCCAGGTAAGTAGCATCAAGTAAATTTCCAGGGTGATGCTATAGTTACATACTTGGTAGTTGGGCATTCAAATTGCTGTTTAAAAATTAAGCATATTTTGTCAATTTATACTGTGGGCTTGTGCTTTGATGTATTTTATAACTAGTAATAATGTTTCCGAAATGCATGCAGCAGTGAGAAAACTGTGCAATCTAATTTTTCTTCTTGGAGGGGAAGCATTTGTTCAAAAAAAAAAAACTCTGGGTATTTAGGGAACTGTACACTAAAATTCAAAGAAAACCTTAGATAGTTATTCTTTTTCAGCTTGGTGAACTGCATTCATGTGGTGTTTGATTGTCCATCACTCCGCGCATCTGAGAGCTGAGCTGAACAAAATCACAGCAATTTTTTTATACCCAAATGAGCTTTAGAACATTTTCTGGCATCCATTTTGAGAATTTTGTGCAATATATTTTAATTTTGTTCAGCAAAAATGTTATTTACATTTTTGTAAATGTCTGAGCACACCTACATTGTAAATGTGTAAAAAATCATCTTGTTTAAAAATATTTGTGTTAGCACTATTAAACTGTTGGTAGTTGTATACAATACTATTTTTAGGTAAAATTATGTTGGTCATTAAAATGGTGTTGCAGTTTGGTGTCTATATTAGTAATTAAACTTAATCATATTACAGAGATAATTTATTTGGAAATCCAAAGGATTAAACTGGGAACTAAGCTTTCGTAAAATAAATCCCAAAATACCAAGATATAAACTGCTGAGTTAACCAAATCACTTCACCCCATAGTGTCACCATCTGGCATCTGTAGTTTTATGATCAGGTATTTTAGCATTTGTAGTACTGGATAATGTTAAAATTAATCATGCTCTAAAAAGTAAGGGATTTTGTTCTACGTTTTTTTCCTTCTATCATCATCACAGGTTCACTTAAAACAGTTATTGCAAGATAAGGGTGTGTAAAGGAAATCACAATCACAAATTTATTCCTAGTAGAAAGGTTAAAAATTGTTTCTTGTATTCTTCCTTCTAATCTTGTACTTTCAGGGAGGTATTCTTTTTTTCTTAACCATCAGTCTGAGATTTATCTGGGAGATCTGGAGGTCCATTGTGCCAAGAGCCTTGCAGAAAGTAGTCTGTATTCCCATTATGTCCTCAAATCACCTCTCAGTGCTCCAGAAGGATGAGCTGCAGCTTCTGCAGGTGCTTTGTCTGCCTCCTCAAAGTTGGGATTAAGGATTTAAATGTATTCAGTGTTACAGTAATGCTGGAGTCGATATCAGGATCCAAGACACTGGTTTACTGTAATTTTATTGAAGTAATGTAAAATTACTCTTTTAAAGTAATTCAATTACTAAAAAAATACTATTGTGTTCTAATTGAAGGATCTGGAAAAAAATCTTGAATTAAGTGGTAGCAGTTTTCAACGAGAGTTACAATCAAAGAAAAAAAAGATCTATGAGGCTCAAGAAGTAAACAGAGTTCTCCAAGAAGAGCTTCATCAACTAAATCAGAAGCTGAAGGTAAAATGTGAAGCAATATGAGTTGCTAACCATTTTCTGACATGTTATCTTTGGAAGTATCTGCGATCAGGTTTGAACAGTTTACCAGGGACTGCACTCTCTGATGTGTACTTAATTATATCCCACATGTGAGTTCTTTTCATGCTTTAAATTGAAATATTCTGTGCTCTGACCCTACAGTCTCTATGTTAATCATTATTGTTAGCACTAGTTAAAACAAGATCAAGTACATGGCCAAGCATTGAGATTAAACCACAAGATTTGCTGGACATATAGGTTTTGAAGGCTTGAATTTAAATTCACAGACATATGAAGTACTTTATGTTGCTAATGTACTCGCATTACAGTACATTTGTGTAAAGGTTAATTTAAGGTATTTGTGTGTTGCTAAATTTGTGCAAAGGTTTATTTGCATCCCCCCTGTGCTGTTGTTGCCCAAATTCTGAATGTAAGGACTGCAAATGTTATGTTCTACCTAGTTAGTTATCTTCAGAAAAAAACAAGACAAGTAACATTGCTAGCATTGAAATACTTTACAATACTGAAAATTCAGTTGTGCAATCTATATATACATCGTCTCATTCATGTCTACGGAAGCATTAGCATTTAGTTTTATTTTCACTGCACATATGCTGCATTTTTCCCCCCCCCCTTTTTTTTTTTTCTTACCACCCTCGAATATTTTGCTGATGACTTTTCTATCTGCTTGCTTGTAGCATAAGCCAGGATAGGAATGCGATTGTTCTCCTTGAAACGTTGGATGTAACTATTGATTGCCTTACTCTGTTTCTATTTGCAACATGCATTTTTAATTTAATATACAGCTTCTCTAATGACTTGTAAATGAAATGTTAGTAACTCAGTGTTATATCTTCCTCTTTCATTCACAGGAAAAAGAAAGAGAACTTGAAGCAAAAAATATATATGCTAATCGTATGTTGAAGCTATCACCAAGAAAAGACATGGATATGTTACAGAGAAAGAGAGGTAACTTCTGTAAAGCAAATAAAGGCAGAAAAATTAATAGTGACACTTTTAAATTAGTCTGCTAAGTTCTATTATTCATCCATTCAGTGCTTGACTCTACTACTGCTTGTTTAAGAACGTTTACTTTTTTGAACTGCTTTCAACACAGCACTGATTACAAAAAAGAGCACATAGTTGGTTTGATTCTTTGGTAACTGAAGCAGAACTAAAATCTGGAACTTCATCAGATAGCATCCTTAACTCCTTTCATAGCAGATATTCCTTGGGTGAAGGAGGAGGGGGAGGTTGTTTAGTAAATTCTCTAATAAATCATAGATAATGTCTACACAGCAATAATTCCAGAGGCTTTAAAAATAGTAACTTCACTGCTACGAATATTTTGGGGTTTAATTCCTTTTTGCTAATTCAAATTTACTGTCTGTCAGATGAGCTGTAGTCTTTTTTTGTCTCAAGGAGTACATATGTCCCAGAACATAATCTAAAAGTATCAGTGCGGTGATTTCTTGAGCATGACAAGCAGCCTCAAGCCTTATGCTACCCACATAAGTATGTGTGTGTATGTATGTGTGTCTGTGTGTGTACTTAGACTATTTTCATTGGATCAGTAGAATCTGCTTGTCAGAAGAAGCAGGAATTTATGGGACTGGTTTAAATATTTAATGCCAGCATTTCAAACAGTTTGCCTGCTGCTCATTTTATGATGGATACTCTACTCTTATTGTATTTTAGGTTCAGATTTTTTTAAATGTCATTCCATAGAGGTAAGTGTATGTATTGCAAAGATGCAAAGAATTGAATTTTAATTTTATGAGTTTGCTTCTCTACATGTAGCTTCTGTGACAAGCAGTAAGGGGAGTGAGATATTTTGTGGGGATTTTTTAACAGATAAAAAGTATACTGTAATGCTACTGTAAAGTTACTTTAGAAGTAGCTTTAAGGTGTTTTTATTATTTTTTCAGGAGAAGTTATGCATGCAATTTTTTTGAAATTGGCTTTTTCAGATGCTGAAAACAACTATGTGCAACTTGTCAATATTTTCCACTTCCATTGGCTCCAAGACATTCTTTTGTGTATGCTGCAAATCATTACAAATGAAGGATAGGTATATAGTAGGACAAGTGATTTAATCACTTTGTGTTTTCTACAGCCAGCAATCAAAATATTAAGAAGGGAGCACAGCTCACAAAAGGAGTACAGACCAGTGGATACTTCTCCCCAGTAGAACTGCTTCCGGAATCGGAACTTGTCCGTGGTGGCACAATAAGCAAGAAAGAAGGGATTCTTCCTAAAATAGTGAGTGCCATTAGAATCTGAGACTTGCTCTGGATAACTGAATGTTTAATGCAGAGCTTATGTTTTAGAACATATGTGTAAATATACGAACGTGAATATATAGACAATATAATCTAGAAAGCATTCTGCTCTTGAAGAGAAGCTCTAAGCTTCCAAAAATGTCATACTCCATTTTTGTGACAGTTCATCATAATCTATGTCTTGCTGGTAACCATTAGCGCTCAATTTGTTTCTTTTTCTGCCACTGACATTTTTTTGAAGTTTCGAAAACTTCGTTTTGGTTTTCTCTCCTTTTCTTCATTTCTAATGCTTGTTTGAGCAATCTGGTGTAATAATGCTGTTACAACAGCCTTGTCTCTCTTTTTGCTTTGGTCTTAATTATGGCTTCTTGCTTCTTTTACTTTCCAGATTTATTTCACAATGCATAAATCTAACACTTCCTCTTATTGTCATAGTGCTGGTATTTCTTCTGTCGTTTTTCCAGCTTTGTGAATATGGTTGGATTTTTGTTGTTTTTCCATTTCCCTTTTTATTATAAAATAGTACCATTAAAAGTATTGCTAATACTTCTGTGACCTCAGGCTAAAATCAGAGAGATTTGTAAGGTATTACAATTCAGAATGACACAGATTCTGGTACAAATTGTACAAATTCTGATTGCATAAGTCTAGGACTATTAGTCAGAAATCATGCTCTGATGATGGTCCTGACTGGCTTCCTGGTAGGACTGAAGCTTTTTCATGGCTCTTTCATTCATATATTCTTCCTTTCAAAGTCATTTCTCTAAGTATGGATGTAGTTTAATGTATGTATTCTCAGCGTATAGTTTGGTGTGTGAGTCACACAACCACACAACTGGTACCACATGCACCTCATGGAGTCCAACTGTATGTCATCTTGTAAACCTCTTTAGTTCATGTGTGGCTGTTGCTTTAACGTATACTAGATCTGGGCTGCTTGTGCTTTCATCTGTTTTCTAAGTAAGTCAAGTATTTTAAATACGTGGCCACCATTTTAAATACTTGGCCACCATCTCTTTATGAAGCTTTTTTTTTTCTTTTTTTTTTTTTTTTACAAGATTATAATAATAATAATTTTACTCTTGTACTTGAAGGGAAACAGTTGTTTTGGCCGATAGTCGTGTTTTCTTTGTTCATTAACTAGGAACTATTTCTCAAATTTCTTGGAAGTGTATTTTAATCTAGAAGCTTATTTTGCTCTAAAATAGGCACAAACTGCAAAGTTAGTATCCAAACGTTGGATTATGCTGGCTTTCTCTTCATTAGCAGCAGTGGGTTTTTTACTGCTGACATTAGTATCTTTTCTGCAGCTTCTTTCCTTTTAAATGTGTGTGCATACTCACTAGCTGAATTTTTCAGTCAAGATTAAAACTTTCTGTTTCACTGTTTGTTAATTAACTCTCCATAACTTCAAGTACCACCGTTAAGCTGTCTGAATCTACAACCCACTCATTTGAGTATAAAGATCAGATTGTGGAAATAGAGGGTAACTAACTGCTTGCTTGTTAGAAGAATAAGGTGATGGGGTCTAGCCTTCTATTAAAGCCCGTGAAAAAGAAAACATCTGACTCCGAAAGAGAGCTATCCTAACACAGTGATAATTTTGCTTTATGACATAGGAGCTGCAACTTTCTTGAAATATGTAACACAGCATAGATTTGATTATCTATGCCTTTTTTCTCAAGTGCATAAAGCTGTGCTAGCAGTAGTAAGATTACAGGGTCAAACCCCTGGTTGTCACAGTTGGTTTGTCTTAGAAGACTTGCTCAGTAAGAATGTGATTTTAGAATGACATGGATGTTCATATGATTTTGCTTGTTTATTTATTTTATTGATTGTTTTCCCCCATCAGTTTCAGTTTTGTGTTCGTTTCTTTCAGGAAAAAGAAACCGAAGACAAAGGATGGAAGGAGAAAGCAGACCTCAACAAAGAAGACCAGGACAGGGAAACAGAAGAGAAACTGAAGTGTTTTCAGGAAATACAGGTTTTAGAGGAGAGGATTCAGAAACTTCATGATGGTAAGGAAAACAGGCAACTGGAGGCTGGAAAATACACCATAGAATACTAATCAAGTAAGGCTGCTAGTTTCTTGTGAGAAGAGAAATGATTTTGCAGAGATCGCTACAGTGGAAAATTATTTTCAGTTACATTATGCAAAGAGAATCAGAAAGAAATGCGGGGTGTAGAATAATGAGTGCCCTGTACTGAGCTGCAGTTAAGTATGCAGCAGCAAAAAATGCTGTCCACAAAAAGTACTGAAGCCTGAGAGATTTTGCTTTACAAAACAAGGATGACATGGCAGGTAAATGCTGTTTTTTATCTCTGACTTGCTAGATGTTACGGAGGTAGGCAGTAGATTTTTACTACAGTAGAACAAATCTGCTTTCCTTAATATGGCTTGTTTTTTTTCAGTACATATCTACCTTACTTGTATTGTTTGCAATTTTAGTTTCTCTTTTCACTTTAAGTGAATAATTTAGTGTGACTATTTGAGAAATTTCTGTTATTATATTTTAATATTGCTTTTTTTTCATTTGGTTTTCACAACATCTTAATGACTTACAAATGTAAGTCTCTTAATCTAAAGTATTTTAGGTGGACTGAATCCTGTCATGTTAAAATAGTCTTTATCTTATCAATCTTATAATTGATTATAATTAAAGAACTGTAACATTTATGCTCAATGACAAGGAAGAATTATAAAAGTCTATAGCTGTTTTCAGAGAGAAATTCTGTGAAAAATCTTCTACTTCCAGTGGCATCAGTGCACAACTCACATATGCTATTGAAAAAATAGATGTATTTAATGTATTAACTGAACTGATGCTGTTATTTCTCTAAGCTTGATCTGAAGTACAATAGAAAACATGGAACTTTGTGAAAACTATCAGTCAGAAATCTGGATGAAGTGTCCAGAGTATGCCAGTATGGTGAAGGGGCCAAGCAGCCCTATTCAGCTTTTGGCCAAACACACGCCTGCTGTCTTGACAGAAAAATATTTTGAGGAGAGAAATATTTGAGAAGCTTTCCCTTTTTTTGTACACAAGTATTTGCAGGTTCTATCTAGAAGTTCATTACTGGTTTGCACCTTTGTCCCTTGTTAGCCATGCAAACTGACATTTGGTATTTGCACAGACACTCACTGAATTCAAATGGTGATGCAAAGATCACTGATGTAAAGTTGTTTTCTGATTGCAGCAGGGGCAGTATAGTTTACATCGTTAACTACTTAAAACTGGTAAGGACTTATCTATGACTTTGTGGCCTGAAAGCTTCACAGAATTAGTTCCCATTGTAGGGAAAAACCCCCAAACATAGATCCCAGCACTTTGTCCGTGGTGCTGACAATGAAAAATAAAGTGCTGTGCAAGTTGGAACTAATACAATCACTGATGTTGATTTTCATTTTCACTCGAACCCAGGAAATGGGAAGGCAACTGGCAGAAATTAAATTCCTCCGAAAATGCTAGAATGTGGATAATGTCCTAATCCCTTTGTTAGATGACTGTAAACTTTTATATCTTAGCAGAGAACCTGGTTTGAATTTAGTTGTAATTTTTGAAGAATTGATTTTTGCAGTAGGAAAACCAGATGATGCATAGAGGAGCACATTCAGAGCTCAATGGCCTTTGCTTGCATTATTCCAAAATAATCTTTTGAAGGCATTTTGAAACTAGAACATTGTTGATAATGTTTAAACATTTCCTGCAGAGTGGGAAAAGGAAGAATATGACACAATGAAAAAAGAAAGTGGCTTTTTATTGGGTAAAGAAGAGAAAACAAAGATGGAGACAGAAATCCAGAAACCTGAAGTCGAGAGAGAGAGCACTGAAATGCTGGAAGAGTGGCAAAAAAGAGAGTTCCTGCTTGCTAAAATGCAAGAAATTGATAGAGAAACTCAAAATGTAACAAACATGAAACCTGCTTCCCAAGCACCACTCATAAATACAGCAAGGAAATCCGATTTCCTGGAGAAAAAAGAAAAAGCTGATCAATTCTTTGGGATTCCTGGGAAGGTTACAAATGGATTTCCTGTAGATAACAGCCAGGATGATGCCACAAGAGCACAAGGGCAGAAACAACAAAATCCAAGGACTACAGATTTAGGTAGTGAGCTAACATTTGGTAGTTATGTACCTTCCTTTGGGAAAGGATCAGGGAGGCCGAGTTGGCTTACTCAAAAAAGTGTCAACTTAGAAGAAAAAGTTAAGGAAAATGCAGATTTCAGTCGTAAGAAGGAAAAGTCCAATTTAATGGAACAACTCTTTGGAAGCAGTGCCAGTACCAATGTTCTTTCTAAAAGTAACAATACACCATTGGACATAGACTGGGACTCTAGTAATACTCTTCTTGCTGATAAAAAAAGTAAAGTCACAGTAAAAGAAGACAATGAGCTTTTCGGTGAAGGAAGAAACCGAAACAGACACCGTTTGCAGCACACTACAAGAAAGCCAGGAGTTCAGACCCTTGGTTCTTTAGAAGATGAAATCGAAGACATAATCTTACAGTGATCATATTTTTATATGTTTCATATGTAAATACTGTAAAAATATTTTCATGTAATATTTATTAGGTACAGATTTTAAACATTTCAGATATATTGTGAAGCCTTGTGAAGGAATAGTTTACATAAATGGATATATAGAGAGAGGAAAGATGCACTTTGATAGAACAGCCTATGAACAGCCACGCAGGAAATATCTTCTAAAATATGATGTACAAATACAGCCCATGGAGATGTGGCAGTGACTGCTCTGGCAGAAAAATGGGGAAGGTGTCCTGAGGGACTTTGGTAGATGAGGTAGGCACTGGCTGGCCACTTCAGTCATCTGAGAAGATGCTTTTGCCCCAACTTGGGCTCCATCCAGACTGACTGTCACTTGGCTTGTAGCACTGTCTGCTCATGCAGCTGTGGCCTAGGGTCCCAGAGGCTCAGTGACAGAAACCTAGTTGGGGTGCCATAGGAAGGGAAGGACTTGCAAAGGTTCACACTCACTTGTGCCCTTTGCTCACACTGTCTTTTGCACCCTTCATGCTCCCTCTCACTCTTGCGCTCTTCCCTTCTCGCCTCCCACCCCTTTCCTCTTGCTCACTCTCATTCTGTGTCTCGTGCCATCGCTCTCTTAAATTTTTGAGACTTGCTGATGGTGCAATGGTATGTTAAGTAAAAGGGTACTTCTCTCAAGGAAGCATTAGTATTCGTTGCAGAATGAGTTGACTAAGAAAGGCAGTGAGTTTTTATGTGGCAGTCCTGGCATTTGCAGCAGCTACTAGATGGGCATCTCTGGCTAGCTAACACTTCTTTTAGGCCTCAGATACTTTCTTTCTCAGGCATTTGGAGAGCATTTAACTGTGTCAGGAGAAGGCATATGTGTAACAGCAGCGTCACAGGATGGATAGAAGAGATGTACCTACCGCAAAGGCTCAGGTAGAAAGAGAATATTCTACACAGCAATTATGTTTTCTCAGAAGAACATCAAGAGAGACACGATTAACTCAGGAACAGCTGATCTCCCTTCTGCATAGGTTTTCTGTAGTACCAAATTTGACTAACTCTAAATTTGTACTACCAAATTTGTCTAACTCTCCTCATATGTTCAGATTATATTTATTATATAATGTCATTTTTGTAATTTCTGAATTTTCTATGTAAAATCCTGATCATTACTAAGTCGTTTTGTAACAAAATGGTTTTATTAAATGAATTGGGTGAAATTTGTTTTTGTGAATCATCTTTACCACAAAGTTCTGGCTTTTTATGTTACTGATTTGGCGGGGGGGGGAGGGATGGTGCTGTGTACACAAATTAAGAAGGTAGGCAGTGAAGCATTTAGCAGAGGCATTCCAGAAAATAAGCTGAAGGTCGTTCTTTACTAGAACAACAGATTCTGCAGTGACTCTGATATGCTCCCTATGGGCCTGATTGAAAACATACTAAAACACACAAAATTCTTCTCATGATTTCAAGATGCTTTGAGTCAAGATTTCTCTGCACACAATGGCTCTTCTGAAATGCAGACAGTGCTGTCTGCATCATGCAGTAACTTTGCTTGCTCCCCCATTCAGAAAGAAAATTAGTGACAGATCCAGACCCAGACCGTTCTCAGTAGGTGCTCCGCAACTCGAGTCCACCTGGTTGCTTAACAGTCACAGTTACTATATGATGTGATAATATTGCAGGATTACAGGTAACATTACAGAATTTAGCTGGTTCGTTTTGCTTGCAGATGGTCAGAATATCAGGACAATGGGGACCAGTCACTAACTGTGTGTGTTCCTCTTCCATAGTGACTTCTTTGGGGGAATACTGTGGTGTGAGAGGTAGGAGGAGGCTGCAGGTAAGCACTGTGGCTGTTTGTGAGTGTCCGGTTACCTGTCTTAGCTTTCTTGTCCTACCTGTGGGTGGCTGCTGCCCTTGTAGAAGGCAGCACTGAAGACACTGCCGAGGCAGGTTGTTTATTTTATTTCCCTGTGGTTGAGGATTCTAAGGCATGAAACAATGATGTAGCTGCTGCGGTTGTTAAGGATCATATAGCATATGGAGGGTTGGGTTTTGTTTCTTTGCAAGCCAACCCGTTAACATCTGGCAAATTCTAACTTTGGTGCTGAACTGACGTGCCCTGCTGTTTCAATTACAAGTATAGTTTCTAATCTGTTCCATATTATCAGCCCCTTCTTATGTTCACAAATGTTCCAATCCAGACTCTTGCTGAAGCAAATGTTGCGGTGACTTGCACAAATAAAAAGGTATATCTGCATTAGGAAGGTGAAAATTAATTGATCTGCTGAGAACAGCTTATTTTCTTTTGCTTGCTGCACTGTTTAGTTTAGGAGTTACTTGTATGTGAATACTATTACATTTAAACTGTATAAAGCCAGCTTTTTGAGAGGGAATCTGCTATTTTGGGGGAAAGGGGGAACCTTTGAGTCCTAACACGGAATCACTGACTGGTTTGGGTTGGAAGGGACCTGAAACATCATCCACTTCCAACCTCCCTGCCATGGGCAGGGACACCTTCCACTAGACCAGGTTGCTCAAAGCCCCATCCAACCTGGTCTTGAACACTGCCAGGGATGGGGCAGCCACAGCTTCTCTGGGCAACCTGTGCCAGCACCTCAGCACCCTCAAAGGAAAGAACTTGCTAATATCTAATGTGAATCTCCTCTCTTTCAGTTTAAAGCCATTCTCCCTTGTCCTGTCACTACATGCCCTTGTAAAAAGTCCTTCTCCAGCTTTCTTGTAGGCCCTCTGTAAGCAGTGTTTCTGTTGTTGAGGAGCAGTTTTATACTGACTGGAAGCAACTTTTGCAGGGTCTTCAAAAGGTCTATGGACCTTATGATATCCCCAGTAGTCCTCTTGACACCTCTTCACAGCTACTGTCGCCGGATAGCCTGCACATTGCATTTCTTGGTGTTTAATGGCACTTGACTGACTGCAAAGGAATCCATCTTTTGTAGTGAACAAGTGAGTCACAAATGCTTTAATGATGATTTGGGTATGATTTGATGCTTGTGTCCAGCTGTAGATTCGTTTTGTTGGATGTTCAGCTCATATGGCTGTTACGTTTGTTGTGTTTTGCTTTCCTTCTGAACCACCAAAGGCGGTGGGTGAAATTCCTCCATTCCAGCAAGAACAGATCAGTAAGGTTTGATTCCCAAATATTCCACTGTGTTAGTGGAATATTTGGGAAGAGTTTTACTGCCCTGGGAAAACTGGTCTTCCAGTTTTGACCCCCAGAACATCAGCGTGTGAGGAGCATATGAGGAAGGTGGTCAGGTGTCAGGGCTCACCTGGCAGAAAAACCAGCAAGTTTTAAGAACAAAGATGTTTGTCTTTAGAGTGGAGATGAACAGTGGAGGGTAGTGGATCTTCCGTAATCTAGGAGAAGAGATGTAAGCTGTAGGAAGAGGACTTGGGATGCCCTTCACAGCTCTGAGCTGAAGCCTGAAGAACACTACAGTGGTAAGAACTGGGAAGTGCTTACATGTATTGAATGTTTTTCTCAGATCTGTGGTATCTTTGGGCTAGTTAAAGGGTAAAAACGAGAAAGTTTTTTCAGGACCTTTATAAATCCTGTGCTGCTGATTTTGCTTTGCATGCCTAAAAAAAAGAGGTGAACTGCAAAGCCATAATGCTTCCAAAATAGGAATGCTTGGAGAGGATGTGCTTAGGCTGCTTGGTAGCTTCAGGTTAGTTGCTGGTCCTAAGAAGGCACAATCCAATCTGCACCATCAGGAAAGGCAAAAGAATATCTGATGTGGCAGTCAGGAGTAGGAATTCCTTCAGGGGCAGATGGCTACAGGGGCATCATCAGGGCTTTTGCTGACGCCTGTGCTCTGGAGAGTGCTTCGGGTGAGCCTGTGCTGCCCAAGAGAACAGTGATAAATCCTGCACAGTGCTCTAAAGCGGAGACCGGCGAAAATGGACACATGAGAAGCGAGCGCCTTCAGGAGAGCAGTTGCAGGAGGGGAGGGTTTGTTCCCCGAGTTGCATGGCTTCCCTGAGCCTGACCTCCTCTTGTTCCGAGATGACAGCCTGAAGCACAAGAGATGCCCCGAGTGACACTGCTCGTTTATAACGGTCCCTCTTGTTGGGTTGGATCTAACATGGTTCCTGTTCCGAATTATCTCTTTGATTAGCTGCAAAGTTTTGATGTCTGCCGGAGGAGAACAATCGGATCAGTGTGCGCTGTCAGCCGGGACCGTGGCTGCTGTGGGGAGTTGCTAGGATACCTCTCTGAAAGGTACGATGCACGTGATTAACCACCAACCCAGTCTGCATGAGAAACACTTCTATCTTTGTTTTGGGCTGGCACCAACTGTACATCGGATGTGCATGTGTGTTCAGAGCAAGCTACAGGTTGATTGTCATGTGTGTCTCTTCCCTGCCTTTGGAATGCAAAAATCCCTGTTCTCCATGACAAGGAATCCAGAGCAGTTATAGCCACAGTTCCAGTAATCTGCAAAATTAGCATTGCTTCCAGGGGGGAACATGAGCCACAGAGAACCGTCTGGGACGGGAAGGTTTGACTTTGGATATGAATTTCTGGCGTGTAACTGAGGCTTAACTTTGTATCTGTGAAGACGCAAGAGATTTTTTGCTCTTCTATGCGCTATTTTCTTTCCCTGCCCGGCGCGGAGGGTTGGATGAGATGACCTGTCAAGGTCCCAACCAAAGCTATTCTGTGATTCTGTCATCCCACTGGCATCATTGCTTCCTTTCAGCAGAAGTCCTTTGCACAAAGCTCCTTCATGCTACTTGCACAAAGTTGCCTCAGACACCTCCTGTGTGTCCATCTGTTCTTGAATATGACAGTATTGTATTCGGGATGCAAATCCTAACTCTTTCTCCACAATAGCTGCTTCGGACATGCTCATCTTCCAATGCCCTTTTTCCTCCGCCTCCCTGTGTCCTCAAACATTTTGTTCAAACTCTGTCTTCAGGACCTTTTGCTGTCATTTCTGTGAATCTTCCCTTGTCCCTCAAACTTCTTTCATCTCTTTCCCTCTGACTTTCATTAACTCCTCTTGCTGCTTCCACTTTGTTTCCTCTTGACGGACCATCATTCAATCATTCTGTCTAGGAAGCTGGCTTTGGAAGTGCCTTTGAGTCCTTTAGAAGGTGCCCATGATTTTCACATCTGTCCTGCCCCACCTCTGGGAGTCATTAGGATTTCCTCAGTGTCCTTTCTCACCTTCTCTGATCTGCCAAGGGCTCCAACCTGTTCTTTACCTTCCCACCATCTCCCCTCAGAAGCTTAAGTCTTCGTTTAACCTGGGTATAGGCCAGCCCTTCTAACCCAAAAAGCTACACATTGCTGTGCTAGGATCTCGATGACCCGGTGACCTGGGTGCCTCTTACAGCCATTCTGCTGCTCCTCCTGCTGCTCCCGCATCCCGCACCTTCCCAGTCATTCACCCTTTATACCAGTCATCTTGTTCCCATTGCTGTTCTCTACACCGTGATACATCAGGAGTCTATGGGACTGGGGCTATGGATGTGCTGCTGTGTTTTGCAAAGCTTCTAATGAGCTGTTAGCTTCACAGTTTGCTGCTTAATAATTCCCGTGGTAGCAAGGATAGATAACCCAGGTGCTCTAATGCACTAAAGATCAGTTAATTACTACTATTCAGCATGAAGAAATCATGTTTGGATTGGCAAAGGGCACAAACTGAGCTCCCATGCCTGACCTTCCCCTCGCAGTAAAGCTAAATCTGGCTTTAAATTCTCAGTTGAAACATGCACAAAACTAAGCCTTAAACTGTCTGTGTGAACCAAGCACCCGAGCCCTGGGGAATGATTTTTATTTAACTAGCAAGCATTTGTTTTCCTGCATGCAATTTTCCTTGTCTCATAACCTATTATGGAGAGTAACAGCAACAGCACTTGGGTTTCACAGACATTTTTGTTTCAGCATACTCTCTAAACCTGTTGTCCTCACGCCGCCAGTGTGGAAACCCCAAGGAAATGAGAGGGACGAAAGGCCTCCTTTGAGTCACACTGGTCCATGGTGGAAGTTAGACTAGAAATTTCCCCTTTCTCATTCGTTATAAAGCACCACCCCCATTTTTGTGTGTGTATAGGCATCCTCTATCCAAATCCCAGATATTCTAATGGAAAAGGCATTCAACCAGCCTTCAGTCCTGGAATGAGGTGCAGTGTGTAATTTATTCTATTGAAGAAATGCTTAAATCTAGGATGAAAATGTTCCCGAGAATACTCTAATGTCTTCTAAGAATACAGCATCTCTGACTTTTTGTTGGTTTGTTTCTAGTGAATATATGCTGGCATGTGGGTGTAACTTTTGTTAGCAACGGAGGTAACTTTGCTTTAACTGATAAATCACAGCATCCTCATGATACTGTACCTGCAATCCGGGGAGGGGGGGAAAGCACAGTTAAAGCATGAGCAACATTTACACATTCACTGGAAATATTTAATTCTAAGCAATAGTAATATTTTAATATTTATTAATGTATTAATATTTATTAATATAATCTTCTCCATTATAAATTACAGTCTGAGATCTAGAGTTCCTCCAAACCAAATCAAATAAATTCTCATTTTAATGAGTGGCAATCACAAAGCCTGGGAATTATTGTCCTGACTTTCTGAGTA